>NC_051154.1:64565971-64916917 GCF_013339745.2 Dermacentor silvarum | reverse complement strand
TCCCCCCTCTTATAAAACTCGTCCCGATGCTACAAACACAACACGAGAGCGAGAGACAAACGCACACGTAGTAAGAAAAATAACAAAGCAACACAGAAACAAAGTCCCAAAGTTCGTTAGCACTGGCAGAACGGCTTAAGGCGCGCAACATGGACTGATTGGGGTCATGAGCGGCGGCGCTGTGATTGCGAATTGCCGTCTGGCACGACCTCATAGTCGATTGCGCCAATACGGCGGATAATCTTGTAGGGCCCGAAATAGAGTCGCAATAGTTTCTCACTAGTCCTCGTCAGCGTATCAGGATCCAAACCCAAACCCGGTCTCCGGGCTGGTATTCCACGTAGCGTCGTCGAATATTGTAGTGTCGACTGTCCGTCCTTTGCTGGCGCTTGATGCGCAGGCGGGCGAGTTGTCGTGCCTCTTCGGCGCGTTGCAGTTAGGCGGCGACGTCGAGATTCGCTTCGTCGATAACGTGTGGCAGCATGGCGTCGAGAGTCGTCGTCGGGTTCTTTCCGTAAAGCAGCTTGAATGGCGTGATCTGCGTTGTTCCTTGCTCTGCCGTGTTGTAAGCGAAGGTTACGTACGGAAGGACGGAATCCCACGCCTTGTGATCGAAGTCGACGTAGTACATTGCTAACATGTTGTCGAGGGTATTGTTCAGCCATTCCATAAGACCATTCGTCTGGCTTGTCTGGCTGTATTGCAGAATCACTTGGGTAAGCTCCGCTGTAAAATCCGATCCTCGGTCGGTGATGAGCCCTTTTCGGGCACGATGTCGTAGCAGGATATCCTCAACGAAGAATTTGATCCACTTACTTATTCCCTAATGTTGACGTCGGAAATGGCCCCAATAAGTCCATGCCGATTGTTGGAACGGTCCGCAAGGAGGGTCGATTGGTTTTAGCAGTCTCGCTGGCCTTGGTGGTGATTTGCGTCGCTGGCAGTCTCGGCTATTCTTGACGTAACGGGCGACGATCGAGGGTCAGGCGCGGCCAATGGTACTTCTCTTGCATCCTTGCGATCGTACGGAAAAAACCGAGGCGCCCGGCTGACTGATCATCATGCAGGGCGTGCAGAACTGAGGACTTCTGGCCGCAGTACTGCGGGCACAACGAGAAAGTAGTTTGCGTGCACTGGGGAGAACTTCGTCTTTACGAGGACGTAGTTCTGTAGCGAAAACGACGACAATCTACGCCTTAAATACCCTCGGGACAAAGCTCCCAGAAGAACTTCGCCCCTTTCTTTGCGTGCGACCGTTTGTGAAGAATTTCACGCAGTTCTCACGAAACAGGTCCCACGTTGCTAGGGCAGTCTCTTTGTTCTCGAACCAAGTCCTTGCGGCGTCTTCCGGGTAGAAGTATACTTGGCGTAACTTTTTCTCAGTGTTCCATTTATTGAAGGTTGATATCCTTTCGAACGACTCGATCCAGGTTTCGGGGTCGTCTAACGAAGATGCACGGAAAATAGGAGGCTCCCTTGGCTGCTTCAGGACGATGGGTGTAGGAGACGCTGCAGCTGTCATTGTGGCTGCTGTCTTGGCCACCATCTTCCTGGCCGTCTCAGGTAGAAGTTCGTGTTGTGGGGAGCTGGTTTTGTAGCCTGCGGCCAGCTCCATGTTCTGGGGCGACGTTGGTGTTGTCTTCAGGGTTTGGGCTGGTTGCCTAAGTACAAAAACATACAAGATCAAATATTCGCAACAAGATGAGAGACGTGTCTGCTGCAGCAAAAGTCCGTACACTTGTCAGCACATCCTACTGGACTGTGCAGGTATTCACCCAATGAGACCCGTAGGTAACGTACACCTTCCAGAAGCGCCTGGATTTAAAGTGGACGGAAGCATCAACCGGTCAGCAGTCGAGATAAGCAAGACACTTTTAGAATATTAGTGGGGGAAAAAGCAGGGAAGAGGTTGATACGACTGGATTCCGTTGCAGTCATAAGTAGCGGTGCAGAGTAGATAGAGAAGTTTTGAGGAAGACAAAAATTAAGATGGATAGAAAAATGCTAGGACGAAAAGCATGTATAGCATACCTGAGTAACTTGAGCATGCTAAGGCCGGTATATTGTAGTGATGCTTTATGCCTTATTATGAGAACAATGATAGCGGCGAGCACCTGTAAAATCAAGACGTATAAAATCAGACTTTTGTTCCTTTATAAGGTTTTTCAAGGCACTATACATTGCGTGAAGCTTCTTGATCGTGCACAATTTTCCATGCCGCAAAAGTATACCAGGCAGCACTCCGCGTTTTCTGCGTGGCCTTGTTGCAATAATTTGTGTCCTATGGCTCGACTTCAAAAAAGATGTAATATGCATTCTGCTCCGTATTGACATATTTCAGTTTCATTCCCTGTGTTCTGTGCATAGGTAGATAATTAGTCGATAATTATGTGAGTGAGTGAGTGAGTGAGTGAGTGAGTGAGTGAGTGAGTGAGTGAGTGAGTGAGTGAGTGAGTGAGTGAGTGAGTGAGTGAGTGAGTGAGTGAGTGAGTGAGTGAGTGAGGTGAGTGAGTGCAATGGGGTGCAGTGGACGAACTCAGATCTTTTCTCCGAGTATTTGCCACGAAACGCCTTATACCCACGAAGGCTAAAGCGAATGTGCATCGAACTTGCGGATCCAGCCGTTTTTTCAAGAAGAGGACACTTACGCAAGCCGCATTTTCAGCGATGTTCATGTTCAGAGAAAAAAAAAAAAAGAAAACTAAACATACCTGCATCAGAAATGCGCCGAGTTTCTACGGCTATATCACTTGCGGCACAAGAATAGACGATGAAAACCACATTCCGTAAACTTCTTCGCATATTCAGTCAATTTCCATATCAAAACCATCTCCTTACCTTCGTTTACGCTAACATCAACTGCCCATATATTCTACTGCAACTCTCCTTTTCTTCTTTAGTTGCTCCAAACCTTCTCGAAAAATCATTAAGCAGACGTAAGAATAGAAAAAGAAACAGCTAGAAATAAGAGGTCCCGGGAAGCATGTGGCGTGGATCGCACGGTCGGTCGGGCTGACATCTATTGCAATCAGGCAAGCGAGAAGTTCTGTATACACGGATGAGATGAGGCGCAGTATTATTAGGCACCCTCGAACAAGTTTACTGCCTTCGTTCTTGACGGAAAAGCCCAAATCGCTAACAAAATCGTCACACTGCGCGCCCTAGATGCGATTTCGTCCTTCCGAGCCTGTTGCCCTCGCTATATGGAAGGATAAAGGAGCGGCAACGAGCATGGTGCTAAGAATGGCATCTATATAAAAAAAAAGAAAAGAGGTGGCGCTGTGCAATTTGCTGATAATAATACGGCCGCTCTCGGAGCCTCCACCGTCTTTCGCTGTGCGCCAATCTCTCTCTAGTCGATAGCCCACTCGAGCTGCAGTGTAGATATAATGTGTAGCTCGAGGTTAAAAGTGTGCTGCACCAAGGTTGTTCTCCGGGAAATATGAGCCAACTTTTTGACGGAGAAACAGCGGCACGAGACGCACAATAAATCACCACGGCAGCAGTGATTGGCACGATAACCAAACATAGCAACACACACACAAAAAAGCGTTAAAAAAAAAAGGAACACGGCACTGGTCTCGGGTGGTCACATCATTAAAGCGTATCATATTCCTGAATTGCTAAAGAGCTAGAGTGCAGGGGTCTTAGCTTATATACCCGTAAAAGATAATTATGACCTCCCAGACAAAGACAAATGCGTTCTACAGCTTAAAGGTAATTTTTTTTTCATAAAGAAGAAAGGAAAACGAGGATATTTTGCGTGGAAACTGAGCCGGGGGAGAGCGTCATGGAGAAACGACGTAAACTGGAAACTTTGTAACAATACCCGCCGCTTCGCTATACGCAAGAACAAAAGAAATAAAGAGCTTTTTTTTCTATCGATGCATCTTTACTTTTGACGGTTTCTTCGAAGTTTAGCTTCGAGCAAAGCGTGTTAACGTGTTCGGCTATGCTATGTCCGCGCCAGCATTCTGGATTGAAGCTCGGGATACGAAGAAAGTTCAGGTATTTGTTTATTTCCTTTTAAAAGAAGCCCAAGACCACGTCTATACCGGTACATATTTGACCAGAATCGATTTCTCCCGCAAGGGACGATACAAATATCGGTCATAACATTAGCACATTTATTTGTAACCACGCGCTCCTGCAACATACCACGCCTGTGTTGAGCTGTATTTCCTATATCTGAGTGCACCAGAGAAGAAATAAGAGAGAATTACCAGCCCGAATAGACGCAAGTAGGCGGACAACATTTTCCAGTAACGCAAAAAAAAAAAAGAAAGAAAAAAGCAGCGTTTGGTCGCCGTTTCAAGCGAGGCATGCGCGTAGTCCACGGCGGGCGCGTTGCAGCCACCGGCTACCGGCATCCGTCGCGCGGCCGGTTGGCCAGATCAATACTCGTCGCAGCCGGGGAGGTGTACGAAAAGGAATGTCGTCGGACGCGGCATAATAAATGCGACGCCGGACACGTCGGTGTAGCTAACGCGCGCACACAAGAAATCCAGGCCGAGGGGCTCGCTTAAATGTTTATGCCCACGCTCTTGGCAGGACTGGGCAAAATAGCGACGGGGTGATTGGTGCTTTCACAGCGAACACTTGGCGCCCGATTCTGTCCGCGTTCCTGTCCGTGCCTCGAAAGCCCTCTCTCGCCTCGCCGCTCCTCGCGGCGCTCGCGGCCCTCCGAAGCACCTGGCCCTCGCCTCGTCGTGTTTGACCAAGGTAAACAAGTGTCGTAGAGTTCACGCTTGTTTCCGAGCCACGATGCGTGGCCACTTGGCCCGTAGAAAGGAACACAGCGGAAAGCTGCGCACTTGTTTAGACGATTTTTGCTGGACAGCGACATACTTTGCATGATTAGTAGGGTTTGTCGCGGTGCCTATAGCGCGTTCGTGATAACTGTGGGGAGGGCGGAATGGTATCAGTTGCTTTCCCTTATCTATTTTCTGCTGTTATTTTGTAGTAATTTCAGGGCCTCATTGTTTTACTATTGTTTCTGTATATAGTTATTTGTTATTTATGTGGTTGGACGACTCTCTAAGCCAGGGCTTAAAGTCACCCTTCAGTGGAGGGGGACTAATATATATATATATATATATATATATATATATATATATATATATATATGTATATAAATATATATATATGAATGGCCGCGCGACTGGTCGCTCGAGCCACTTTGCGTGTATTCGCGGGCTTCTTTCACGCTCGGAAAAACACTTCTATGTAGCACGTACTGAGCAACAGAAAGCTGTATCGGGAGTTTTTCATGTTGCTCTACAATTTTCTCATTGACACTTTGACAATTAGGGCAGTACTTCTCGAGTTAGCTAATTAATTATAATTAGCTAATTAGATCTCAGTAACAAAAAATACTAGCGGCTACTCGACTGCACTGGAAACAATATGCACTAAGTTTGCTTCGCGTAACGTCCTTGCTATTTTTTAAATCGTGCTGCGTGATAGCTGGGACACCATCTATGTATGTATGTATGTATGTATGTATGTATGTATGTATGTATGTATGTATGTATGTATGTATGTATGTATGTATGTATGTATGTATGTATGTATATATATATATATATATATATATATAATCATAAGAAGACAACAAACAATGACACCAAGGACAACATAAAGGAAATTACTTGTACTTAATAATTGAATTAAAGAAATGATAAGTTAATGGAAATGAAAAGGGATGAAAAAATGTCGCAGTTTCGCCCGAAAGGCGAAGCATCAATTGCGATAGCAAATTAGTAGAGAGCTATTCGGAGTAGGGATAGTAGTTTTTTCGGCTGCATAAACTTGGACACATTCGCCTACTAATTGAAATAACAAGCGTGGTGTCAGCGCGCACAAGCAAACATGAATAGATCACACTGAAGGACCGCAGACAACGACTGTCAAAACGTTGGCAGCAAGCGCAGCCGCCGCAGCGGGCGAAGGCTCGTGCGGTCTATCGCTTCAACAGAAACTGAGCGGCGAATGCACAGCGCATACAAAGGTCAGAGCCGTGTGGAGCTACCAGACGGTGCGGGCGACCGCCATAGCCACAGGCAAAGTACGAGCGCAGTTGTTGGCAGAGTAGAAGCTGCGCCCCCCCCCCCTCCCTCCCGCGCTGCCTTCCCGCTTTCTTGCTTTCGCGTGGGAGATTGAGTGGCAAGTTCCCCTCACGCCCGGTTGCAAGATACGCCTTTGGTGCCGGAGCACAGCGTCGCCCCGCTTCCCTCCCTCCCATACCCCGACGGCCTTTCGCACGACGGTCGCGTTTGCTTTCCGCCGTGCGTTCACTCTCCATGATAGCGCGCGCCCCCCGCGCGCTTTCGCTCGCGCATACGGCGACGGCGACGCCAACGGCATAAATCCGGTTGAAGTGTCCATATAATTGCTATCGCAATAAAACAACTGTCCGCAGACGGGGAACGAACCTGCGTCTTCGCATTGGGCGTGCGATGCTCTCACCATTGAGCTACCGCGGAGCCGTTTTCCCATCCACTTTCTGGGGTATTTATGTTTTACAACTAGAACTAACCCTGGGAGTGTTATATATATACAGGGTGTTTCAGCGAACACTTTCAAAAATTCTTAGAGGTTGCCTGTGGGAGATAGCCCAATTATAGTTCATGAGCTGGTCTACTCAAAGAGGCGGATATTACTTGCACAAGAAATTGAAATGCATAATCGAATGATTAACAAAAATTCACTAATTAAGTTTCTAACTAATTACCTGATCGCCCATATTGCAATTTACAAATTCTAGCAGTGGAGTTCGCAAGGCGGATGCACTTGGAACGAATTCTCGGGATGACACCAGTTTCGAGATATCAACTCCCGAACTTTTCGGAGAAATGCATTGGCGTTCCAGTTAGTTTCTTAACAAAATGTCGCTTTCTGCATTGAAGCACAAACTTAACTGGAATGCCAATGCATTTTTCTGCAAAGTTCGAGAATTATTATCTCGAAACTGGTGTCAACCTGAGAAATAACTTTAAGTGGATCCGCCTTGCGAACTCCCCAGCTACAATTTTTAAATTGTAATATGAACCATCAGGTAATTAGTTAAAAACTTAATTAGTGAATTTTTCTTAATCATTCGATTATGCATTTAAATTTCTTGATCAAGTAATGTCCGCCTCATCGAGTAGACCAGCTCATGAACTAGAATTAGGATATCTGCCACAAGCAACCTTAAATAAATTTTGAAAGTGTCCGCTGAAACACCCTGTATATATATATATATATATATATATATATATATATATATATATATATATATATATATATATATATATATACCGGGTGTTTCAGCGAACACTTTCAAAAATTCTGAAAGGTTGTCCGTGGCAGATAGCGCAGTTCTGCTTCATGAGCTGGTCTACTCGAAGAAGTGGACATTACTTGCACAAGAAATGGATATTCATAATCGAATAATTAACAAAAATTCACTAATTAAGTTTTAAACTAATTACCTGATGGCACATATTGCACTTTACGAATTGTAGCCATGGAGTTCGCAAGGCGGATCCACTTGAAACGAATTCTCGGGATGACACCGGTTTCGAGATAATAATTCCCGAACTTTGCGGAAAAATGCATTGACGTTCCAGTTAAATTTGTGCTTCAATGCAGAGAGCGACATTTTGGTAAGAAACTAACTGGAACGCCAATGCATTTCTCCGCAAAGTTCGGGAATTAATATCTCGTAACAGGGGTCATCCCGAGAATTCGTTCCAAGTGGATCCGCCTTGCGAACTCCGCGGCTACAATTTGTAAATTGCAATATGGGCCATCAGGTAATTAGTTAAAAACTTAATTAGCGAATTTCTGTTAATTATTCGATAATGGATTTCAATTTTTGTGCAAGTAATGTCCACCTCTTTGAGTAGGCCAGCTCATGAACTAGAATTGTGCTATCTGCCACAGGCAACCTTTAAGAATTTTTGAAAGTGTTCGCTGAAACACCCTGTATATATATAAAGGGTGTTTCAGCGACCACTTTCAAAAATTCTTAAAGGTTGCTTGTGGCAGATAGCACAATTTTAGTTCATGAGCTGGTCTACTCGAAGAGGCGGACATTACTTGCGCAAGAAAATGAAATGCATAATCGAATAATTAACCAAAAATTACTAATTAAGTTTCTAACTAATTACCTGATCGCCCATATTGCAATTTACAAATTCTAGCAGTGGAGTTCGCAAGGCGGATGCACTTGGAACGAATTCTCGGGATGACACCAGTTTCGAGATATCAACTCCCGAACTTTTCGGAGAAATGCATTGGCGTTCCAGTTAGTTTCTTAACAAAATGTCGCTTTCTGCATTGAAGCACAAACTTAACTGGAATGCCAATGCATTTTTCTGCAAAGTTCGAGAATTATTATCTCGAAACTGGTGTCAACCTGAGAAATAATTTTAAGTGGATACGCCTTGCGAACTCCCCAGCTACAATTTTTAAATTGTAATATGAACCATCAGGTAATTAGTTAAAAACTTAATTAGTGAATTTTTCTTAATCATTCGATTATGCATTTAAATTTCTTGATCAAGTAATGTCCGCCTCATCGAGTAGACCAGCTCATGAACTAGAATTAGGATATCTGCCACAAGCAACCTTAAATAAATTTTGAAAGTGTCCGCTGAAACACCCTGTATATATATATATATATATATATATATATATATATAAGGGTGTTTCAGCGACCACTTTCAAAAATTCTTAAAGGTTGCTTGTGGCAGATAGCACAATTTTAGTTCATGAGCTGGTCTACTCGAAGAGGCGGACATTACTTGCGCAAGAAAATGAAATGCATAATCGAATAATTAACAAAAAATTACTAATTAAGTTTCTAACTAATTACCTGATCGCCCATATTGCAATTTACAAATTCTAGCAGTGGAGTTCGCAAGGCGGATGCACTTGGAACGAATTCTCGGGATGACACCAGTTTCGAGATATCAACTCCCGAACTTTTCGGAGAAATGCATTGGCGTTGCAGTTAGTTTCTTAACAAAACGTCGCTTTATGCATTGAAGCACAAAGTTAACTGGCAGTTCACTTTGCAGCCATATCATCATCATATCCATTACCATTTGTCATAAAACTACAGAAAGCCCATAGGTTTTGCCATGAATTGAAAAATTTTTTTGTTATGTGATATGTATGTGACATAGTGTACTGTATACCCCATTTCGTTTTATACCTGCCGTTCTTATGTACTATCGACCAAAAAAGTTTACGGACCAAGGGATCTGACAAAAAGCTGAATATCTTGGCAGTCTCAAAACGCCAGCCTGGTATTCCCATTTCCAGCCTCTACTGGTATATACGAACAACATTGTGATGTGAGGTTTTACTGGCTACTTTTAAAGGCTGCTCGGATATTTAGCGTTTTCTGAGATCCCAGGGTCCGTAAACTTTTTTGGTCGATAGTACGCCAACATGTTGCTTGAGATGTTTTTTTTTTATTTTTATTTTTTTCCTTTTCTTTTTCCTCCACTTATACGTTAGTTTTACCTATTTTCACTATATTACTTACTGCCGATACACTGTTACCTATTAATATCGTTATTTACTTATATCTGTATTATTATTTATCATTTTTGCAATTGTACTCATTCAGCTACCGTTCTTGCCATTGTAACTTTTATGTTAACCATGAACAGGAGGTCCCAATTCAGTTTTTACTATGGGACCTCCTTCTGTATACCTCTATCTGCAAAAGCTTTTTGTGAAGTAATAAAAATTTGATTGATTGATTTATATACTATATATCAGTGAAGCGTTGACAGGATCCTACAGTAACAAAACAGGTCAAAGAATGGAAGCACGTAGGAAAAATACCAGGAGCAGTGCGGTAATACCTGTTTTCCTGTTTTTGTTCGTGCCACATCAATCAATTAATTGCGCTTAAATCATTAATAAAAAATTGAGAGTTACAATTGGTCCACGCAAGGCACTACTGGTAAAATCAACTCCAGATCTTGTCGAATGAGTGCCGCAGTGCTACAGCTGACCTGCCGAGGTGGGGCCGAGCCCCTCCTTAGAATTTGGAGGTGAGGCCACCCCCCCCCCCCCCCCTCTATAAGCACGGGGTTCAGGCCAGTGTTGTACACGTTCCTCTAACACAGGAACGAAAGCTCGTTCCTCGTTCCTTCGCAATCTTGGAACGCGTTCCCGTTACAAGTTACTTTAATGAGAGAGGAACGCGTTCCAGTTACACTTCTAACATTGGAACATGTCGTTACATTAATGTTACATTTGATTTTTTAAATTAAAATGTGGTGTCGGATAATCCTGCGGCGAAATAAAGCGAGAAATTTAAAAATGACATCGAACTACGTGGAAAATATACGAATTTGAACATCGCCGGGTGGCAGATTATCTGGGGATAAAAAGAATCTAAAGAAACGCTCCTAGACGAATTTTTTTCTTCAGGCAGCATCGGACATACTCCAGACATGTCTAACTGCAACTTCACAACATTACAAGTGCAACACATATGGCACTTTCCACTTCGGTCTTCAAATGCGCAGTCAGGATACTGCGCTTCAGATCTGCACATAGAAAGTTACTCACATGCACCAATATCCTCCTGAGACCCGAACACAACGACAACGGGACATAATCGCTCTTGTAGGCGATCTTATTGTCTACTGTTATGTCATGAACTTGAAAAACAATTTTTTAAATTTGAATACTACGGATAGATGCCAGAAGCTCCGTCTCCATGTACGTGAAAAAAAAAATGAATATCTCCATCATTTCCTCATGTTAGCTGTGGGTGGGAAAAACTGCATTTGATTGTTTAAACGCTGAGATGAAGATGAAGCTACGTGTAGTACATTGCCATGTTGCTGCCGCGTCCGGTATTTTCACGCAATCTCGGTGACTTCGAAACACGCCTCGAAGTCTTTCGGCCGTTTGGGACGACACAGAGGTCTAGACCAATTTATTGTCAAATTTCTCGCAAGCGGATGACAAGAATATGCATAAACCACTTCTTTACAGTTACATATGCACCGCATTTCATACCAAGAGTGAATATTTTGCGTAATCACTTCCGAGTGAGAGAGAGAGAGAGAAACATTTATTTAGACCATCGGGGTGATCTTGAGGACGAGTGGGTGGTGTCCTAATTCCAGGACTCCACTGGCCATGGCTGCTCGACGTACTGAATTTCGAAAAAAGTTGAAGGCAATGTTCAATGTATTGTACAAGGGGTCTCAGGAGGACATAATTACATTTCTTGCCCAAGAAACCGCATCAAAAGGAACAATACATAGGCGTTTAATGAATGCTGATTCAATATTGCAGTATGAATGGAAAAAGAAATCTGCAGAAAAGATATTCGCAATTTAGTAAAGACTCTTGTTTGAACTCGGCAAGAGTCACATCTTGATGTTAGTGTCCGACAGGCCGACATGGAGGAAAGAAACTATAGGAGGGAGCGTCACGTAACAGTCTTGAAGTCTGGTCATAAAAAATGTAACGGAGAACTCGCGAAAAAAAAAAAAAAATGTCCCATAGTCACGTGACAGGCAAGCGGTAGTTCCGTGCGCCTCACGCGGTCGCCCATCCGCCCTGCATGATGTGCTGCGTACGTGCGTGCGTCTATTCAATGCCGTGGAACCTGTACAGAAGGAACGCCGTTCCCTCTGCCGTTCCTTCGTAAACCTAACAAGTTACCGTTACAGTTCCACCGACCCTTAACGGAATGGTGGCGTTCCTCCGTTCCTCCCAAAAGGAACTAGTTCCAGGAACGCCGTTCCGCACAACACTGGTAAAGACTAGAGGGTCATTATGAAAATGTGTCTTTTTCTGTCGTAACTGCCTTCACTACTCGATAGGCTCCTGGTTCTTCAGTTTAACAGAAAAAAAGATGAACAGAAAGAAAGGAATAGAAAAACGAAAAGTACCATTAAAGATGTGCGATACGAATTGCCCAAACGGTGAAAACAGTAAATGACTTATTACTCGTCTCTGACTGCGGAAGGTTGTGGCTTGTGTGGAGATTTGATGCGGCAGGATTTTGGTGTTTCACAGTCCTTGCCCATCTCCGCACAGTGCTGACGTCAACACAAGCATCCCCGTAAACTGCAGTCAGACGGCGATGAATGTTGATCGGCGCACAACCTTCCACAGTGAGAAATTCAATTACGGCCCGCTGTTTCAACCAGACGTCACCACTGGATGCCATGGATTGATCGATTACTCTGGAACGAGAAGAGATAAGAAGGTGAGGCAAGTGAGATTCTATAGCTTAAACGTCAGTACATTAATAATAAAGAGTTCAAAATGTTTGCAGTACTATTGACAAAGTAGTGGGCTTGGAGGCATTACTTTTTGAATCGCCCTCGTACTTATACACCCAAGACTTAACCACTGAGAGTTCCCTTCACCACATCCCTCACTTCAGAAGAGTGGAATTTTGGGCTAATTGGTCATGCATATTTGAGCACGGTGAAGCGCGAAAGACGGGACAATGCGAGGCGAGCGCTTGACCCGTGTGTCTCGCCTCGCATTGTCCCGTCCTTCGCGCTTCACCGCACTAAAATATTTCTCACTTCTACGCGAGCATGCCGTCCTGTAAGGCAGGCTTAGGCGGGTACTCTTTTAACCCCCTGCACGGGCCCTCCACATCTGCAGCTCTTATTCTACTAACCCTCCCACCTGCCCCCACTGTGTGGGGTACCACAATGGGCCGCGCGTCATTTCGTAATGTCCTGTCATCCGGCCCCATTACACCCAACTACCCCAATCACAGCTGCGAACGCTGGAGCTGTGCCAGGAAAACGCCCTGGTATACCCTAGAATAAGCGTGTTGTACCCCTATCGACAAATAAACTGTTTATCATCATCATCAGTATCAACTAGAATCTTAATCTCAACTATTCTAAAACCTCAAGAATGTCAAAATCAACCATACGCGCGATACTTAACGAAACGAGTACTGCGGAATTAAGTAGATGAAGTTTCTCAGGAAAATTAGCATATGTTTTTGTCGACTGTTTGGCTGTCGCAATGCCATCTGCTAAAGTTTTCTGGTTAGCATTAGCATAGACCCATCGCGGTGGCCGCATTCCGATGGGGGTGGACAACAAAACGACCATGTACAAAGGTTTATGCGCGCGATAAAGAAACCCACAGATAAGCAATCCAGGAGCACTCTCAACCTCGCGTCGGATAGACTAGTAAAGAAACAATTCTCGATAGGCCTCACAGAGAAGGAGGTAACCAAAAACCTAGCGTACACATACCTCCCCCTCACCCACAGTTCGGACCACCGGGGCGAGGAAATCGCTTACGAAGGCCATCCGGCGCCAGATCTGGACAAGCCATTTGAGACGTCTGAAATCAGACACGTCCTGTACAACCTTAAGGACACATCGGCGCCGGGGCTGGACGGAGTCACGAATAAGCTCCTCAGGAACCTGGATGACAGGGCCATCGAAACGCTTACAGACGAGATCAACCGGGTATGGAATTCCGGCCAAGTCCCAGAAGAAGGGCGCACCAGCCAAAGTAGTACTAGCCGGGTAAGCCCCCGCACATAGACAATTTGAGGCCCATCTCTCTTACGTCCTGCATCGCCAAGATCGCGGAACACGCGATCCAGAACAGAATCATTGCACACATTGAGAGCAGGGAACTCTTTAGGCACAACCTAGTCGGTTTCAGACAGTCCCTGTCAACACAGGACGCTATACTTCTTCTCAAGGGGGTTATTTTTGATAATGAGACCAGCGACGTAAGGGGAATCCTCGCACTGGACCTCGCCTAAGCTTTCGACAGGGTCAAACACAGGCACATACTGCGCGAAATGTCTGCCCTTAACCTGGGAAGGAACTTTCACGACTTCGCAAGGTCCTTCCTGACGAACAGCAAGGTACACATCAGGCTAGGAACGCTTTCGGGAGGTCCATACGAGGTAGGAAACCGTGGCACCCCGCAGGGCTCGGTCCTCTCCCCGCTACTGTTCAACATAGCCATGCACAGGCTTTCCGCTCGCCTCGCCAAGATCCCGAACGTGGGACACGCCATTTACGCGGATGACATTTCGATCTGTGTGCCGGCAGGATCAATTGCCACGATTGAACAATCACTACAGAACGCGCTAGAAACCATCGAGGCACGGTGCCTCCGGCACGGTACTTGATCTTTCCCCGTCCAAATCGGAACTCTTGCTGTACAGACAATCTAGGCAGGGAGTCAGAAACCTCGAGCCTCTGGAAAGTCTCCTGATAGTTATCAAAGCCAGAAACGGGCAACCAATACCGAGGGTAGTCTCGTTCAAAATTTTAGGTCTGCTCATCGACGCCAAGGGTTGCAACGCGACGGCTGGCAATAAACTCTCTGGTCAGGCTGGAAACGTCATCAGAATGATCATAATGGTCATCCGGATCTGCAACCGAAGAAGCGGGCTAAAGGAGGACAATCTTCTCAAAGCTTTCCAGGCCTTTTTCCTAAGCCACATTACCTATATAACCCCCTACCTTAATTGGAGCAGGGCGGAGAAGGCCAAATTAGACACGCTTTTAAGAACGGGCCTCAAACGTGCGCTGGGACTTGCTCAGTCCACGAGCACGGAACGACTAATGAAGCTATAGGGCTCCATAACACGATAGACGAAATTATAGAAGCCCACTCGGCGGCACAGGTTTATAGACTAAGGGCAGGAGTCAGAATACTAGACGAGGCGGGAATTAGGCCCAGGCACGACCCGGAGGATAGAGTCTGTCTACCTAAACACGTTAGTTCCCTAATCAAGGTAGAACCGATTCCATGCAACATTCACCCAGTACACAACGAGGGTAGGAGATGCGCGAGAGCTCAGGCAATCCTCAAACAGATCACTCGACAGGGACTAGACAGTACACGCTCTATTCGTAGACGCCGCTAGATACGACAGCGGAGACGCGTTCACCCTTCGTATCTATAGTGGACGCGAAAGGCAATCTGGTTAATGCGGCCTCTGTGCGCATACTGCGAGAAATTTCTGCCCTTAACCTGGGAAGGAACTTGCACGACTTCACAAGGTCCTTCCTGACGAACCGCAAGGCACACATCAGGCTAGGAACGGTTTCGGGAGGTCCATACGAAAGGTCACGAAAACATATTTTCACATTTCGTGGTTCCCGGCCAACCTGGGGGACTCGGTCCAACCGAATGGCTGCAACCCCAACGAACGGGCTCACCGGCTGGCGCGCAATTTCACGACCCGCGCTACCGTCAACGGCCGTCCTCGTAACAAGGCTTGCATCCAGAAAGACCCATTGTGCACCTTTCACGAAATCGTCTCACACTACCACTTGGAAAGGAGGTGGTTCTCTCCTCCTCACCCAAAACAAAACAAACCACAAGCTGTGCTAGCACGCTCAGGGGCGCGATCTTGTACGCGTTCCAAAATGGAACGGAGGCGTTCCGTTCCATCGAGCCGCACACGATTGGTCAATTTCAACCGCGACGTTCAAATTGACCAATCGTGTGCGGCTCGATGGAACGGAACGCCTCCATTCCATTTTGGAACGCGTACAAGATCGCGCCCCAGAATGCTACAAACCTCCACGTACCCCACTCCGCGATCCCTTAGCAGGATAGAGCCAGACTCCCCGCAGTCGTGCCCCAAATGCGGAGCCGATTCATGCTCTTTTGATCACATGCTCTGGCTGTGCCCAGCCATAGAAAACTCTACACTTGCCACAAAGGAATTCCTCAGAAGCGACAACCACCAGATCCAGCTCCAGGCAGTCCAGAGGGCCCACGACATCGCAACGGGACTTCGCCTCCCGGTGCCATCGTGGGCGTAGCCACCGACTGGACCCCCTTCGGCTCCCCCTGGCCACAGTTTCTCAGCACCAAATAAAGTTCTTGTCCCCGTCAGTCGAAAATATATAAAATATTGATTCGTGTGGTTTGACGTTCCAAAGCACACATTAGGGCTTATGAGAAACGCCGTACTTTGACTCTCTCCCCCCCCCCCCCCCCTCGGAGTTATTTGACGCGCACCTAAATACAAGTACAACGGCGTTCTTGGATTTCACTCCCCATCGAAATGGAGCCGTCGCTTCCTGGAGTCGAGCCTGCTACCTAACTACTGATTCACCACGGCGACTAAACAAGCATAAAGGCAAGGACGGCATAGAGGCAAATAACTGTGTTTTAACCCTAATGTAGCATTACTATCCTTCGCCCCTCTCGCTTATGAAACGCACGTATCAATTAAGAGAGACAGGTGGATTCCCTTTTGCCTTCCGTAGCTTTCTTTTCTACAGGCTTCATAGAGACAGAACAAACCACGGTGTACAACGCAAAAAAGAAAATAGTTTATTTAGCACAATAAATGTTGCGGCACTGTCTTGGAACCGTTATTTCAGTAAGTTATCACGTCTCAAGGTTGCACGAGGGTTTGTTAAACGTGATGGTCGCACCACGCACCACTAGTGCACGGCCCGTGCGATGCTGAATCTAAATAAATCCAGTTCAAGAACCACGCGCTTAATTATGGCACACGACCCCGGACAATATACCAAGGCCACCGTGGTCACTGCGCCAGATTACTGCGAAGTGACCGTATGGCGTCCAATATCTTTAATGCCGGACCCAGAGGGAGATTCATGATGGCGTGCAGGTGGCGCAAATCCAACAGAAGCAAGGCTTCGCCGTCCACATCCTGTTCACGGAACACCCCGGCGAATTTCTGGCATCCCGGTATCCCACAGACGTAGTCCACCACGTCGTCGACCGTCCAGCTTCTCAGATCCTCTACCGGCAGTGCCGATGGCTCCAGCAGCTTGTCACTATCATTGCGCCGGTCCGGCGCCGCTGCAGTCGACGGTGCTGAAGCGGCCACTTTTTCCAACACGTCTCCGCAATCCCTTGCTTCAGACGCCGAGTTCGGAGATACGTTCAGAGCCGGGCCTGCATCCGAAGCCGTGGTTGGTGACGAGGAGATGTTCGGCATCGTATCGCCATCCCGAGGAGCAGCAAGTTGGCGTTTGCAGGTGCACACCACGGTCGGGGCCGGGTCGTGCTTCGGGCTCAACACACACGGCACCAATATCAGCGGCGGTAGTGCCTCACTTGGGGCCAGCTCGTGTTCGAAGCTCGACTTACCGGCCGCAGCTAATGCAGCCGCCGCATCCCGATGCGCAGCGTGGTCGACGACAGCCAGCGCATCATTCGGGCTGTCAAACGGCAGATTGGGAACCGCCAGAGAAACCCGCGGCGACACTGCCAGTCCGAGCCGCACGTCAGGGGTAGCTTGTGCGGACTCCCGAGAGCCTTGTTGATTTACACCGATCGAGAATGCTTCGCTCGACTCCTGCACGACGTGTCCGGCAACGACGTGCGTCGTCACACCTGGTTGAGGCGATAGTTCAGCTACGTGGTCGACCAGTTCCGGCTGGCTCCATGGTGTCACCCGAGGCATAGCGGCGACCCAGCGCTCCAGCATTGAGCGTGTAAAGAAGCGAGGGCCACATCGCCGTCGGGGACGCCGGCTTCGTGTTGTTTCGCGGGTTCTGACGCTCACCGTCGTCGGCGTTTCGTGGCGATTGGCGTTTCGAGTGTTGTACTGATGGCTGGGCATCGCGCGTCCTTTTCGCAGCAGCACACAGTCCAACACAATGGAAACGTTCTCTTCTTTCTTTGTTGAAGTGAGCCCAGCAGCGGTAGGGTTTACGGCGCTGACCACCAGGATGAACAATTTACCGAAGATGCTGTCACTGTCGCGTGGTGGCGCGCGGAGGTTATTGTTTCGAATGTAACTGGGTTTCGGTTTTGTAATAAACTGCTCCATCATGGAGTGGGAACGGTTCGCGTACATTCTCTTGTTGTCTCATTTTAATCGATCGATCGATCGATTGGTTGGTTGATTGATTGATTGAATGATTTATTTATTCATTGGTTGGTGCACCCTGAGCTCATATACGAGGTTCGCTAATAGTTAGCGGATGTTTAGGCACTAAAAAATGCTGTTCTAAGCGGCTATAAGAGGCTCTAAAACTTCAAGTGCACTTCCCCACTTCGTTGAAAAGTGGTTCATGGCCCCTTTAATGCTGTTGAGTATAGAGGTGTGCGAAAAGCAATTTTTCGAGGCCGAATCGTATGCGAATCGAATAGCGCCCGAAGCGAATAAAAAATTTTTTTTAAATTGCAATAGTTCCCGAATAACGAGCAGCTGTTATCACCATTAATATAAAACGATCTCCATGTCCTAGTATATTCACAGCGTTATCAAGTGTCTTTGATTACTCTGCACGTTATAATGTGTTATTTACAAAAAGTTCAAATGGAGCATTAGCAGCAAATGAGCAATTTATTCGCATGCTCAGAACTCATTTGTGAGTGTAAATGACAGCGATTTGGCCGAGAAAGTCTGCCTCCCTAAGTGACGTACTAAGTAATATCTAGTCTTTTATAATAAGAATAATTTACTACTAATAATTTATGTCTATGCAATGGTTACCGGGATGAAATTGATCCTAATGTTATGTTTGATCACGCACAGTTAGCAATTTTTTACGTGAGTTGTTGGTTTGAAATATTGGAAATATTCGAAAACTATTAAAAAATATTCCTATTTTCCAATAGCGATTACACGATTCGAAGGCCGCATGGAATTGGGCAATTTTCAATTCATTATTCCAAGGTCTCGAATATTCGCACACCCACACAGTTGAGTGGCCCTTGCGATGTTGCATTCAGCTCGAGCACACTGGTAAATTTTATTCCTCCATTAAATTTTATTTTATAAAAGCTCAAAAAAAAAAAAAACGCACCGGGACCTCGTCCGTTTAATTTAGCGCGAGGGGAACGCCAGCCAATCTTTGTGACACTAATACCACGTCATAGGCAAAGCAGTGTTAACTGCGGCGTTGTCTTGATGGGGAAATCAATGCAGCATTTGGCGCCTATACAGTATATGCCTTAAAGGACAGCTTTAGAGCCTCTTATAGCCGCTTAGAACAGCGTTTTTTAGTGCCTAAACATCCGCACTCTAGTAGCGAACCTCGTATAGGAGCTCAGGGTGCATCAATCAATAAATCAATCAATCAATCAATCAATCAATCAGTCAGTCAGTCAATCAATCAACTAAAATGAGACAACAAGAGAATGTATGCGCACAGTTACCACTCCATGATCGAGCACTTTATTACAAAACCGAAACCCACTTACACTCGAAACAATAACCTCCGCGCGCGACCACGTGACAGTGACATCATTTTCAGCAAATTGTTCATCCGGGTGGTTAGCGCCATAACCCTACCGCTGTTGCGCTCACTTTAACAAAGAAACGACAAGGGAACGTTGTGATTGTGTAGGACTGCTTGCTGCGTGCTGGTAGATAACGAAACGCGATGGCACGTCATCCCTACAACACCCGCCACGCCAATCGCCATGAAACCCCGACGACGGTGAGCGCAGTGTACCGCGGAACAACGCGACGCCGGCGTCCCCGACGGCGAAGTGGCCCTCGCTTGGTGACTCGCGCAATCCTCGAACGCTATGTCGCCGCCATGCCTCGGGTGAGACCATGGGGTATGCCGGAACTGTTCGACCACGTACCCGAACTGGCGCCCCAGGCCGGCGCTTTGACGCACGTCATCGACGGATACGTCGTGCTAGAATCGAACGAACCGTTCCCGATCGTGGTTGAACGAAGCTCTCCGGAGTTCGGACAAGCTACCCCTCATGTGCGGCCCGGACTGGTGGTTCCGAATTTTCGTCCGCCATCCGACAGCACGAATGATGCACCGGCTGCCGTCGACCACGTTCCGAATCGGGATGCGGCAGCTGCGTTAGCTCCTGCCGGTAAGTCGAGCTTCGAACACGAGTTGTCCCCAAGTGAGGCACTACCGCCGCCGATATTGATGCCGTGTGTCACGAGTAGGGTTGGTAATATCGATGAACGATTAATAGATTAAAGGTATCTCGCAAAACGATTAATCTTCATCGATGTCCACCTTTCATTCAATCGACTTAATCGATTAGACCTGTTCGATTAATCGTTTTCGAGAGTTTGACAGGAGTAGCGCGAAAATTTTGAAATCGTGCTGGAATGGTGGCGCACGCGAGCAGTGACTACGGCTGTGGTAGAGCGACTGTCGACTGTTTTTCCGAGTCCCGAGTGACGCGGAGGCGAGCACTTCCATTTTTTTCCCCGACACCCCGCACGACTCCACGCCGCCCGAAGCCGGAGGCTTGAAATACCCTCGCAGTTCAAGGCATACTATAGTAACCCAGTCGTTTATCGTCGTCTCACACCCAGTCCACTAAAGACGGGGTACAGCATTCGCCCGGCTTAGGAGCATGTATTTGACATGCTAATAAAATTCATGTCGACTCAAGCAAATCTGTAGATTCCGAGGGACTATCATGGCATGCTGGTTGTGTAGCCATTAAAAAATGGTGTCGGTTTCATTCAAAACTTCCCAGCCAATTGACATTCCTTCGCTCTGCAGAAAAGAGCATTTGGTTTAAAATCCTGAAACAGTAATTATCCTCTCCCCTGTGCACATTGCAATTTCTTGAATATTTTGTTTGGACTTCACCGTTCACTGTTGCCATTTCTTCTTATTTCTTGTTTAACTGTACTGTGCAATGATTAACTGTTGCCATTTATCTTGTTTAATGTGCTACGTGCCATTTTATAACATGTATCGTTTATATTTCAAGGGCCACTAGTAACAACTGTAGTCTTTTTACAAATTAAATATTATTCTTTATCAAACTTTAAACACCTGCATTTCTAACTTAGTTCCACCTCTCAAACATTTAAATAGGGTGCTACAAAAGTAGATAACTGTTTCAACCTTTTTAATGTGCCCGATTAATTTCGATTAATTAATCGATGAAAAACCCTGCATCGAAAGTGATTAATCGATTAAAGGCTAAAATGATGAATGATTAATCGTAAAGCGAATAAACGAAATTAATCGAGCATCCCTAGTCACGTGCCCGAAGCACGACCCGGTAGATTTCTTGTTGGCGTTCCGTAATTCTCCTCGCGGTACGTCGGACAGACTTTCTCGCGCCTGCGGCGCTCGTGCTCAGTTAGTCATGTCGGATTATACCTTTCTCGCGCCGCTACCTTCCAAGTAACATAACTGATAACATCGACTGCTCTCCTGGAGCAGTATTTTTGCTCGTGCCAGGCTTTTAGTACGCTGCTCTCCGTAACGTTTCAAAACATTTCAACTCAAAGGGACCATTACAGAATGCTTTTGAAAAGTCACGGAGAGCAGCATACGAAAAGTCTGCAACGAGCGAAGATAATGCTCCAGGAGAGCAGGCCCAGCCCCTACTGCTGCCTCGGAAAAATTATTGATGTTATTTCGAGGTATAAGTATGTTCGCGCGACGGTTTGAAGGACTGCGCGCACGGGGAATATCTAGCGCCAGGAGTAATTCGGCTCGGGCGAGCGCGTTACGTCGTTCGTTGCTAGACATTGCAGCGTGCCCTGGGGTCCATATGATTTCGACGCTCCGATTGCACTCTTCATTTGGTATGTTTGCTGTTGTCATCGTGTAATTTGTTGCGCTTGATCTGTCGGCATGCCTCCTGAGAGTCGGTAAATATGAGTGATTAGGGCAGCTTTTCTGGTTCTGTTGGCTGTGAAAACGCACCACTTGAGCAATTGCTTGCAGTTTTATATCCGCTGTGTTGAGTAGGGCGGATATGTTCTCTGTCGAAGCAACTACGAATGTTGTTGAGATTCAGACGAAGAAATGGAGCTGGGCAGGTCACATATCACAACGCGCAGAACACATATAACCAGTGAGAATGGATCGTCGTGCTGTTTTTTACAGATTGTGTCAATTCGTGACGAAGTTGGGCTAAAGAATGGGCTTAAAGTTAAGCTATGCGTAGTGTTTCTTTCCTTGTCGAAAAGGAGGCTGGTGGTGTAGGGGGAAGGCGAAATATCGAAGGCTACTTTTAGATAGGGTTGGGTAACTATTCGATTACCCTTTCGATTCATCGATCAATCCTTTAACAGTGATCACTTTTTTTTAATATATCGAGATTAATCCGTTGATCTAACACGATTAAAATCAAGCAAGTGTCGCCACCGATGTCAACGCTTCAATTGTTTAACCCTGTGATTCCCAAAGAAAATTCTACAACAAAGAAAATTAAAATAATTTGTTCACCCTCCGCAAATTACGCCGAAAGACGGCCTTCCCCCGTGGTGTTATACATCGGTCACCTCAAACAGAGCAACGAGGCTCCACCGACGTGACCGTCAAGTCCTAGTGGGACTACCGTCCCTGAGGGTCACCGTGTTGTGTATACAGATGTGGCTTGCTCGCGTGGAGGACCCGTCGCTTTCGTGAAACCATCTCACCCTGCAATTCGATCTTTTCAAAACATAAAAATGAACATCCTGTATATGTGAACGAGAGAGAAGGAAAACAGAGGGGCTCAATTTTTGTTAATCGTGACCAATTAAAACCGACAGACAATGAAGCCAAGGACATCATCGGGGAAATTAGCTGTGGTTGAAATATAAACGTAGAAAATAATAAAGAAAATGAACATGTTTATATATAGCAGCTAGACATACACAGATAAAAAAATTTACAATTAAATTAAGTTAAAAAAAATTTACAATTAAATTAAGTTATGGGGTGTTAAGTGCCAAAACCACCATCTGATTATCAGGCACGCCGTAGTGGGGGACTCCGGATTAATTTGGACCACCTGGGGTTCTTTACCGTGCACCTAAAGCTAAGTACACGGAAAAAGTAAACAGTCGAAGCGCATTCCAAAGCACCACAGAATAGTTTATGCACATCAACAGCAGCGCTTCTTTTTTTGCAAGGTGCGTGGGCCAATTGTGGTGAGTTCGATACCGTGTGCAGACCCGTGGCGATTTCGTTTGCTTAATTACAATGCTTAGTAATGTTTTATGGTACTCTTGGTGCGCATTAACCATTTTGTGATGCTAATGAATGCATTAGGCTAATCCCGGACTCAGTGCAGTTAGTGTTAAATACCGACTCGCACCCTTATATCTCTCTCCCTTATAGGCGGTATGAGCAGCTTCTCAATCCTTCTTCTTCGCTTAGTGCAGTCTATGACTTCTCTGATACAGGCAGAAGTTCTTGGCCGTTAATTTCTGTCTGATATACATGGTGTTTAACTCGACTTTAGCCAAACTTTAAAAATATGCAAATGCCACGTACCTGGTTAGAACCAAGGTAAGGTTGTTTGCCGCCGCTTGGAGATACTCAAGACTATTTTTTGCATACAGCCTCATTAGATAATTAGTCCTAATTAATAATCAACTTCTCAATTATTTTAGTTAGATGAAAAGTGTCAATGAGAAGATTGTAGAGCAACATGACAAAAAGTATCGGTTACTTCTTTTCTATAATGTATACAAGTCTGCTTTAGAATGAGTTCTCAGGTTTCCTTCTTTCTTTTTCACTCAGATGCGAGTTGTTTTCTGTATTCCTGCGCGTTATAGGTGTAATCCTGATTGACAATAATATACAGCTACCGAATAATGTAAACACGACAGGGCATAACAACCTCAGCAGTCCTGTGCATTCTTACAGTGAGAGCGATGACAATAGGAACCGCCACTGCCTTATTCCCCCGTAGTGCTGGTGTGGAACCATTCATTTGGGAAACTGAGACGCTCTTTGTGATCACTGAAGTAAGCTTTCAATGACTCGCCCTGTGGCATCATGGTCCCTCGCTAGTAAGCATCACGAAGTCTAGGCACGACCCGACATTGAACATGATATGCGGGCAGTCTTCGCTTCTTCGATCCGATGTGCTTAAAGCACTCTCACCGCAGCGGCATGTCTATAGTTCAGCGTTTGTTAACGCCAAATGACACATGTCCCGCCCTTTGCGCTGTTGTCTTCAAAGGTCTAGCTCTAAGCGCGTCGCTTTTTTCGCAGCTTTGTACATCTCTCTTCCCCAATGTTGAATGTGTAACGGCTACAGTCTATAACGGCTACAAGGTATAACAGAAAGATGAGTTTCTAGTGATACATACAAACTTGGCGCCAAATTCAAAAATATTTTCATTCGCAAGTACTCTTTGCCATTGGCCGGCTGCTTTCGCTAATATGTCCAGCATCAGGATTAGATCAGGACGTGATTCAAAAGTAAGAACTACAACGTTTTTAGACTCGCTTTCTTCTGGCCATGGCGATGCGATGCGTCCCGCCTATACTAAACTATGCAGTATACTATATCACTAGAATAATGACCACGTAGACACTGGACATCATCCGCTCGTTACGAAAATGTTACGACCACCATCATTAGTCGTGTCGCGTAACGCGCACAAAGCAAGGCAAGCATATAAGAAGGTCGAATAAGCGTAGGCTTCTTATTATATTATTGCACGATACAGATGCCAGCCAAATAAAGTAAAAAGGAAAATGCGATGGCCACGGGACTGACGAGACTCGAACAGAAGCGCCACTCGGTCTGCCTCTCTGTTCATCGATGAGCCCTCGGCGAGGATTGTGCGCAACGAGACATCTCTGCAAATAAGATCATTAATCCGAGAAAGCGAAGGCGGTTACCACTTGAGCGGGCACCACACGCGCCACCATTCCCAAGAAAACAGGATGAACGGTTCCGAGATAGCCTCTCTTACTTTATCGGCACCCTTCGAGAGCAGCTGCCCGGGCCGAACTGGGGCTCGAAGTCATCGCACGACCGACAGTTCGGCGCCGTGCTGCTGCTTGTAATGCGGTCTGATGAATCCCAGCTAACTGATTCGCGCTAGCTGATTCCAACTTACGCCTGCAAATTTCCTTACTTCATCACCCCACCTAGTTTTCTGCCATCTTCGACTGTGCTTCCCTTCGCTTGGCACTCATTCTGTAACTCTAATGGTCCACCGGTTATGTACCCTATGCATTACGTGGCCTGCCCAGCTCCATTTCTTTCTCTTAATGTCAACTATAATATCGGCTATTCCCGTTTGCTCTCATCCACACTGTTCTCTTCTTGTTTCTTCACGTTACGCCTAACATTCTTCGTTCCATTGCTTTTCGTGCGGTCCTTAACTTGTTCTCGAGCTTCTTTGTTAACCTAGAAGTTTCTGCCCCATATGTTAGCACCGGTAGAATGCAATGATTGTACACGTTTCTTTACAACTACAGTGGTAAGCTCGCAGTCAGGATTTGGCAATGCCTGCCGTATGCACTCCAACCCAATTTTATTCTTCTGTAAATTTCCTTCTCATGATCAGGGTCCCCTGTGAGTAATTGACCTAGATAAACGTACTCCTTGACAGACTCTAGAGGCTGACTGGCGATCCTGAATTCTTGTTCTCTTGCCAGGCCAGTGGCGCACCGACGGGGGGGGGGGGGGGGGGGGGTTGCAACCCCCCCCCCCCCTTTTGTTTAACCCCTTTTCTTTCCTTGCGCCTTTGAGTACTGCAACTAAGATGTAAGACGCGCAATCGTCTGCACACTCGCGAACTTGCGCAAAAACGAATTTTTTGACAATTTCCCAGGAAGAAATTGAAATTAGTGCTGTTTAGATGGTATTGGCAAACTAAGGCAAACTGTCAACCCCCCCCCCCCCCCCCCCTGGCAGTGATCCTGGGTGCGCTACTGTGCCAGGCTATTCAACATTATCTTTGTCTTCCGCATATACCTCACATATCGCACTTTATATATATATATATATATATATATATATATATATATATATATATACCACCACTATATTTTTAACGTTTGGTTCAAATTACGTGACACACCCGGTATGTCCCTTGGCGACACGCGCACACAGCTGCAGCTCACGGTACACTAAAGTGGCTTCACCGCACTATAAGAACTACTGCGGCGCTGCACGCTTTACAGGTGATAGGATTAGGTGGTACGTGAAACCTTCAGTGAGTGTCATCCTTTTCATTTGGCGTATCATATTAATACAGGAGGTCGCGAAGTGAAAAACTGTCAGAGCGACCTGCTAATAAACATTAAGTACGGTTAAGTACAAATTTTGGCAAATAGTATCCGTGCACCGGAACATTACAGATAGTATTAACTCAATATTAACGGCACATTAAAGAGAAACGCTAAATCAGTTTAGAGTGATAAAGTGTTCCTTACCAGTCTTTAACGAAAAGTACACTTTTCGTTAATTTAGCGGCGATAGTCTGTTATTGGAAGAGAAAACGAAGGCCAAAGTTTTTTCTTTTTTTTTCTTTTTATATATTTTTTGAAATATCGCACTGAAATTCAGCGCCGGTACGTTAGTGTCACGTACGTCCCAGATATCAAAGTACTTTTTTTTCGTATTTGGGCTGTTCTGGGCAGTAAAAGTTCTCGGAACGCCTTCTTCCCGTAGCGAGGCTACTCACTCTGTTCGCCAAAGTAAACAACGTTCGCGAGAGAAACGCCACCCAACCACTTCAGAACTGGATAGCGGTGTGCAGGCGCCACGGCTACTTCTGTTGTGCATCCACGACGATGACCGCGACTATTGGGAATTCAAGGTCGGTGAGAGCACAGGGAGAATATTCGTCGCCCTTGGCTGATACAGACACGGAATGGTAGAGCAACGAGATGGAAATGAGAATGCGTTTAGAAAATTCTAAAACATTTGCTATAATCAATGCGCGTGATTCTCGGCGGTTTCCAGACTCCGGCCGCTAAGAGCGCCGTGAAGTGTTCTACGTACTGGAGCCGCTCATCGCAACTCTTTACTACTGTAAAGCCTTTTCATGGCGGCTGTGCCGCTCATGTGGGATAAGCCCACACACCAGCCTTTTCTTTGTGCATTTTTCTGAAGTCTCATTTCAATTAGTGGCTCCAGTCAAGATCTGGAACCCAGTGGCTTCTTGGCCGCTAGCTCAGGCCGATCGTTTTGACTTCCTTCAAATATATATATATATATATATATATATATATATATATATATATATATATATATATATATTATATCTGAGGCGTTTGAGCGGCTGCTTATCGCGTTGGCAGATGTGTATAGGCTGCGCATTGCAAGCCTTGCGATATATGATTCACTGCTGAAGGTGTATTTACTCACCGAAGTGTACTGCTAGGTGAGCTGAGCTGTAACGTATCTGTATATAGCGTACTCACACGCTGATGAACCTAAGAGAATTTGACTTAGTAGAAGGGTGCCCAACTGTAGAAACGGCACTGCCCTTTTGAAAACAGTCACAAACGTAGCCATAACACAGTAGGACGTCGCCGCGCAGGCGACGCAGGCAGAACAAATATGGAATACAGATATGGGGTAGGAGGAAAAACATCAATGCCCGGCAGGCGAAATAGCGAGCAGCAGTTTTATTGTTGCCGTTTATCTTTGGCCGTGCTTCGCACTGAACTCCAGGCTTTCCTGCGCTCCTGAGCACTCGCAGCCCCCCCCCCCCCCCCACCCCCCTCACCTTTTCACCCCCTTCACCCCTTCCTTCTCTTTGGCCTGTTTGCCGCCGTTAGGCACCGGCCGCAACATGAGGAGTTAGTACTACGTTCTGCTAAAGCTGGTCGGAAGTAGGAAATGCAGGAAAAAAGCATAGGCGCAGTGCCAACTGCCGCGGGACGCAGGTTGGGCGATGTTAAATGGACGCGATAGAGAAACACTAAATCAGTTTAGACTGATACAGTATTCCCTCAAAAATATGTTTTCGTTATTGTAACGGTAATGGGTTGACTATTAGAAGATAAAAATAACGCTTAAAGTTTTATTTTTCTAATTTTGCGCCGGAAGCCAGCGCCGGTACGTCAGTGTGACGTCACGGATCTCAAAGTATATTTTTCGTATTTGTGCCGTTGTGATTCAGGAAAAGTACCTGAAACTAGGTGAGTTGACCCGCCGTGACTATGGCGTTGCGCTGCTAAGAAACAGCCGACGGGATCAAATTCCCGGCCATGGCCGGCCGCTTTCGATGGGGGCGAAATGCAAAGAAGCACAGGTGGTCAAAATTAATCCGAATTCCTCCTCTACGGCGTGTGTCATAATTAGATAGTGGTTTTTGGCACGAAAAACCCCAGATTTTTTTTCTTTTGTTTTTTAGCTTGGCGAGTTAATCCTGTGGCTTCTTTAGAATACAATATGGCCTCCATCTTTACTGATAAAGATTTACTGGGCCTGAGCAGACGCCTTCAAAATCTATGACGTCGCGGCAAGCTGGTATGGCAACTTCCAAGGCGGTGGAGCCGCCATGCAGTCTTTCGTTTCTGCGTCTTTGATGCAAAACCTCTGCCTCTGCAGACCAAGCCTCTGCTCACGGCACGAGTCGCTTCTCTTTGTTTTTTTTTTTTTTTTTTTGGTGTTGTAGAAGAACGATTTACTAATACAGCTAAAATTGTTGTTTTTTTTCTTTAGTGTCCCCCTTAATCTTGCGGACCAGCCGAATTTCTTACAAAGATGACTATTTCTCTGATCAGTCTTTGGGATTTTTCCACATCCGTCTTCTACATAACGCTGTTGTGCAATTTAACAAGTTGGAAGTAATGACAAAGGTAATCAATTACTTTTCAGGTCTAATTTTCCGGAGACTGCCGTGGTGTCTATGGTGTTTTCCTTTTGCACGAGGTCGTTGGTTCTATCAAACCATACAGAAAACGGGGAGGGGGGGGGGGGGGTCGAGGGAGGGTCGAACAAGACCATTTGCAAACCTGGATACCCCAGGTGCTGGGCTTCCTTGTATTTTTTATGTCCAGAACATACAACATACAAAAGTGAATCAATTTAGAGAGATATTATGTTTACACTTGCCCTTCACTGAAAAAAAAAAAAAAAAAAAACTTTTTTTGGGTGATTGCAACTAATCTGCAACTGCTAATAGGCACAAATTGGAATTCTTGGAGGTAAATGTAAAATGCTGGCGTGCCATACAACTTGAAATGTGTTATGATCGCAACTACCTGCCATTTCCATCCACGTACGTTATGCTGCTTTTCGGCACAATAAAAAAGATTTGCCGATGATTACGATACTCTCTAATGCGAAATTTGAGCGCAGCTCTATGTTTTTTCATTTGCATCATCAGTTGAATTTTAACAGTAATATTATTTGGTGCATTACATTCCTTATGTTATTATTTCTTGCTATGTTACATCTGAAACTTGCACATGTGCTGTGGAAGAGCGTTTTTATTTTTCAGAATATCATATTTGATTATTATTTTATACTGTATTCTTCAAATTGGAACATATTGTGCAATAGTATGGGTGAAAAAAGTTTGCAAGAATGTCTTTTTTTTTTTTCAGGAGGAGGATCGGAATCAGCTTTTATCGTCGAGCATCCTGAAGACAACGCCAATGGTAATGCAAGTGGTGCGATAGGTATGATTTTATTTTACAAATGGTGTTGGTTCTATACCCAATCTTACCACAGTGCTACAGCCATTTCCAATGAGACTCATTACGGTAAATACTACATACACCACTTGAGTACAATGGACTAGAGGCATCTTCCAGAAAGCAAATTTCCATATGCAAAACTCAATCACCAGCCAAGGGCATTAAAAACAACAAATGTGGATTTCATGTTGCATCCAACTCCCTTTAACAAGATTAGATATTACTTTTAGGTGCCAATGGAGAGGACACATGTGTGTAAAAAATGTTTATTTCAAAAAACGAGAGAGCAGCAGTTTAAGAACACTATCCACTTATAAACAATGTGCGTAGAGTTCTATTCATCATTGTAATGCTTTATTTTAACATTTTATTTATTCTATAGTTTGTGCGCTTCTAAGGTGTAAAGAGGGCAGTGTAAATATTAACACCATTTCCCAGTACAGTGGATTTGGCACCATACAAGTACATCACACAAACACTGCATTACTGATTCATACTTTGCATTGGATACACACAATTCAATTTGTTTGCAAACTTTGAACACATACCTTTGGCACGTTTCCATCAATACGTATTTAAACTGGAACGCTTATTATGACTCCTTCCTTTTAAGTCCCTTTACATAGATCTTTCACTTTATTTTTAAAGCTCAAACTTGCTCTCTTAGAGGCACTGGGAAAAGCTAAAGTTTAGCACAAAATCTCAAGCATTCAATTTCAGAAAAATATGGCGAATTTAATAAGCACACCAAACAGTAGAATCATTCACAGAATATTGCTACAGTTTAATAACACAGCCAATAATGCATTATTGGTGCAGAATACAAGGTCTTGAACTACTTTTTCAAAAATTTTAGCGCACAAGATGCTGTTATAAACATACTGTCTTCTCACTGAGGAATTACAAACAGTAACAAACATTGTGAACATATCTTTCACTTCTACAACAATTATTATGAAAATTAGGGGACTCCTTAAGCTTCAATATCATGCACAGTCTCATATTTTTTCCAATGAACAGGAAGATCTCATGTATACATTTAGTGGCCCATTAAAAACTAAAGTAGTCTTCTGTGGTGGTGCAGCTGCCATTAGCCCCTTGTATAATGTAGTGCATTTAAACTATTTAGTAAAACCCTTTAATACAATACAATGAGCACAAAACTGGTAGGATGGTGTGTGTCATTTGATGGACTACTGCGAAGTTTTGAATTAGTCTTTGCCAAAGGGGCATCTTGCTGCCAGGGCTTCACATCGTAATCAGTCATGAAGAGTTTTAGAGTGTTACAGCACTGCAATGAGTATCACCAACCTATCACAGTGCTCACCCACAACACAGTACAATCTCTTCTATGCCATATATCTTTACCATTCAATGCAGCAAATGACTTGCAACTAAGTGAAAAGAAGCACTAGCCACATAAATGAATGACAGAGGTGTTCTCTGGAACCAAAGCATTAAAATACTCAGACTAAGATGTATGATGGTGGGGCAAGTATCTGAAAAATGTACCAAACCTAATGAGACACCAATCCTAATGCAGAATCCATTAGATTGGTACAAAACAAGCCTTACAGTTTACGTCGTATGGCTCTGCAAAATTCATGGTAGATGTGAGTGACATAAAATGAGATCAAGAGAAACTGTGCTTTTTATTTTTTGTGTATCAAATTAGCCAAGACAGAAAATATATGCAGTAAACAAAGGTTCAAAAATAGCAGTCTTGCTCTCAGATGACGAGTGCACAATGTGAATGAATTTGCACTAAGGTTCATGAATGAATAAATAAAGGACTATATGGTCAACACTATTTACTATGTAATGCAATAAACACAGACAAAAAGAGACTTCACAGTGCAGGAGGCAGTTTAAGTAAATTAAAAAAGGTGTCGATAATTAGTTATCATGAAAAGTTGCAATTTCACCAATAAATATAATATACTACAGAGATTTAATACGGCTTTAAGGAATGTGAGGCGGCACTATCAAACTTCTTGGCCATAAGTGACAGAGCCAAAGTGCTTGTAAAATACTAAGCTTGGAATATGTCACAAAAGATGACGCTTTAACTCATGTCCAGAGCACTCCAGTGAGAATGTGGTCATAAACCAGGCAAGGCCATGAAACACTGCTGTGAAGATGATCATTCCCATGGCAAGCAGGTAATGGCTGATTGACATGCCAATGTCAAGCCAACTGCCACTGTCCTTGATGAGAAAAAAGAAGTGCTGAAAAAAAATATAGAGAATAAAAAGATGAAATGGTATGCTATTGCATAATACAAAGGACGCAATGCCAGTCTATTAAAAAGGTCTAAGTCTTATAAATAACAATGCCTTAGGCTATCACCGCAAGGCAACAAATGTTCACTTGGCAACAAGGCATACAGTGATAAAAACTAAACTAGAAAGCTTAAAATATATGCTACCAACAGTATTCCATTAAAAAGACAGACACACTATGTTGTTTGCAAAGAAGAAGTAAGAGCATAATGATAGTGCTTACCAATGCTGTGAAGTCTGACAAGACGACGACTAGAAGGAAAAGAGCCGTGTTCGATACCTTAATTGACTGTAGAAGGGCGCGAAATGCACAGCTCACTATAAGTAATGGGATCAAAACCTGTACAGAGGGGAGAAAAAAAAAACTGATTTAAGAATTGTTAAAGAAATAGGAACATGGCCAAATGAAAAATACTACATTTCCCTTCCTTGCCTCACTGTTTCCTCAGGAGCTTAATCAGAAAGGACTAAAGCAAATGTGGCTGCCTACGAAGGCACAATTTCAGGTTTTCTGCCCCTAGTATATGGAAATGGCAACCTAAAGATAGCAGCAAATATATAGGTCAAATCAACTGACATCCTTGCATTCCTTCATTTACTGCACAGCATGAGATAAACCAATAGAAAAATTTAATATCAAAACTCCTTACTTGATGAGCCTGGTGTCTATCACTTGCAAAACTGTTAAGTCAGCATGCATAGTATCGCTGTATAAATCTTTTTCATCATTCAGCATTTCCAGTTGTCATGCTCACTAAAGCAAATCCTTAATGTCTTTACAACATAAATGTAAAGTAGCCTCAAAGACTAACTAGTATACATTTCAAAGCAGTTTTAAGAACCAATCTTCACTATTTTATTGTGACATATTTTGTCATATGTCATGAGCTATAATCGGAAGTGGCAACCATATGAAATATATTTCCTACATTTTCTGAAAAGCATTGCCAGGCCTGGCATCACTGCGTCCATTTCACACTACGTGGTAACCTCGTTGTTACTATGGCAAAGTACTTACCATAGTGGTTACACTTGGAATGGCAACCAAGGAAAACATATTTAACAAGCATCTAACTAGCACTGTCATCTTGCGATGTAAAACAGACCCACAGATGTTGGACAACACTGCGCTGAAAATACGTTGGTGATGCATTCTAGTGGTTGCCACTTTAAGTCTGCTTAATACAACACAACTGGAGAGTTCAAGAGACTGAGAAACAGGAACATATGAGTTAAATGCTGTTATAACAAAGTGGAGTATAACAATATAACAAATATAAGTCCAGAGCAAAATTCCTCTACAAAACCCCAGCAACATGTTACCACATTTTAACAAAGCAAAGCTTTTCAAAAATCCTAAGTTACAGTTTGGTGTGTTTGGTGCTCAGTTTACATACATAAAATCACAATGCTTTGGCTTATTTGCAAACAAAATGGCACATGGTAGCTACATCTGTGACATGGTACGCACGGAATGTGACCAAAAATTGGATGGAGTGTCATGTGTAGCCTGCAATTTGTTACCTTTGTACATTGGCTATGCACCCCCCCCCCCCCCCCCCCCTGCTGTGCATGACAGGCCGTCAAGAAGTGTGAATAAACGAGCACGTCCAAACAAGTGGGCATCCAAAAAATTGGTTGCAAGCTATTCGCTTTTCACCAGTCACTCAGTGGTTGGGTGGACTGTAGTAGTGGTGCCTTAGCCTGCCTGTTTTAAACACGGCAACCTTAGTACAATATTGTGGTCAAGACCATGGCTATGTTTGGTGTAATGAAGTATTGGGTATGTTGAGAAATTGCGGTGCCCCATAAATTTCATTATTAGTGAGATGTTGCTGAACTATTTTGTATACCTTGCAGAAGTTTTGAAAACACACAGTACCAGTATAAAAGCACTGCTAGCACCACAATAATACTGCTTCTGAGAATGAAAATTTATAGAACCTTGATGAGCAAGATGGCAGCCATTGTGAATGGTCGAAACACTGTCATGAAACAGTAGAAGCTTGAGATGGAAAAGCTGTAACGAAAGAAATCTATGTGAAAGCAGTAATAAAAGCACCTTTTGTATCTGAAACTATTCTATCACTAAGATGCAATAATGCATTTTAAGTTAGATACAGAACACACCCTCAAACACAGCAAAGGAGATCAATTTGACATGAATATTACCAAGGAGCAGCAACATAAAAGGTACATACTGTTCATGTCCTGTTCATGGCATCTAAATATGTGCATTAAAAAAATTAACTTCTATGAGAAAAATCTCCGGTCAAAAATTTAACAGTATGGCACATTTAAACTCACAATAAAAAATTATCACTGGTTTTCTGCCTCGATTATGATGTATCAGCGAACCATTACAACCACAACAAAGGTGTATAAAAAAAGTAATGTTTCCATAGCCGCCATGACTTTATATTGAACAACACAATAAGAAACATTTACTAATTATAAATTGAAGTTTCTTCTACACGAGGCCACCAGTCGACACAATTACCACAGCATTCAAAGCATATAACAAATTACACTGATGAGCTCATGCAAATGCAGTTTAGAGAAGTTCAGAGGTCTGCTTTTTGACTTCATATTTTACAAAAAGCTGCAGTAACTTCATTCATGTACTCTCTCGACAACCAAATTACTTTCAAGGTGTCCTAGCGGCAAAACAAACATGCATCATATAATAGTGCTCAATAAGACTAAAGGTTCGAAAATTACTTGTTACATGGTCAAGTTTAAATCCACACATCACAAGTAATCCTTGCTTAAAAGTGAATTCAGTGTTTCGTGTCATATTTCTCACAACCGTACTCGAATATTAACTCATATAGCCCCCTTTATTGGATCACACAATCAAATGCACAAGGGGACAAAATGGCAGGTGACACAATGGCAGGTGACACACAAATGAGGAACCAAATATAGAAATTCTTTAGGTGGTAAACAATGACACTACACGTGGTTTCACATTTAATAATAAAGCTTGATAAATTCAGTGCTTTTTAATTCACTACTTCCAGATGACCTGCTTAAGCTTCCTGCAGGTGGTAACATGAGCCCTGTTATGTTGAGTGCATCAGCAACATACCAACTGTGCTGCTCCTTTTTTTCTCCAATTAGGTGTCCAATAAAGTCTTGATTCTTGTCTGTGACCTCTACAGGCTATACTCAGCCAATTATTTATTTCCTTAAGTGTGTACACCTCCTTTGATGAAAATTCAATGCCAGCTTTCAGTTTCAGCCTTGGGATCATGGCAAGGAGCACTCAAACTAAAGTGCAAAAGCACCTATAATACGAGAGGACAGCTCTATAATATCAAAGGTAGATATTGTATATACTCGTGTAAGAGCTTAAGAGCTGCACTTTTTTTCACGTAATCTTGACGAGGTGCGGCCTTTAGATGGGGGCGGGCCGGGCTGCCTTGGTCTAATTTTTCTGTCTGTGCATAATACTAGCGATAATTTTGTGCAAAAATTGTGAACGCTATTGTTTCCATACCGCATTTATTTGTTGACGCGTACACGCCACGCAGCTGGTGCTCATCTATCCTCACTGCTGTCACTGTCATCGCAGGTTGGGCTTGGCAGGACATTCCTATAAGCTCTTGGTTTCTGTACCCTCAATGGTATGACATGCCGGACGTGCAGTGACATGCTCCACACTGTGACATCAAAGCTTTTTGCAATGATGCCCGAAGACAGTGCAAGAATCCAAGAGAATGCACACAAGTTGCAGTGACATTTGCTTCAGTCATCTAGTCAGTGTCTTCAAATTCATTTTTGAACTTTTGTTTCGTTTCTTTTTTCACATATTGGGCTGCCAAGTTGGGGGTGCGAGAGTGCAGCCCTTAGTCAAGTATATACAGTATTACTAGTAGTCTCAAAAAGATATGGACACATTACTTGTTATGCCCTTTGTTCCACCACACGCAAAGGAAACCATCTTTATGGGAAATAAAGAAATGTTCAACCAACTTGTTTTCCTGTTTTAAAATTAAAAGCAGAGCACAGAAATTTCAGCAAGCCTTAATGTGCTGGAGTGTTCTGCAAGCTGAGCTATTGATCAGCAGCAATAAATGTGGTTCAGATAGTCAAAAGTAATTACCAACATCAATAACAGTACCTTAATCCTATATAGTAATAAACAATGTACTTTTACAGGCTCCCTTTGAGCTTCAGCCATTTGTTTCTTTTTGTTCTTTGTCTTGGTGTATAGCCACAGAAGTATTCAACAAGTGTAGGAGCATCACATGCACTATATTACATGACCTGTGCAGATCAAGGTGCTTCCGCATATCATCCTCAGCTCGCATGTGTTGACATCCATTTACCAAGCTCAATGAAAGTAGCTACGGTGCGCTAGCCATGTAGCCACGTAGCCATGTCACCACCCCACCTGGGTGGTGGTTCCTGGAGACCTAGCTTGAAATAGCATTCAACACATGCAGGAAGGCACCTTGATCCTCACATAACTCATACACGAGCTTATATGGACCCACATCTTCACATTTTATACTACACAACTGCCACTGATCCTAAAAGCCTGCTATTGTCAAGCTGATTAGGAACTCACCTGTTAAGACTGGCGATGTTTCCAGTGCCATAGAATGCAACGAGCATAAAGAAAATCTGGATGACAGTTCAGTTTGTTAACGGCGGAGTACAAGTATCAAAGCAATTAAATCAAAGGAACAAAAGCGGCACATTCTACTTGGCTACACAAAAGGATACAAAGAAGTAGGCCTTTCTGATATCATCAATTCGTATGTGATATGTTACAGCCTTTGTTTGTGACGAAGCATCTTGAGACTCAAAAGTCATGTCTTGTAACTGCAAGAATGAGAGCAAGGGGGTAAATAAATATACATACATGTATACATTTTTTTTTCATATCACTACTTTTAATTATGAGTGATGTGTTGTCAGTATACATACCCTCAGTGTAGAACCTGAAAGCTGATGTTCAATACAGATCCAGAGGAACATCACGAAGCATAATGCCATAAGGAACAGGCTTTCGTAGCTGTCGTAAAATTAAGACCTATAGTTGCGCAATAAATTCAATGCAAATATATACTTATAAAATAAAGCACCAAGTTTTTACAAGAACAACACATAAGCATAAACAAGCATACTTATGGTGCAAGAATGCTGCACCATAAACATTGCATATACACGAAATCAACAATGGCCTTCAGCATTGGCAATAGTGTCAAATTAAATGATAATAGCTGGATAGAGCAATTGAAGGGCAGTGACATAAAGGTGCAGTAACAGCATATTTAATTGAATGTGTATAAGTTGGGGAGTTTGATAAGTGCTACCTACAAATACTGCATAGCTCAGCCATGAGCCACAATTTACATTTTCATTGAGCAATGCAAACACGGAGCTAGTTGGTGCCCGCTAAGAGTAAATCCAACAGCTGATAGTTGGCACTTTTGTACCTCTGTGTCGTTTCTTCCTTTGTTTTTTACTGTGTAATGTGCAGCACGAGACAACTATGAAAGCTATTTTCTCATAGGTACTATCGACCAAAAAAGTTTACGAACCAAGGGATCTGACAAAAAGCTCAATATCTCCGCAGCCTCAAAACGCAGCCTGGTATTCCCATTTGCAGCCTCTACTGGTATATGCAAACAACATTGTGATGTACAGTTTTACTGGCTACTTTTAAAGGCTTCTCGGATATCCAGCGTTTTCTGAGATCCCATGGTCCGTAAACTTTTTTGGTCGATAGTACATGAAAAAAAAAAATCTCCAAACTTCAGTGACTCTGGTTCTCTTAACTCAATTACTGTGAATGGCAACATTGAGCACCCCGACTACTTAATAGAGAATCCCATGTGGCCTCAACAAGAACACCCCAATACTCGGATACTCAGTGCGATCTGAAAAATTCCCAGAAGCTACTAGACAAACTCCTAAACAACGCCAAGAGGCTTCCCCACAATTTGAAGAAGCATGCAGCTTGTAAGCAGAAGCAGATGTGCACTGCCTGCAGTACCATCCAATGGCAAACAGCATATGCAAAACACACCCCAGTTAGAGCCCTTGCCTTTACTCAGTTCACTTTTCATGCGCCCCCCCCCCCCCCCCCCCCCGTACCCGCATTTTTGTTTTGACATTTGCTTCATGACACAGCAAATACTGCAGAAAGCATGAGTAGAAAGGATGTATACAAATGAAAGTGGAGCAAAGGAAGAGCACACCGCAATGCACAAGCACCATCATTTCAGGCTTTGCGTCTCGATCAATTCTACGGTGTGAAGCGTGAGATGAGTCTGATGGAAAATTATTCGCATCTGTCAGCCTCTAATGCAAGTGTTATCTGTTCACTTGCGCGAACTGCCGTGACGTCGTGATTGTAACAATTGGCTTGAAGCTGCATGATCACTGGTTTGATTCCAGGTTGATTTATAGATTTTCTTTACAACACATTGTCCATGCCTGAACTAAAGCGTGACAAATGAAGAAACAAATGCATGAACAAATATTCATGGCCCATTTCCTAGCCTAACTAATTCACTTAAGCATTGCTTAAGTGAATTAGCATTTCCTGTTAAGTGGATATTTTTCCCATTTCGAATATGAAAAACCAATCAAATCTTCACACACTTTTCTTTATATCTCAAAAATTCTCTTACTCACAGTAAGAAATGAAGTAAATGACAAGGTGACAAGAACCAAAAATGTTGCCATGTTAAAGTCAATTGATTAACGTGTACTAGACTCCCATTAAGACGAACCCAAAGGGACTGCAAAAATCTGCTCGTCTTAACAGAAATGATTCACAAAACTCAAAATCTATTACTGGCGCACCTACATATTGACGACATAATGCAAAAGGCAGACATAAAGAGAGACATTTCTTGGATTTGATACAAAGTATTGTTTTATGGACTCTTACTCAAACTATTGAGTAATTGTTGCTTGCCAACGCAGTGAAAATCTGGGCACTGTCACAAAACATAACATTTCACTTAGCTTGCCCAAATTTCTTCAGAGCCATTGTGATGAAGAAATGCACTAAAGTATTTAGGGAGTTATCACGACATCATGTGCGGACACGGGAAGTTCTTTTGGCTCTTGGGCTGTGTCGTCGCCATAATTATCAGCCTCCAGAGGCACCTCAAGGACCTCCTCAATTATTGTTTCTATGGTACCAGTTCTAGAAGTTTCCACATAATCTTTGACACTGGTATAGTTTTTTATGTCCATAGAAACTTGTGTAGCTATCAGAGTCATCTCCAAGACTGCTGATCCGGGTCTCTTGCTGCACCAAGTAGCAGACATCAGTGGCAGCTGCGGAAGTTCAGCTTAAGTGAATTAGCATTTCCTGTTAAGTGGATATTTTTCCCATTTCGAATATGAAAAACCAATCAAATCTTCACACACTTTTCTTTATATCTCAAAAATTCAGCTTAACCAGGTTCATGTTAGGGGGAGCCTATTATATAAATCCAGCCACGCTCATTTGCATAACACTTCATAGCCTTAATGCTCTATTAAAAAAGGTCATTTGCATAACACTTCATAGCCTTAATGCTCTACAAAAAAAGGATACAAGATGCACATCAGAAGAAATGGAACCAGCAATGACAAAGTTAGGTTCTGCAGCCGGTTCAAGAGACTTGTGGTTGAGAAGAGGCACAAAACTGGGGAAAAAACTGCAAGACAGACAAGCAGAAGTAAGGAGAGTAGGTAATGTCTGCAAACAAGCACAGTGGTTTCTACTGATGCCTACCAAACATCCTGTTCAATGCACAAAGAAACTTGGACAACATGGAGTAGTGGAAGAACAAGCACTGTTCCACAAGCTAAATTTTATACTGGTGGAGACTACTACTACTACTACAAGTAGTAGCCGCCACCAGTACAAATTTGTTTGTTTATTCATTTAAAAAATGTTGCAGTTTCGCCCGAAAGGCGAAGCATCAATTGTGATAGCAAATTAGTAGAGAGCTATTCGGAGTAGGGATAGAAGTTTGATCGGCTGCATAAACTTGGGACACATTCGCTTACTAACTGAATTGACAAGCGTGGTGTCAGCGCGCACATTACACACTCGATGACCGCAGACAACCACTGCCAAAACGCTGGCAGCAAGCGCAGCCGCCGCAGCGAGCGAAGGTTCGCGCAGTCTATCGCTTCACCAGAAACTGAGCGGCGAATGCACAGCTCATACAAAGGTCAGAGCCGTGTGGAGATCGCTTTCGAGATACAGTGCGTGCGACAGCCCGCACCAGTGCCAAGTACACGCACAGTTGTTGGCAGGGTAGAAGCTGCCCCTCCCCCCCCTCCCTCCTGCACTGCCTTCCCGCTTTCCTCCTTTCGCGTGGGAGATTGAGCGGCCAGTTCCCCTCGCGCCCTCTGTTTTGGTGGATAATCATCCCGACGCTCACAAACTTGTCGTTGCTGCGGACACAGATATTGCCCCTGAAACGTCGACCCTTGTGCCTCTGTCCTGTACGACCGCCCCTGACGGAACTGTTCTGTTTGCCCCATCGGAGGTACTTCTCCGCCGTCGCGGCCTACAACTGCCATTTCCTGTACTTACGGTTGAATCGGGTGCTACTACTATGTTAGTTTCCAACTGGCTCCCATCCTCCGTTACATTACTTCGTGGGGAATCTTTGGGTCACATTCAAGGTGCTGATCTCCTGCGCTCCCTCGAGTTTGCAGAGGACCAACCCCATCTTCAACTGAATGCCATGACAACACCTGTTCCCAAACCTTCGGGTCCAGACAGTTTCCACCCTTCTATTGCTGCCAATCTATCGTCAACACAACGTAGCGAACTTCTGGCCCTTCTTCGAGACTTCCGCTCCTCCTTCGATTGCGCTCAACTATCGTTAGGTCGTACAAGCGTCACACACCACATTGACACCGGTTCCCCATGCGCCCTTACGCCAACTGCCATACCGAGTTACAGCGGCAGAACGGCGTATTATCAATGAACAAGTGGATGATATGCTTACGCGTGGTGTCATTATATGCACCAAATTCACGTGCAGCACCAAATGCATATTTGGTGCCGCAGCACAGCGTTGCCCCCCTTCCCTCCATCCCATACCCCCAGAACCTTTCGCGCGATGGACGTCGCGTTTGCTCTCCGCCGTGCGTTCGCTCTCTGTGATAGCGCGCGTTCCCCGCGCGCTTTTACTCGCACATACGGCGCGCGCGGCGACAATTATATCGCCCTTGGACTTTACACGGAAACTCACTGGCGACGCCGACGGCAGAAATCCACTTGAAGTGTCCATATAATTGCTATCGCAATAAAATATCTTACAGGCCTCAAGAGACACTGTGGTAAAAAAAAAAAATTATGGGGTTTTACGTGCCAAAACCACGATTTGATTATGAGGCATCCTGTAGTGGGGGACTCTGGATTAATTTTGACCACCTGGGGTTTTTTAATGTGCACCTAAATCGAAGTGCATGGGTGTTCTTGCATTTCACCCCCATCGAAATGTCGCTGCCATGGATGGGATTTGATCCCACGACCTAGTGCTTAGCAGCGCAACACCATAGCCACTAAGCAACCACAGCGGGTCAAGAGACACTGTGTAAGGGGGAACAATGCACACTAAGGGCATGTGACTCTAACACATAAATATTAAAACAACAGTACTGACAGTAATGCAATACACAAGAACAAGGCAAGTAACATATAGTACATGTTAGAGGCCAGCAGTATGGATAAATGAAGGCTACAAAACTCTGACTGATTGAGTGTCCTCCCTTTCTTGGTGCCAAGCCAGCAATACTACCAAGTTACCAGTAATCTTACCACTTACCATACTACCACTAATTTCTACCAAGCCAGTAATACTAGCAGGTTTTGTTTATCTGTAGCATGCCTAACGCTAAGGAGGTAGCACTGTCATTGTATGCATGCAACTGACAGCCAGCTACAAATGGTACTTAGGATATCGTGGCTTCTTTTTTTATGCAAATGGCAGCAAACATGAAATGATACGCTAACTTGGTTATCAAGGTAACCTACAACAAATTGGAACAAGGTGTAAACTTGTGTGAATTGGTTAATCTTCGTTATGACTCAAGTGCAATGAAGATGGCAACACACCAAGGATACCCTGACATGCTACAAAATAGACCAACTTGAAAATTCTAGTCTGCACACAGAGTATTGGGCTGTGTGTGTGCAGTTTCGCATTTTGTGCATGCATCCCATTGCATCTCTGCTTTTACTTTCAGTTGTAAGTACAGTGAATTTGTCCTGCGTGGATTCCTCCTCTGTGTGTTGCTGTTTTCTTTGGAATGCTGCCCTAATTAAATAACTGAAATGTGTCTGTAAATAAATCTCAGTAATGTGGCAGATCTGGCACTATATAATGAATAATGACTGCTTATTATTAATATGAGTGGCGACAATATAGAGTTTGCTGCATCTGCATAGAAAACTTTGTTTCTTTTCAAAACTTTATTGAGAATGCCAGCTCAACATACGAATGCTTTAGCTGTAATAATAAGTCCCATCAAAGCATACATCACTTACAAACTTCGAACACTTAAAACACGAGCTACAGCACAGGTCACAAGCCTCACTTGAAGTGTCGGATGCCTATTCTAGGCCACTCAGCCTGTCCTTAATATTCGCAGTATTGTACTCTGAACTTTTGTCCTAAAAATCACAAGAAGCAGTTAGGCATGCAAAGTCATGTGCATGAGGCCATCCATATGGTTTTCACGATATATTTATCAATACAACCCACATGGCTAGAAAACCATTCACATACTCAGCAGAAGCCATGACAGTATTTGGTTGAATAATGGGAGCCCCTCTTTGCGCTCAATGCTGTCTGCAGTGCTTCTCACAATCGCAATGGCCACCCAAATCAACACAATCTGAAAGAGAAAAGAGCTTACTGTAGAGGATTCAGTATTGCTTCTTGAAAGAACTATGGTAATAACAAAAGTTGCTGCTTATTACATTATTCAGGCACACAGTAAACAATACCTAGTGAAATAATATGGCTAATGCATTACCACTACAGCAGCCATTTGCTATTAGCTAGTTTAACAAAGAGGCCTCAAGGCTTGTACTTGCACACAATGCAAGATATCACAACTGAATGGCAGTACACAAGGAAATGTAAGCATTTTAGATTGAGCTACATTTGGAAACACTCACACAAAATAATTTGCCGATGACCTCGTACTGTTCAGCAATGCTGGGGATGACTTAAAACAAATTATAGCAGAACTTAACTGTCAAAGTTAAGTTATGGCAGGTGCTCCCAATTTGTGATCAGCAGCTTATCATTATTCTTGAAAAGAAATATGTACAATCACTGCATTACACCAGTAGTAATCAATGAGGCTGAAATTTTGAGGATAACAAAGAAGTTAGAGGAGAAGCTAAGGACTGCACAATAAGTGATGGAACAAAATATGATCGGTGCAGCTAACAGACACGAACATGGCAGTACGGGTCAGAGAGCAAATGGGTGTAGCTAATATTTTAGTTGACATTACGAGGAAGAAATGGAGTTGGGCAGGTTATGAAATATGCAGAGCAAATAACCGGTGATCTATTAGAGTAACAGAAATGATGCCAAGGGAAGGAAAACGCCATTGAAGAAGGAAGACAATTAAGTTGTGTGACAATATTAGGAAGTTTGCAGGCATAGGATGGGACCAGCTGATGCAAGACAGGGGTAATTTGAGATCACTGGGGAAACCATCATGCTGCAGTGGAGACAAAAAAAAACAAAAAAACTTGATGATGATGATGGTGGTGGTGGTGACGACACAGAACTGAGTGAATATGAACTAGCTATTGAGAATTCGAGCTAACATCATTTTCAACTTTTTATTGATCTTGCACATTACCATCACACTTGAAGCTCTAGTAGGGTGGGTCTGGTAATTAGAGTGCAATGTTTGAGACTGTTTTGGAGATTCAATTTTGATGATATTGGTTACAATTTCTTATTTGGTGCAGTAAATACTAACATCCCATCCTTCCCATATGAACTTTTTAAAAGAAATGCCTCATTACATGCCTGTCCTGAGGGCTAATCTCAGAATTATCTCCCAGCTTCCCTACATCACACAGGTCATCCACCCACTGAAGAATGCTCAAGGAAGAATGTCACCTGGAATAAACACTAGTAAGGGCTGCTACAAGTAATCATGTATCAGTTACAGTCAATGATCCAGTTTCTGTCAATAAGTGTGGTTGTAGAATTAACAAAAGCACAAAATTTTTGTTGCCGACAACTTGCCACAATATCAGAGAAAATTTGGCCACTTAACAACAACCACAGCACGATTAGAAAAAACATCACTCCTGCCATGGAGCAATAAACAAAAGAAAACTCCCTCCTTGTGGTGCACATATTTTTGCCATGGAAAAATACAAAAAAAAAAAAAATCACTGTAGGAACTTCTTGCTGCACCTTGCCAACTACCACACAGAGAGCAAGACTGATCCATGACACACTGATGTATATATTAGTAATGTATCATGTCTACCACGTACCATATCTTGCTCTTCTTCTTATACTATATCTGAAGTGGCTTTTTTAAAGACTTAACGATGAATGTTGGCAGATGCAGCAGCACAATAATAATCAAATGATATAACAACTACACAGAAGCAAGAAGTTATGCTCTTTACTCACCTGCACTGCAGTCAAAATAACAGACCTCTGTGGCTCTTTTGGTATTTGCCTGCTATTTCTAATCAATCCCAATTCTGGCCTGAAAAAAGCACACAGCAAGTATAGCAGAACTTCAAAACAAAACATCAGCAATGCAAGGTTAAAAATAGTTAACCAACTTTAATGCAAAAGTTATAAATCTTGTACAATAGTTTCATAGTTATATGAGCCACATAATGCACCAAACAAAAAATCTCGAAAGTTCCTGATATTTAGGGTTGCCAATGTGTGGAAACTCGGAAATGGCTGAAAGGTGTCAGAGAAGGTGTGGCAGGAAAAGCAGTACACTTAGCTTGTGAAATCTGCATCACCTTAACTACCGGCACATCTTTTACTATATCTATGTGTCTCTTAGAGAAACATGTCTCAAGGCTACTTGTAGCTTACTAAACAAAATTCTTCTTAGCGTACAGTGGTGAGAGTCCTTCCAATTTAGACGAAGCCCACCTTCACTTAAATAACCTCCATATCACACTTTTACGATGGAATTCACCAAGTTTCAGCAACTCACGCTTGCACTCTCTCGACCCTAACTTGCGACTTCGCCTGTCACCTGGAATCGCCCGTCACGAAACAACTTTACTGTGTCACGTGTGGTTGGGCGTCGCATTTACAAATTCATATTCATTCCTAATAGGAATGGCTAACAGTGCGGCGTGCAATTTGCGCGGGTGTGATGAGACTCTAGAGCACCTTCTGTGTCATTGCCCATCCTTTGAAGCTCAACGACATACTCTACAAGCTCAACTCAGCCTATTAGATAATAGAGTGCTCTCAGAGGAAAAGATCCTGGGACCATGGCCTATGCATTCTTGCATGCGAAAGGCCACAAAAGCCCTTCTGCACTTCTTGAAGGCGACTGGACTGTATGAGCGCTTGTGACAGTGGACCTTCCTCTGCGACCGACGCTGTGAATGACTCACTTTTTATTATTTCTCTTCCCGCTCCTTCTTATCTATTCTTCCCCTTTCCCTCTCCCCAAGCGTAAGGTAGCCAACCGGGCACGTCCTTGGTTAACCTCCCTACCTTTCCCTTTTCATTTCTCTCTCTCTCCATATTGTATTTCATTGTTTCTACACAAACTATTTATAGCAGAGAAAGTAATATTGCCTGCAAAAGTTGTTGATTAGGAAAGAAAGAAAAAGCACCAGACTAATTCAACAATCTTCAGGACAATTGAGAAGTTGCCATTAACACACTGTTCAATATTTTTGCATAGTGAACACGTGTTGTGAAGGGATATTGAAGGGATATTGTGAAGGGATATTGAAGGGTTGTGAAGGATATTGAATCAGAGTGGCTGAGCTAAATCCATGACGCATAGCTATCTTGTTTGGGTCAAGTCATGACTCAGGATATTTTATTCTAGCACAATACCTTTGCTATACCTTTGCAAAGCAATATTTACAGTGCATTGTTCATTTGTAATACTAATAGTCATTTCCACATTCATAAATTTGCACTGCTTGTGCAATGAACTCTATGTGACTCATTATTAATGCAAATTACACAAATAACTAGTGAAAATGACTAAGGAAACAGATACTTTGGTTAAAAAAATAATTCATTGATGGGCCAAAGTTTAATGGAAGCAAACATGGTAGAACAAGAATACGTACCTTCTGGCACAATATGAAAATATAATTATGCAGACCCAGCCAGAAAGCGTCCTGAGAACAAAAGTGCAGTTAATGTGTCATTACGGAAAAAGAAAGCTGCCTTGGTAACAGTGTCTGGACAAATAAAAGACAGTTATGAAACACCATGTGCTTTTCACAAAAACAGGGCACAACAATACACAAAGCGCCAGCATAGTCTTGCTTTCTGCCACTAAAGAAACCACAATGGCAATAACAAGCAAGGCCACACGTTTCAAGACAGCACAAAGCAGAGAGTGATGCATGAGCACGGAATTCCAATCAATTAAAATCTGCCTCTGGTAATGTGTACTGGAATCTCAACAAAAAAAATTTTTGCATTTAGCCTTAGCATCAGAAATCTCAGCCAGAAGCATATTGGCAATTTTAAAGGCAATTCAGATTGTCAAAATTTTCATGAACCAGCAAAAACAAACAAGTCCTTGGCAGCAATACAAGGTATACCAGCTCATTAACTTTTGTTAAACCAAGGACACAAGATTTTTGGTATGAGCGAGAAGAATCGCGGAAACCAAGTGACCTTGAACAGCTGCTGTCTCTTCGTACTCCCATTAGTTCACGCTGTTTTTGTTCTAGTTACTATTTACTATCTACCAACCAGCCTAACAGTGAACTCTGTTGAAAGAACCGAGGGGCTTGATTTTTAGTAAGAACCATACAAATATGGCCAAAGAAACAACCAAATAAAGCACGGAGGAAATGGCAGTTCTCTTTTATTGAAGTAGTAAAATTTATCATGAATGAGGGCAAGTATTATATATAAGTAGAAAAGAACAGAAAATAATTTTTTTTTTATTTCTTAAGAATATGAAGCTTCTTGCAAATTTAACCCTGTCGCATAACTAATTCTATAATTTCAACTAAAAAATAATTTTTGCCTCTACAATTTCCTTGGCACATTGTCTGTTGGCATTGCAAGATTTTCGCTGTGGGATTTCCATCAGCAAAACAACTTTGCTCTAATTACAATTCACAGCATAACAATGGAGTATTTAAAAAATGCATATAATGAAAAAAAGAAGGCATGCTAAGTGAAATAAAACGAAAGCAGTGTCATACTCACACCAATGTATAGTTGTGCTGTTTGCCAATCACAGGCAAAAGGGGAAATATTCCAAGCACAATGCACCCTATCAACCACGCACAACTCAATTTCTGGGGGGGGAAAAAAAGTAAAACATATTCAGAAATTTTTAGAAACACATGCGCCACATTTTCATTCTCATTTCTGCTTTGTATAGTAAGCATCATGCAGCCAATTGACTGATACAGTGCAAGCGTGTGCACATATAGCCGGGGCGGGGCTCAGGTAAGCAAAAGCTTCTTAATGGTGTATGGAAGATAGCACAGCTTTTCCCGATGCCAAATGTTGTTTGAGAACCCCTACTTTGGCACACACTACTGACAGGCACAAAGTGCTAAACTCAAAACTTTGCTGCAGTCCTGGCAATTTCTGCAAGTTAACATAACCATCATTAGCATAGGGTTATCTACAGTGTAATGCTTATGCAACTTTCAGTTTTAAGCTGAAGGCATTGCGCATACAAGAAAGGGCTACTTTGTCGCTATCAAAGATGATTGCAGCAATTAACCTCTTTAGGCTGGATCGACACAATGTCCATATCATTGTGGAAGAATAAACAGGTGTCTCAGTGAAGCCGTCCATCAGCAAAGTGGGGTGACTACACCCCTGTTCGCTCTTCCTTCCTCCGCCAGCAGGGGGCTACAATGTTAGGGACATCATTTTTTGCCGTCAGCTAGTCGCATGAGGTACTGCGCTCATGTGTTTCTCTGCAAACGGCCCTATAACGCGTGACTATGCCCCTACTACTAGCCCCTACTACTAGCCCTTGCTGTTTCTGTATTACAGTCACCGGTACTATTTGTAGTGAAAAAATTTACTATGCAGCTAGAAACCAGCTACCAAACATCCTGTTGGATCATGATTTGCAGTGCAGTCAGTGGGCATTATACAATGTCTTAGTTGGTGCTTTTCAGCAAATTTTCCACCTGTCTACCTGTGCTTCTGTAGTGTGTCAATTGAAGATTGCTGCACCGTCGCCTCTAGTGTGCATCAGCTTGCCGGCAGTGATAGAGAGTATTGCGCAGTCTAAGCCATAGATGCACATTTCTGTTAGGATGTACAAGAACCCTCGGACTTATTAATTTCTGAGTACTGCTCCACAGAACAACGAACAAGCAGTATTTTGTTCGCCTCTTTACTCATTGTTCTGCTCACAAACAATTTTTCTCACATTATTCTAGCTATCGTGTGCATCATGCAAACATTATTCTGTCGCGTTGGGAACTGTCGTCGTGTAATACTTGTTTTTTTCTCTTTCTCCCCAGCATCCAGTGGTGGCATTCGATAAACAAGATGCATACGTCTCGGAGTAAACAGATTTAAATAGAGCAGGTTAATTGTTAACTGTGGACATTGCTGTACTTGCCGAACTACGGTCCCTGGCTTTCTGTACACAGCTTGAGGAATGGAGCCGTTGCTCTCTTACTCTTCTAGTGCATTTTGACACATTCATACAATTTATTAACTTAAGTAAATGTACCAACTTAAGTAAACATACCTGATGGACAGTCAGCATGTGTTCCCTCACTTTTAAGCGTTGCATAAAATTTTGTGCTAAAAAAGCATAAGCATGGTTGGTCTCAATAACACTGAGAAGTGCAATTCGAAGAGCCAATTTGCCAATATGATCATAATTCACTTAGAAATTTCTTCTCTGTGCTTCGTCGCATGTGCGACCGTGAAGTTGATTCACAAAGCTCTCAAACCATGGCCTATACCCCCAGGAGTTATTTAATTGGGGCTTGCCAGTAAAGACTGAAGTGGAAAATGTAACAATGTTACGTTCGAGATGAACAGCACTTATTACCTTTGTTGTTTAAACAGAATATTTCCATTTTATCATACATTTTCCCCATTCTTTTACGTGCTCGTGGAGGTTGCACCATAGAGTTCCATGCTCTCTCGCACTGCCCCTTGACCTGTACCGCTCCTTGCAAAAGAGACAGAAATTCCGAACAAGGAATCGATGCGTTCTCAGGCATCGTTCTGACACCTGTCTATTCTTCCACTGTGGTCCATATTTAGCTTTCCATATTTTTGTTTTATAAGCCTTTATTCAAGGGGTGAAAAAGTGTGCAAAATAAAATTTTCCTGCAACATTTTGTGACGTCTTACCTGTTTACCAAGGCGACATGTCCAAACAATCACATTATAGGAATTATACAGATTATTACAAGTGTCTGCTGACTGTAAATGAATGAAAGGGGATTCATCTGTAGCTATTCTTTTAAAAAGGACAATGAAAAGCTGCACTAATTGTAGTCTGGTGAAGTATTTTTTTTTTCAAGGCTCAATATACATATATTTGGTGAAAAAACACTGACTGTTAGCAAAGAAAATGAAGGGCAATATCTTCATTTTGGAATTTCAGGCCTGAACCACAGCATCGTACAATAGTATGTCATGAATTTCAAATTGTTTTGTGTGTTCAGGCTATTTTTGTAAGGAAAAAGTTCTCAAAGCTAAGCTGAGTGTATGATTTCTTTGGAATGCAGTGTAATCCTTATTTATCAATAAACTAATGATAAGTCCCCAGGCAGACACTGTCCCAATATAATGAAATCACAAGGAGCTAGCATGAGAATGTCAAGGCTGTCTTTTGTTTTTGCATCTTTATTAGCTTCTCAAGATTTCGCTGATGGTAAGAATGATGTTCCTAGTATGTACCTGAGAAGTGTAATTTACCAAGCTGGATTAACATTCATTTTTAATGTCCCATTAAGTGCCTGAAGCAAACACTGATAAAGATATGCTACCAGTAAGACACATACCTTTGATAAAGAAGTGCTGAAAGGCCAGCAGCCTATTACCAACAGGCCAAGAGACATAATACCTCTGTAGAAAAATGTGATTACCTGTTTTTGATAAAATGAGAGTGCATATTAATGAAAAGTTGTAAGACATTTTCAATATTCAAAAGTTCAGGCAATCCAAATGCTCACCACAAGCTCCATTGCGAAAATTGCCACCAGGGTCAGAGCCAAAAACCACATTTTTATGTCAAAACGTCTCAGATAGGCTTTAGCTTCATAGTAGACATCGAGCCTAGAAAATAACACAAACATACAAAGTAAAAGTACCGACATCCCTACAGCTACCACCATTAGGTAGGATTTCGAAATCTAGAAAACATAAATGACATGACAAAAGATGTTTTGCAAACCTGACACGTAGTGTGAGTATAAAGACCACTTATAAACACAATAAAAAAAAAATAAAAATAAAGTGACATCTATTCAGTTTGTTTATGGCTTGAGAGCTGAGGTAATGGTTCTCCTTGAATTAATCGCATTACATGCAGCCCGACTTTAATTTAAGAAATAAGTGCAAACAGAAGAAAGTAATCACCATATGGGTGAATTAGCATTATCTCTGTACTATTGCCTGGAGTGCTACAATCTAATCTGTACACTCTCCTTAAACGGAACTTGGGAGACCGAAATGTTCTTCCATTAAGACAAAGTTTTGATTTTACACACTACTGCCAAAGCATGACTGTTCTAAACGTACGCACTTCAGTCATATTAACAGTGCAAAGCATTGTTCATAGAAGGATCAGTCCCATTTTACATAGCATTTCACGCCTTTTTTTACAAAGAACATGCGTGCTAAAGCACACCAAAGGTCAACGCAGAATTTCAAGCTGCTTAGCCTACCATTACCAATACTTCTCATAACCATATTTGAAAATACAAAAAATGTTCACTGCATGAGGAGTCATTCCTTGAGTGCAAGTTATTCAATTAAATAAATTTGCACAATTGAGCTAGAACCACAGTGGCATCGTTCGTACATGAAGGTGTATGAACAATGCCACCTGGTTATGGAGCAGGAACAGCACAAACATGGTTCTGATTTCTTCGTCCGTCCCCAGACTGTGGCAGGGTGTTGTGTGCATGATTTTCAATTGCGTGCTAGTGTCCTGATGCACTTCCCTTCTGTATTTGACGGCAAACTCGGCTTTCTTCACATTAATTTTCTTTTGTATTTTTGAGCATTTTAAAAAAGCACGAAAAAGTGCCTTTTAATAATAACCTTTTAATAATAACCCTTTAAAAAATAACCTTTTAGCACTGGCCAGAAATCCTGACACGAAAATTTCGTCTGTTTACTGCCCTGGAGGATGAGGGAGGAATCAGGCAACAGTGGCATGCAATTATGTTGAAGGATCATCTAATTCAAGCAACGGATCATATTCGCAGGGTTTTCTACCAGGCATTCAATGTAAGACTTGGATAACTAAATAGTAGGTATGTGTCCTAGTATGTGTTCCACGAAGAGAGCTTGGATGTCAAATGATGCTCTCTTTAAGCAATAATGAAAAGTTTTACATGAAGTGCCAAATGCAATCATGAGCCCTCAATCGGATGGTGGACAACCACTGTGCCTTCTGAAGCAACGTTTGCTCTCACACTTGTTGCTGTTCATGATAGTAGCACAGATATGAGGAAGTGCCCAGTGATACTGCAATGCACGTTTCTGAGTCAACTTGTTTACCAACCTATCACAATCATTCCTGCTTTCCATATTGTGGAGCATCACCTACTTGAAATGTGTGAAGTAAAAAGTGTTGTGTTTTCATGTTTACTGCAACAGCAGTAAAGAGCTCAAAACTCTTCTCCTCTCTTTACTAATTTGGAACACACAGAATTAAAAATTTTAAGTACGGGCTTAACAGATATTGGTCTGTTATACCAGCAAATCTGACCTGGCTGCAAAACCAAGCTTAGATCAAGAAATTGCAACTGTCTCCCACTAGGAAGCTCGAAGGAGAAAACCTTAGTGACATAATATTTGCCTTAAAATTTTAAACCTTGGGAATGTTTACAATGTTGCAGTAAAAATTTGTAGCATGAGTGAAAGCCAGAAAATCATAAATGGATCTAAATACATGTTTTGCAAATCTCATCAGATGACATTAAAATTGGATCCACAGGAGATTCAATGCAAATCGCTGAACACTGATGAAAAACGTCCTTGCTCTGTGAAACAAACATTAATTTTAAGCAATAAGAGTGCAATTTATTAAAAAAATGTCATTAATTCAACTATTCATACAAAATGCCTGTTTATCACTGTCAACAGTGACGCATTCCCTTGACAGAGGTCATCAATTCAGCCTTTTGAATAGCATAATATGCTTTCTATTATGATGGCAAATGCACTGCAGTCACCTGGATTATCATCTGAAAATTGGACTACAGCTGGCATTTGCTGACATTGAAAGTATCTGGTACTGTCAAGTGCTCCAAGTTTTCCTACGGATATCATGCGATTGCATCCCAGTCAGACAAGATAGCTCTGAAAGACACTCCAGGCCAATGCATTTTTATTGAAAAGAAATCCCCCACTTCCAAATTTCTTGCTTCCTTCACAGCTTGTGTCAATCACTCTATATTTAATTCCAAGAACAGTCAAGTGGGCCTTTTCAATTAACTTTTGAACTTTCAGGGAAACTTGCATGAAGTTCTTCTCTTCCACTGTAAAAGGCTTTTCAGAGAATTTGCCTTAATTTAAGATTACCAAAGAGCCTCCTTTCTTTGCTATAAGGCCATGCAGACTGAAATTCACCATACTCTTGTCTCTTGTTGCACTTAGTTATTGCTACATTCACATCAATGCCTTGGAGGATGCCATCATTGACAGTATCAGAAAATGTCTCAACAATAGCATCTATGAAGTTGTTAATAGCCTCGCAGATCTAGCTGCAATAAACCAAACAGTGATGATGACAATGGTGACAAGACAGAAGTGGAGTCTCTACTGAATGAACGATGCAAAACGGTGCTGAGCCAGCCATATTACAAGGAATTTATTTTTGTCAAATTACATTATACCTGGTTTTACAGACAAAGAAGAGCACAAAAAAAAAAAAAAAAAAAACAGACACGCACACACACGCTATGTATACATGTCTCCCTTTTTGTTTGTTGCTTTTTCCAATGCTTCCCCAGTCTTAACCCTATCAGACGCCAATGAATTCTGTTGACTGAAAACTTACTTTCACCACATTTCTAGCATATTCAGAATCATAAAAAGGATACAGTTGCAGAATAGATTAAGAATTTTAAATTTTTTAGTGAGTTCTGTCAAGTTTAAAGAACATGGACTCCATGCAAAAACTCGCCACAGGAACATTACATATCAGAACATCAAGTATTTCATGTTTAGTAGGCTTGAAAAGCACCCATTTAGGCACTTAAAAATAATGCCTGATGCAACACACTGTGAAAAATGAAAGAAGTACACCCACTCGCAACGAACAAGTACACACAACCGTCTACCTTCCCACTCGTCTTACTAAAACATTTTGAACCCGTTATTCAAAGTTGCAACACGATTCCAATCAGAACTGTTTCAAGACATATGCAACACAATTGTGTACACAGTGTCTTAAAGGGCCCCTTGACCAGGTATGGCCATTTTGAGCTGACAAGCGTACAATGCACGCCAACGATCGTGACTGCTAAGTATTGCACCGATACGCGCGGCGGGAAGAGCTTAAATTTCAAACTAAATGCCGTGTGGCCTTATCCTCTCGGGCGCCGCGCTCCCAGCAGGAGAGTCAACATATATTGCACAAGTGCGCCAACGTACATCGCAGTGCTGTGACATCGCTCGTAGTGACACGTGACTTTGAGAATTATTCAAGGCAACATCAGTTAATTGTTTAATCTGTTGCTCCAATAGATGTATTATAGTTCGGAGAAATAATAAAACATATAAACCAAATGTGTGCGTGTTTTTTTTTTACTTCACACCGCATCAAGAGAGGTGTACAGTGGAATCTCGATGATACGAATCTCATGGGGTCTCGAAAAATAATCGTATTAGCCGAAATTCGTATCATTGAAACACAATTAAAACTAGCTAAATTAAAGAGTCGGAGGTGAACTCACTCAGGCACACGCACGTAAAAAGCATTTACAGTATAGATTACTTATAACGTAACTGTTTATAGTGCAGAACAGGCTACAACGCGGCATTTTCCGACTCCCGTTTACCCTCCCATAGAACTCCATGTATACGCATACCGCTTACAGTGCAGCCGCGCGAGACGAAATACCGGTTATAATGCGGCTTCCGCTGGAAAATCTCGCCGACAAGGGCGGTAGCGAGCACGCTTCTCAATGAGGTGCGCCCACCGACAGGAGAGGAGATCAACGAGGGCGATGCAGAGGAGGAGCATGAGATGTGGAGCATGAGTCCAAGGGCGATAAAATCGTCGCCGCGCGCTGTATGTGCGACTGAAAGCGCGCCGTTCACGCGCGCCTTCACGCACGGAGCGCAAACGCACAGCGGAGAGCAAACGCGACTTCCGTCACGGCCGGGCGCGCCAGTCGAGTCCGGCCCTGCTTCCGTCGCGCGAAAGGCCGGGGGGGGGTATGGGAGGGAGGGAGGGGGGGGCGACGCTGTGCTCTGGGGCACCAAATGCGTATCTTGCAACCGGGTGCAAGGGTAATTGGCGACGCAATCTCCCACGCGAAAGGAGCAAAGCGGGAAGGCAGTGCAGGAGGGAGGGAAGGAGGGAGGGGGGGGGGGGGGCGGCTTCTACTCTGCCAACAAATGCGTTCTTGTACTTTGCGCCTGTGCCGGCTGTCGGGGTTGTCGCGCGCACCGTATCTTGAAAGCGATCTCCACACGGCTCTGACCTTTGTATGCGCTGCACTTACGGCACTCAGTTTCCGTTGTAGCGATAGACCGCACTTACCCACGCCTGCGTGGGGAAAAGCGCAAAAGCAGAAAAGCGCCACTGCGTCAAACTCTTCGCGCCCAGTCGCGGCCTCCGCACTGTCCGACGCCGCGTCCGCGCCTCCGCACCAAAAGAGAAAAGGAGAAAGCGCGTGACTGCGCGCTGTTCTCTTTCGCGGCCGTCAGTGGGGCGGCGTTTATTCGTATCAACCGACGCGGGCCGAAAATCAATTCGTAACAACCGTTCTCTAGCACGTTGCAAAGTAATGGGGCTTGGCCGGGACCACAGAAAAATTCGTATCATCCGGAAATTCGTATTAGCTGTGATCGTATCATCGAGATTCCACTGTACTTCTGTTTCGTCTACTTGTTCCCACATCATGCAGTCGCATGCGCTAACAACGAAACTATGTAATTTTCTACGGTGTTCCAGTGCGCGATCATGCTCTGTGATCTGCTTGCATCTGCCTTGGTGTTTGTGCAGCACCGACTTATACCGCTAGTCGGGTGTTCTCGTACAGAGCGCGCAAAATCATGCGCTGCATGAAACAAGACTAACGCAACAGCTCGTACTCGAGGCCGTCACCGGAAGTGCGCCACACAGCAAAAAAGCGAGAAAGAAGACACAAAAGAGGTGGGGCCTATGATGTATGCGTCACGCGATTCTTCGGCTACGGCATGGGAGAACGCAGGGAAGGAATTTCGTTTGCGGAGGCTAGACAGGGCAAGTGGCAAGAGTGCCTCTCTTGGTGTTGGCACTCGACTCCTGAAATAATGGGTTCGCGGCACTGAAATATTTTTATCTTGGCTAATAATGAACCAATTTGAAAAATTCTTGCGGTTGAACTCTCCCTAGAAGGCACGTAAGTTCCAGTGTATAATCAAAATTTGCTAAGTGGCCTGGTGAGGGACCCTTTAAAGGGTTAATATTGTAGCAACTACCTTAAGTTTTTGTCCTGCAGACGTTAAACAAATGTTCAGATGCCATCAAATAAAAGTGTCAATGAAAATTAGGTCATCAAGTATAATATTTTCACCTCTGCTTGCAAACACCACTTTGCATGACTCAACAGTGGTGACTGCTATATGCACAGCAGCGCGACAAACTGCGTAAGGCAACGCTGGAACCAGCAAATACTTGCTGTAACTTTGTACACAGCATTCAAGTTACTGCACTAAAAGTAAGACAGTGCAGTAATTTGAACGCCAATGATAAAAACAGTGCATTGGTAACATATAATTGTGAAACTGCATGCAATACTTACTCATAAAAAACCATTGTCCATAAAACAATTGGGATGAGGAAGTAAAAATAGTACATAAAGCGTGCATTTTGCACTGAAACGAGAACAGATATGTCAGGTTAGCAAGATCAACTGGACTATGCCTTTTTTAAAGAGAACAAATTCAAATTTTCTAGTGCTATACATCAGATTACCATTGAAAACAGCATTATTTGTACTACACAGAAACATCTGCAGTCAACAACAACAACAGAGAAATTTCAGCCAGATGCATAAGTAGTTTGATTGCACCATTCTCTTAAATTAAGACATGATCACACAAGAACAACCGACAAAAAAACATCTTTGAAGGAACCTTGCACACCTTTTATGGAAGTTGTGGAATGTGGCATCAAAGGGCATGTCCTCACCAATCCTTCAAGCAAAATGTTTTTGAATAGCAAGTCAAATGCTGCCCCAGCCAAAACTTTGTGGACTTTCACCTCCTTTTCATCATTCCTACTGCACTCTAAGCTATGTTGATATGCCCACACAGAATGATCGGATCATGCTCTGCCTATCTACATACTGGGCTTTGGTATCGTAGAGTTAATACACAGGCTGACATGGTCTCCCAAGTCAGGTGGTGCAACCCTCCACCCTGCCACTTATTCCCGAGTCCACAGTATTATTCTCTGCTGCCAGGTGTTCCCACCACCTTATCAGTGACAAGATTTCTCTGCTTTTGCTTCTACCAATCACTGCACAGTCATGACATCTTAAAACATCTGGCCATGAGCAATGATGTTTATAGGTAAGAACAGTAAACACATCAAGCAGCAGAAATTCCAGGCAGTTGAAGCATAATTATGTATAAGCTCTCTGCTGTATGTAAAGGAATAATACTTGACTCATATATATGTTCATGGCAACGTTGTCTAGCGACTAAGCAGGACTGTTTATGATGTTCAAAAAGTATTGCAGGGCTCTATCAAGCAACACCTCATAACAATCTGAACTGTTTCTCAGTTCCAAAGAGTGCACCAGACAAACAAATGAAGAGAGTTGTTGTGTCTTTGTGCATGCTGAGAGCGCTTGTAACAAGGCAACAAAAAATAGTGAAGCCTAACGCTTGTTCCTAAAAAAACTTCCTAGACTGCTCTCATGACTAAACAATAAAAACATGTTCAACTTGTCCCTGCACACTGCAGTAATTGTCATGAAGTAATCAGCTCTAGAGAGAAAATGCAAGTAGCTGCATTTTAGCGAAGATTATGAGAAAGCAGTTGAGATTGGCAAGTCATGCAAATAACTAGCAGTCTTGTCGAGTAACAGCGTAAGTGACAAAAGAACAAAAATGTAGCAGGCAGCCAAGGATTAAATGGAGTGATCAAATTAAGAAATTTGCAGGCACAGGACAAAATTGGGTGATGCAAGATAGGGGCTACTGGAGGTTGCTGGAAGAGGTGTTCGTACCTGCCAATCTTCCAACCTTAAAATTCGTAACACTCCCACGCCGAAACAACACCAAAAGGGGGAGGAGGGGAGGGAAGGGCACAGATAAGATGCATTTCTTTTTTTAAGTTTGCCTTGAGCACACACCTTTTGTGGGATACATATACACTTTATTAACAATGATTTCCCTTTAGGCACAGCACACAAACAGCAGCAAACTTGAAACAGCAGAAACTGACAAGAAACATCTTTTAGACTACAGTGACTTTTTCAGGGACATTTTGAAGCCAATTTCACCTGCATCAGGAACTTGTCAGAAAAAAATCTTGCTCGAAGCAGGTACACCTCTGGTACCCTTTAACAATCAGCCGACTTCCAGTGGTATGGTAGGAGAATTTGTAAACTATTCAAAAAAATTCGAGAGAGTTGGCAGGTATGGGTGTTAGTCCTTATGTGGACATAAAATGAGCTGATGATGATAATGAAAGAGTTTTACTCAGAGCAGGCAGAAAACATCAGAAGCCCTAACAGAAAAAGTGCTCAGCACAAAATGCAATGGAAGCACACTGGCCAACATAAAATCCTGCCGAAAATATGCTTCCATAATTTTATTTTAAAGCAGCACCATGTGAATTTGAAACAGCAAAAAGCAAGTACTATTAAAATATCAAATTTCAAGAATTAGCATCTAATAAGTTTCAGCTTCAAAACTCAAGGTGCACAAGGTGTGTTCTCACCATATAGGAGTATAGTTGACAAAAACAGCACTAAAATGGACGTAGAAATAATCTTCACTTTTCCTTGCCACTCTTGATTTCTCTTGTTAGACTGGCTTTCTAGTGACTTGCACATGATGCCCGTGTAGTTGCGTAGCACAAGAAGGATTACGAAAGCCATCCAGCCAATGAATCCAAGGGCTACTGCAATGCTAAAAAAAAGAAAGGCTTAAGTTCAGTGTGTGCACAATTTGTAGTATATTTTTAAGAAAGGATTTTTCAACAACTAAGCCACACCTGTCAGAAAGCTGAATGCAATGACTGAATAAAAGCACACTTCCTCAATTTAACTGGTTATGATGTCATGACCACATGGGTTTCTACACCTAGTATAATTAGCAGAGCGTACAAAATAGTAGTAGTGCTACACAAGGTATGGGGACAAGCAAGTCAAATATGAACAAACTTACCTCAAGGTCAGTCTGTCATACTTCTGATAGTACACAAGCCCTTTCAATGAGAGTTCTATAAACTTCTCGATGACTTGCACCTATAAACAATAGAAAATAATATATAACATAAACGAGAGAGACTTCAGCATATAGAAAGCGGCATTTTATAATAATGCCCATTAATAAGCGGTGTCCCATTATAAAAAGCATCCGATTTCTCACTTGACATGACAGAAAATGCATAGTATCAATCAAATGCATAGTAGCTCTTTCTATGGAATGGATTCTCTTGTGATTTTGCCTTCTGAACACTGTCCAAAGGTAGCTTGATGTGCTTTGTGCAGTATGTTTCTCGGTAAGCAGAATATTTAAATATTTTGAAGATTTCTGGAAAATTAATGAATACATTCACATATATTTACATATATTAAGTTTACATACATTTAATTTATATGCACACATTTATTTTATAAACTTGCAGCAGAATTTGGGCTGCTCTGTAACACAAGCATTTATTGTTTTACTATATATGGAAGAGCATTAAGTTATGAAGAGCAGGGACAAGCCGCTGGTTACCGAGATATGAATGTTCTGATGATGCTGACGCTTAGTTGATGAGCTTCTCTCGAACAGACTACAAACCGTAGAAGCAGCAAACAGACCGAAAAGGAGCCCAAAGAGCCACACAATGTGCCTCTATGAATTGTACAGAGGTAACGCAGCACGTGCCATATAACGACGGGTGACAAGGTGCATGCTTGGAAGATGAGGTGTGGCCCATGCACAAATATTTTTCAAAAACTTTTTTTTTTATATCTAGGTTCAAATTTATGGGTGTAGCTCTTACACAAGAATATACAGTATCTTCAGACCTTTATCCCCAAATTTTGATATTTTTTTTATTTACAAAATACTGCAGGCCCAAGCTAGGGCCCATGCAGGAGGGGTATCCAAAGGTTTACACAAGCAAAAAACATCAAACAGAATTCATCACAGATCATGAAGAGAGGAAAAAAATAATATATACATAAAAGTTACGCACCAATGACCACCTTATGGCCGTGAAAACAATTATAAACATTGCAACTTTAGGGAAAACAGTTGTACAGTTCACGAATAATCAATTCACTGCAACACTCATGGTCTTTTTCCTCATCCTCGTCCTTTTGATGAGACAATGTACTTTTGGGAGCATGCAAGACAAACTACGTATCCCAACAATTTGTCTTTCTTATTACACTTTTTCATTTCTGCCATTCAATATGTAGTCATATACTGCAGTATTATAAATATATCCATAAATGAATGGAGTGTCATGATTCATACATGACAACTAGAGCCCTGAAATTGACAAATGTGTCAGAGTTTCGAAAATTAGGGTTGTTCCTAGTGGCACTTCCAGATAATTAAAAAAAAAACAAGCTGATAAGTTGGTATAATTTTTTAACTTTTTTGTGAGAAAATAAGTGTCTTGCAACAAGGCGTTAACACTTACTGCCTCCTTGTACCTTGCCTGCTTGAGTAAAGTTTCAATCATTTCAATCAGCTCATGCTGTCTCTTGGGCATCATGTCCCTAAAACAAGACATAACAAGAAAGCTCTATCAGAATCTCACCTAGAAATGATGTTTAATCAGGCTCAAAATGTTCTAAACTTACCTGAACTGACGAAAAAATAAAGAAAATGTTGTGTCCTCTATAATCTGTTTTTGCTCTTTGAACTGTGCCAGAATCTGCCTTGCATTTGTAAGCAGTGCAACTGCTCTGAAGTGCCAGTCAGTGTTGAGGTATTCAACAGGCAGGACACCCTGCACAAAAGATTTAATAGAACAATGTGCAAATAATGCACACAACTCGAAATAGGTCTCATGCTTGCAATTGTGCTTCAATCTTCAAAGACTCACAAGAGAATTGATTGGAATAGGCACACCCAAGAGAACAGCCATAAGAGGTGCCAAATCAGCTTGATTGATGTCCACTCTTCTGTATAAGGAAAGATTCCATGCTGCAATAACAAGAAAAAAAAAAATTCAGGCATGTTGCTTTTGTGTTCACAGGCATAAAGATGTTCACAGAGCGTCCTGCGCCGCGAGCTTGTCCCCCACCCCCCCCTCCTCCCGAAGCCTCCTGGCCTGGCCGGAGCGCGAGGCCGCAGTAAAGCGTGGCCTCTCCACCTGCTCACCCTCCCCCCCAGAGCCTTCTGGCACGGTGCGAGCGCGCAGCCGCAGTAAGGCGCGGCCCCTTCACCTCCCTACCCCCCTGCTGGAGCGTTGTGTCTGACTGGAAGACTGTGCTTCCTTCCCGCTTCCCGCCCTTGTGTGTGTGAGCCGAGCTGTGGCTGCAGTAAAGCGTGAGCCCTCCAACTGCCCTCCCCCCGAAGCCTTCCGGCGGGGTGGGAGTGCACGGCCGCAGTAAGGCGCGGCCCCTCCACTTCCCTACCCCACCTCCGAAGCGTTGTGCGTGACTGGTAGACTGCACTTCCTTCCCACTTGCCGCCCTTGTGTGTGTGAGCCGAGCCGTGATTGCTGGCTCACCGGAGCATGCTTTCTCTTGCACATACAGCGTACGGTGTGTGGCAACGATTTTATCACCCGTGGACTTTACACGGATCCTCACGGCGACGACGGCAAAAATTCGCTTAGAGTCCATATAATTGCTATCGCAATAAAACAAAAGAAGTGTAGTGACACTGCCCTGAAAGCTCCCACAAGAACTCACCATGACATCATGAATTTTTGACAGCATCTACACTGGCCTACTTAATCATTAATTGGCAAAGAATGAGAACACTGCATTCTAAATGAACCAATGACTCGACCTAGCCAGTTTCAAGAACTTTTCTCGTGCCAAAACATACCAAATATGTCAAACTACTGCGAAATTTATGACATTGCACATAACAGAGTCGAGGTTGCGGGGTTGGCATTCAAAAACAAGGAAAGCTTGGCCTTCATTTTGTCCACTAATAATCGAACCTTTTCTACCAAATTAATGAAAATACAGTTGTGAAAAAATACCTTGCCAGTCTAAACTTATTTATTGTTGCTCTTTACTGTCCCTTTAAGCTCTGTGATCTTCCCTTTATGTTCCATAATGTATTGCTTTCCGAGCCAATAGTATACATGATCAGATTTTCCCTCATCAACACTCTAGGTTCCTGCCCAAGATGCCCTAGCACTGTGTGGAGATATTTCCAGGGACAACTATGAATACATCCCTCTTTTTAGCATATCTGGCATATACTATTTAGGCCAGGCAACATCATTTTGAAGAAGGCAGACCTTGTTGTGAGTGCTTCTACCATCTTCCAAAGCTTGAGATATCATTTCTCTTATGAAAATTCTTTCTGCAGCTAAAAAGTGGGACCACGGGCAAATGTGTGCAGCATGAATATAATATGTTGAAGTGGCTGCAAGCAGAAACCATGCAAGACTACAACCTTGCATGAGGGCTGACATGTAGCACTGCACAGAGCACCCTGCTTCAGTCTTCCACACAAAACAAAATTTATAGCTAGCCTATTATATGCAGTTAGAACCAAGTGATATCTAGGTACATATACATAGTACTCATTTCAGTTTTTACTTCTGCCAATATTTGTCTTCACACAATTATAATGTTAACCTTAATTATAATGTTATACTTGATTTATAAAGTTATGTCAAATTATGTATTAAATCAAAGCCTCTGTTACAGAATTTCTCCTTTAAGCATGTTGGTGAATGAAGTGACAAGTTACAAAGGCAACACATTTTTTAATGATGAGTACATAATACAGCTGAGTCTGTTTAAAACTGTTGTTGATTTCATATAGTGGAAGTATGCTAATAAAAACTTCAATAAAGGTGTAGGAGTGCTGTGCATTAATGCTAAGGTGCATCCCCACCAGCACAACTCGGCGCCGCTCATAAAATAAATCACTGGAGATGTGAACATCCACATTTTAAAACGTACTGCATTACAACAAAAATAATAATAACTCTGGGGTATTACACGCCAAAACTACGATATGATTATGATGACTGCTGTAGTGGGGGACTCCGGATTAATTTTGACCACTGGGTTCTTTAACATGCACCCCAAGGCATGATACACAGGTGCTTTTGCATTTCGCCCTCATCGAAATTGTGGCCGGTGTGTGTGGGATTTGATCTCACGCCCTTGAGCATAGCAGTGCAACGCCAAGCCACTACACCACCACGGCAGGCGCATTACAACAAAATCAGCCAGTGTCAAAACCTACACAAATGCAAGATCCACAGCCCAAGCAACTGTGCATATCTTACCATATTAAAATCCATTTGGTGTGCTTCTTCTCCCCACTGTGAGTGCCAGTTGTTTTGCTGCCCACTAGTCTAGCTCAGTACCCACCTTCTACCAGCCACCAACATGTGCACTGCTGGTACGACGTGCAGCAGCAATGCATGAGTACCGAGCGTGCAAAGGGCATACACCTGAAAGCAAGCCCACCCTACAGGGGCACAGCACTGCGTGTTGGGACATGTCCCAGCGCATAATGCACAGGGAAAGCACTAGGAATGCCCTGGGTAGAGCGTTACTGCTTTTTTTCTTCCTCGGCTAGTTGTTTGTTCAGTTGCTCACTCTGCATGTTCTCCCTTACATCACCCTTACAGCTCACACCACTACTCATGTATATCAGCAAGAGATGTGCTATGTGCCTAGCTTGTCTGCAAGGTTTTTCAGCAGCTGCAGCACAGTTGGTATTTCATCTTGAGCAGCTGTGTTTCTAAGGAGTATGAGTGCACCTTCCATTTTACGAGAAGGAAAATGGGAGTTTGGGAAAGCAGCGCTGCTATATCCAACCCTGTACTCTGAACAATAACATTATAAGTCATTTGAACTGCATGTCAAACAACGTTCCACGTTGTGCCACCCTGTTGTACCTGTTGGTCCTACCTGTGATTTAAAGATCATTATTTTCATATGCATTTTGTGGTGTCCAACATAGGCCTCAAGGACTGGTGCTGCATCAAGCAATCAAGGATGGTGTTCAATTGAAGCATGAGCAATAGCCATGCAGTTATTGCTCAGGTTCAACCTTGTGCCCGAAACAGGGGATAGGAATCCCCAAAGTAATTTTGTAGCAATTTCTGTAGCAGGTAAAACTTCATTATGGAGCAGATTGGAGCAGACAAATTCTAATTTTGGAGCAATCTGCAGCACATATATCTTGCTAATGGAGCAGTCCGGAGCATGCAAATTCTAATTTAGAGCAATATGATTAGGTGGTGTAACAGTAAAAATCTTTCATTCTGAACCATTAAAGAAGTGTTGAAAATCAGCCTAAAGGCATTTTTCATACTATTTCTGTACTAAATGCCTGTGAAGTGACTGGAGGCATAGCGCTGAACCGCAACTTTTTTTGTTCCGGTTCAGCGATAACGGTTCAGTTCCGGTTGAACTACCAAGCAAAAAAAAAAATGGTTCAAGCCGGTTTGAACCAGTTCCAGTCATCTGCATAACCGAAAAACATTTCACGGAAAACAGCACAAATTTATTTTGTACAATAACTCAACGCTGCTGCTAAGCTGCACTGAAAGATTATGCATGTTGTTCTTCAAGCTGCACGTAGTTACAGAATAATTATGCATATCCAACAGCAATAGTGGAATCTATGTGAAGTGAAGCTTTGTTGAGGCGTAGAGAGAGAGGGCGATATATTCAGGAAATGCAGAGAGTCCTCTAGCCTGTTACTCTGCTCAGGGGGAAAGAGAAGAAGAGAAAAATAGGGGAGTGAGGAATAATGATGAGGACAGAAAGTATGAAGCGTTTATATATAGGTTCTTGTTGGAAGGGCCCGATCACAGCCTTGAATCCAGGCCTGGGCTAACTAAATATTCAAGAAGAGCCTTGATGGCCAATTTCGTTGATAACCCCCATCAAGGCCCAGTAACACTTTTTGACTGAACCACCTGTTGTTAATTGGCACTGACGAAAAAGTCAATGCCTGCTGTTCACAGTCATAGTGGGAATAAGCAACGAACTTCTACAACTTCTTCTTTACAGCTTTTTTCTCACCCTCCTCCATTGTTCAATGGGAAATAAAGCTTCATTCATTCATTCATGTGCATCACTGTCTCAAGTACTTTGTACATTGTAATTTGGCTCCCACTGTTCAACTGCTTACTGTTGTGATGCTCCCCTTACTCAATGCCTGATGAAGGGCCTGTAAGGTGTTTCTAAATAAAAAAATAATAATAATAACAATAACACTCTGCTGCGTTTACATGCAAATAGTGTTGCATTAACGCAGCACCTAGTCTTCTCCCCAATGCAATACACTGAAAATCCCACTAACAATGCTCCAACATTTAAAATCACGGGAAGACGGTGTCTGTTTAGAAATAAAGCATAGTTGAGCCACAAGTACAGGCAAATGCGTGCATGAAAGGCTCCAGAAAAGGTTACCAACCTGAACAGAAAACCGTCATCTTTTTCTTTCGATTTCGCTCCATAGTAAAAAAAAAAAAAAATCACAACGTTCTGATTAGGTTCTGATTCGAACAGAAATACCCTTTTCTTCCTGTTTCCAGTTCAGTTCCGGTTCATTACCCTGACTGGAGGTGTTTTTCATCAGAAGATGTCAAGAAGCTATAGGGTTAATGAACACCACAGTGGTATATACAAAAACATTTCTGGGTAATGAAGAGCACCAACAAGCTCAAGCCAAGATTTTGCATGTGACTGACTTCGCTTTGCGACTCATTAGACTCACTAGAAGCAACGCGACATTTGGTGTTCACATTGCGTGATTGGGTGTATGCCCCGTGAATAAGCTAAAAGTAGCGCCACTCCTCCTCTCCTGGCCTCTCCATTCCGAGTCCCCCTCACTACTCGCACTCTCAGTTCGCCCTTTTTGATAGTAGCGATTGCACTTCACACCAGTGCGATCGCTTCGATATCAGAATTCGCGATCACTGCAATGGCGGGGATGCTCACTGTGATCAACAGCTATACTTTCATGGTGAGAGAGAGAGAGAGAAAACAAAGGAGAAAACAAAGGAGAAAACAAAAGGCGCACTTGGCACTCCAAGGAAGCTCACGCACTTATTTGCATGAGAACAGCACCAGCACAACTGCGTCACAACCCTCCATCCACAGGGAGGCGCAGATAAGCCCCAGACCACCTCTGGCCACTGGTTGCCAGAATACGAAAGCTACTTTTACAAGACCTGCAAGGCCAACCACACAATGCCCTGCACTGTGCCGGCAACCTTTCGCTGACACCTGCCAGAGCCAAAGCCGTTTTGGCATCACCCTGGGCACTCTCCATAATTCTTTTGCTTTCAGCGCAGTTTGGTGCAGCGATTTGCATGAGTATTAAAATGACACAATTGGCGCAGGAGTGCCACCACTGGCAAAAGCTACCTTCATGATCACAACACTTTACTTCCAGCTTGATGTGCTATTTATTGAATGACAACTAGAAGCAGATATGCTTCAGATTCCTGTTCATAATACTATCGGTGTATTCTGCTGCATGTGGGCACATACATCCAAGGAATGCATCACATTCAGAAGACACTAGGTTCTGACCTTGAGCACCCACCGTGCAGCCTCACGTCAGCATGCTACAAATTGCTGCTACACACTGCTGCTGCACCTTGCAGTGCATAATGAATGCTCTGTAGATGATAGAACAATACACCTTGGGTGCACGCTACAGATGTGTGCTTCAGTTACTGACTTTTTCTGAGCAAGAACAGTTAAAACATAAAATGCTTTTATGTCACTGGCATCATACTAACGTACTCGCACTGCTGTGCGGGAGCGAGATTCAAGAATAGAAAATTGGTCATTTCTTGTCTTCGCTAGTAAATACGTTTTTCCTCAAAATAAATGCGCATCACAAGTCTTGAAAAGAATTCCTCACCAGGCTAAACTAACTTAGCGTTGCTCTTTAGTGTCCCTTATATGAGGAGTTACTGTTTGACATGAAAATTTTTCAGCACTGTCAGCAAAATTAGCTTGCATTCTTGAGTAGATGACATTATATTAAGTACTCCGGTTTAGGACAAATGTGTGCTGAATAAAGGTGAACAGTGCCATCAGGTTCTTTTGAGCAGCACTATGCAAATGGCACTAAGAATTAATGTACTGGGCACAACATATGTCAACAGCCTTGTTCACCTGCACAGACAAAAAATGCATACCTTCTGAGTAGCCATCGTAGTAGCCATCACGCCCTGACAACCGAGGTGGTGCAATCCCCGCTCCCCAGGCAATAAGGGGTGTTTCAGTTTCTGATGGGTTACCTGCTCCATGATTACCTGGGTAAAAAGCGAAAAATTGTTTTTAACCACTGCAATATAATCAATAAAGAACCACTAAGTGGAAGCACTAGTTACTACCCTTACATGTGGGGATTGCACAAAGCAAGAGTACCTGCAAAAAAATGAAGACACCGGGTGCTTTCTGCGGTGTTTCAGCGAACACTTTCCAACATTTTTAAAGGTTGCCTGTGGCAGATAGCACAATTCTAGTTCATGAACCGGTCTACTCAAAGAGGCGGACATTACATACTGGCCCAAAAAATTGAAATGCATAATCGACTAATTAACAAAAATTCACTAATTAAGTTTTCAACTAATTACCTTATGGCCAAACCCATATTGCAATTTACAAATTCTAGCCGTGGAGTTCCTCAAGGCGGATCCACTAGGAACGAATTCTCAGGATGACACCAGTTTGGAGATATTCATTCCCGAACTTTGCGGAGAAATGCAGTGGCATTCCAGTTAGTTTTTTAACAAAACGCTGTTTTATGCATTGAAGTCTTGAGAATTCGTTCCAAATGGATGCGCCTTGCGAGCTCCACGACTATATTTGTAAATTGCAGTACTGTAAATTGCAATTTCAATTACCTTACGGTCTGTAAGGTAATTAGTTAAAAACTTAATGAGTGACTTTTTGTTAAGGAATCGATTAAGCACTTCAATTTTTTGTGCAAGTAATGTCCGCCTCTTCAAGTAGACCAGCTCATGAACTAGAATTGTACTATCTGCCACAGGCAACCTTTCAAAATTTTTTATTTTTTAATGTGTTCGCTGAAACACCCAGTATACCTGCACCAAAATTTTAAAACCAGCGCAATGTAAACCATGACATCATGGTGACGTTATTGTCACCATTCGCATGTGCAGATTGGCAGCCTCTAGCCAATGAGTAATTTGTGCAGTTGTGTGCAATTAACAAAGTTATGCTAACTATTTAATGATTGATCTTATGTGGCTAAAACAAATCAGCAGTTTGAAGTCTGTCCTTGACATTATCTAGTTGTGTGAAAAAAGTGTCATTATTCAAGCTCCTGTAAGAGATGAGTGAACAAATATTTCACATTCGAAGGCTCTCTGAAAGTGAAACTGATGCGGAAAACCAGCACCTATGTTGTTGACCTCACCGCCCCCCAAATTTCATCCTGTTGCCATCGTCATCAGTGGCATGGTACCACAAATGGAGGAAGGAAAAAAACTCCGCCATGGCTGTAAGCAAAGCCTTATAGTGGGCCGCTTTTATTTTGATTCACCTTTTTTTTTTTTTTAACAGTAAGCAGTTCAAAGGTTTAGTGCCAGTATAGCAGCGAACACGTGCTACCAAAATCTTACTGCACCACAGAGGGGATGCACAACGGAAAGATGGTGCAGATTTAGTGCACCAGTAGCATCAAGACATTGCGCTGCTGCCCCCCTAAAGAAAGAAGATCTTCATATGAAGGCAATCCATAAAACCCCTACTCTCGAGGCCGTGCCAGTGGTGAAGGTACCAGCGTGATGAAAAGTAGGTCAGCAATAGAACGCATCCTACAACTCGGCTGAGTGAAAGCGTGTGCCTCTAGAGGAAAACGTCCAATGTACAGACTCTTTTTCTGTATCAGTTTCACTTTCGGAGAGCCTTTGATTGTGAAATATTTGTTAACATAGCTTTTAAAGGAAGCTTGTTTATTCAAATTTTTTTCACTCAACTAGATAATGTTGAGGACAGGCACCGAGCAACTGCTCATTTGCTTTAGCCACCCAGATCAATAATAAACAATTTAATTAATGTAAAATCATTAATTAAGCCCATAGCTGTGTAAATTATTTCTTATCTAGAGGTTGCCAATCTGGACATGCAAATGGTGACAATAAAATAATTGTGATTTATATTTCTATAGTTTTAAAACTTTGGTGCAGATAAAGAGAAAAAAAAAACAGTTGGTATGACTGCTTGACTGAATGAGTTTAACATTCAAAAGTAACACCTCAGTTATGAAAGAGACTGTAGCAGAAAGCTCCAGATTAATTTTGACCACCTGGAGTTTTTTAACTAGCACCAAAAGGCCCGGCACTTAAGGTTCTTCACATTCCACCCTCATGAGAATGTGACCGTTGCAGTTAGGAATAGCATCCGTAACCTCACGCTTAGCAGCAGAATGCCATAGCCACTGAAATAGGTGATGCACCTAATAGGGAAACAACGTCCATTTGCTCTGAGCTTATTTGAACCATATAGTTTCTTACAATAATTACTAGAGGAAATTGTGGCACTGCAATCATTCAGCCACCATGGGAATGATGGGTAATACATAGATTTGTCTGATCTTCGTGCTTGTGGATTAAGGTGTTCTTTTGTCATCCAGCTCAGAATTCGAAATAGCGGTGTTTCCAACTAAAACTAATTTATAAATATAATGCATCATTTTATGGTTTATTAAAAAAGCATTACATGGCTACATGCCACACAGCGAAAAGACAGGAAGGTCTGCATTAATGCTCTTTTGCATGCAAACCTTAGATAAATATTTCTCCCCTCCAGAACTGATGGCTTATTTTAATGTAGAACACTTGTCCCTCGGTGCTACTTAATGCTACTAGCAGACAGCTTAGTCAACTGCAAGGCTGCGTCAGTGGTTGTCTTGCGTAAACTGGTGCACTGCTAAGCATGTACACTAGACTTCCTAAGGCGAATGAGCTTAATGCCATAAGAAACAGAGTAAGACATGCCCAAGTTGACAAAGGGATTCGTCTGCACTCAACCTTTAGCTATACCACACAGTGTACACATGCCTGGTCCCAAGCAAAACGGGAAGTGAAGAGCCCCACGCCAAGAGTGAATATGTAGAATGGCCGATGCTAGTATCTTGCTACGGGACGAAAGCTCCCTGCAACATGCCACAAAGGGAAGAATGCTCCCAGTGGCTATGATGCATACTTTCGTAGAGGCCAAAGGGTGGTGTCACGATAGCATAGGGCTATTTGCAGCAGTGTTCGTTTCGAATAAGTGCTGCCCAGCGTAGTAGGTCCATGCACAAGCACTAGCTTCGGCTGAGCATTTAGAAAGGAGTAGCACAAAGTGTGTGCTTGCTTTAGGTGGAAGAAACCATAGACAAGCTCAGGTCCAAGCAAGTTGCACCTAGTGCAGTCCCACAGTGGTTTCTTTACTGTGCTCACTCTTGTGGCCACACTGGGCATGACCAAGAGAATGAAGGCTTGAGTGAGGGCTTGGTTCAATGGAAAGAGGCCACTAGACCTTCCAGGGTGAAGTGGTAGCTGAGTGACAGCTTGGTTGCTGCCCGATCCCACCACGGGTGTATATAAAAAGAAGAGCAAGGGCAAAAGAATAGGCAAACACCCACACAAAGACCATCGGGTGCACTACATTGAGGACTGAGAGTTGACAGAAAAGTAGAAGGGTAAGAGCCCATGCGCAACAGCTCTCATCACATGTGGTAACTAGAAAAAAATTATTTTGGATGTTCTCTTTTGCAGGGCATCTAATTCTGTAAGATGGTTTAAGGTTACCATGCCAAAAAAGAAAAAAAAAAAAACTATTAACAACTCTTGTTAAAGACGTACAAGCACAACATACCCCAGTCTGTCATTCCATGATCCGATGTAAAGATGTAAGCAGTTTTTCCATCTTCTTGATAGAACTCTTCAATGAGCTTTACCATGTGCCTGATGTTACGGTCAACCAATGCAATGTTTTCATAGTACTCTCTAGAGAAATAGAGAAGAAAACGAAAATAGTCTTGCGGCAATCACAAAAATAAATAGAGGCTATATTATAGGTTATACACAAAGCACTTACATAGAGTCAGGGTTATAACCATGTCCTATGGTGTCCAAACCAAGAAGGTGCAAAAAGAAAACTATTTTGTCTTGTCTAAGCATTTCAGTCAGTGTCTGATTGTCTTCTGCACTGCGCAGGAACTCCTGAAATCAACCACAAATCATTCAAACATCAGTAATGAGGTCATAACTGGAACCACTAGTGACTCTTGGATATTTCAGAATATTTTGCAAGCAATATAACAAGTCAGCTGTTTCTTCAAATAGCCTCCAGTTATGAGTATTTTGGAACACTGCCAACATATTCAAGTCCGAACAGGCTGCAGAAAATGTAGCAGTGCTCACAATTGAATTCATTTCACACAATCAGAGTGAAAGGTGGCAAGATATTAAAACGTTCTCATTAGAAGTTTGCAAACTACAATTACCAACTGATGTTATTAAGGCAATGCAGAGTAGCTAATACACACTACATACAAAAATGAAAGGGCAGACATCAGTGCATAAAAGCACACTCATACCTGAAGCTTTCCAAAGACCCATAAGTCAAGCCTGGAGGCATCCTCATCAGCAAAGTCAATCTCATTTGTGTCATAAGTGTGCGCATGAATATGCTTTTCATGGTCCCCTATTGTGTAAGAGTAGCATTTTAAGTGTCGACCAGGCACTCAGGTAGAACAATCAAGAGCAAGAGAATGAAACAATGACGTGATCAGACTAAAGGCCCCAATTAATTTCCTCATATAATGCAAATCTGTGATGTGCGAGTATGCCATCATGTAAAAGCAAAGATTGATGTTTAAAACTAATATTTAAGAACATAATGTAACCCACTTAAAACTAAACTGGAAATATTCATACGCTGGACATTTGGGCAAAAGTAGATAGAAGTTTCTAAACCGAATGCATTAATTTTTTTTTTTTTTTGCAAAGCATTACTTGCAGCAGTGGACAACAGGCATTGTGTGATAATCCTGAATATCCTAGTTATCTTTCCTACAAACTTGGCGACAATATTATATGGAACATCAATGTATTCTGTAGTACATTTGGGAGACAGAGGTCATGAAACTAGGGCTTGCCCACTTCAATCCAGCAACTGAAATATGTGTATAAGTTAGATAACTTTTATTGTTAATTAATCAGCCTTTTTATCAGAAACCTTGACTATTCCACAACACAACACATTAACTGTAGAAGGATGGTTTGCTGGGTGAGTTGGTATTCTATTCTTGAGGCCAACGACGCAAAAAAATAAAACTTGATACAAAGGTAAGGAAGAGATTGAGAAATTGTGTCTTCCGCATAACTTTCCAGTTGCTTGGTGGTCAAGCAAGCTGAAGCATGAAATTGGGGGCCATGGGGTGAGAAATCTCACATCTCTACTGAGTATGGTTCTGAATATAAGTCAAGGTGCTTTCTTAGGATCCTCATCATGAAAAACAAAACAAAGCCTCTAATATTCATGGCAATTCAATCGACCACTGGAACACATGACTACTCCACTAATGAATGAAGGAACTATTGCCATAGAAAATAAAGGCATATGATGAGTTAGACATTAGGCATAAGGTCAGCAAGACATATCTGTAGTACTTTATTCTATGATTGATAGAGCTTGAAAATCATCTTATGTAGCATGAAATTGTTATACATGCACTAACAGTTGTCCTATAGGCAAATGAAATGTTTCTTGAGTAGATGAAGCATGTCTAAGGGTCTACTTGTGATAATTACAGCATATTTGGGCATCATTTTTCCCATTCTTCAGATATTTCCAGATTTAAGCTTTCAAAAAGCCGCGAGCTATGATTTGACTACATCTGGTATATGTAATAATGTGCAGTGCTGGGTTCATCTTCCTTACCTTTGTATCAAGTCTTAATTTTTGCACTGCTTGCCTCAAGGACAGCAACTGTGTTGTCAAAAAATGTTTAAAAAGGAGTGAGAAAAGAAAAAATGCTCCTGTTATTTCTGCTGCACTGTCTTCTGGACATCTGGAATTTTTGTCAGCCTTTCCTGAAATGCCCTGTGTCACTTATTACCATCACCTGGACCACTATTATTTATTTCTGTTCCAGCTGTATGTACAAATAAAACACATTGTGCAATTATCTACACATATCAGATGTAGTCAAATCATGGCTCACAACTTTTAAAAAGCTCTCATCTGGAAATACCTGGTGAAAAATGATGCCCAAATAGGCCGTAGTTATCACAAATTGACCCCTAGACATGCTCCATATACTGAAGAAACATTTCATTTGCTAATAGAACAACTGTTAGTGCATGTATAGTGCATGTATAGCAATTTCATGTTACATAAGATGATTTTCAAGCTTTACCATTCATAGAATCAAGTACAGATATCTCTTTCTGACCTGCTTAATGTCTAACACATCATGTCACTAAATATTAGCCTTTATTTTCTACGACAATAGTTCCTACAGTCATTAGTGGAGTAGTCATGTGTGCTAGTGGTCCATTGAATTAACACAAATATGAGAGGTCTTGCTTTGTTGTTCATGATGAGGATCCTAAGAAAGCACCTTGACTTACATTCAGACCCACGCTTAGTATATAACATGAGATTTTTCATGCCACAACCCCTAATTTCACGTCTCAAATGCAGCTTGCTTGAGCACCAAGCAACTGGAAAGTTTTGCTCAAAAACAAATTTCTCAATATCTTCAGCAGAATACAGGCGAGCACTTGAGGGAGAGCCTTTGGTAGGAGTCTATGAGTTAACGAGAGCCTGACTAAGTGCAAGGAAGTGACAACACAAAATGGCCCAACAACAGTCCGGACCTCTTAGAAAAAATCTTATATAGGGGCTGCAAACCCAAATTATTGTCCTGATATGCTACCGTGAATGCATCTGTACCAGCCAAACACAGCTGTACCAGAGTGCATGCGTCTGACTCCAAAGGGCAACGTATTGTGCCCTGTTGGAACACTGTCATAAAATTTGATGCGTGCCTATGTGGGCTCCTGTGCACGCACAGGTACACGCAGGTGGTCCCAGCAGATGCACATCGCTGTTGCGTAGCATGCACTATGCTAAATGTTAGCCCCTAAAGATACCCTATTCTTTAGTCCAGGGCTAAAGTTCCATTAATAATTCATGTAGCAACAATAAAGTTATTAACATTATTTTCAAGTCGTCAGAAAACCCCCTCATGATAAGGGTGTAGAGTTGAGTTAAATTTGCAAAAACACAGTGTAAAGCCATCTGTAAAATGTGCATTCCTTTGGCATGACATCATGCCACCATCACGGGAAGGTAACATTGCCTTTATACTTGAGCACAAGTTATTCCAGTGGTGCCATGTTTGAGGGTACTACAGACACAATGACAATTGCTTATGACTGAAAGTTAATGGCTTTATCAATGTTATTACAATGGATTTAACTGCATTGTATAATAGGTAGCAAAACAGCCCACTAGTACACTCAAGAGAAGCCTACAAGTAAGCTGGGTTTAAGGAAAGCTTACTTGTAAGGGGCTAGAGCAATTCTGGTGGTGGAGGCATGCAACAGCTTTACAAGTATAGGAAAAGGCTCCTCTGCTGTGCTCCTACTTGTGTGAACGTGTCCCTCTACAGGTCACAGTGTGATAATACATGCTATATACCATTATATTTGAGATTACTAAAGCAAAAAAATAAACTGCAGACAAGCAGACACCAGCGAATAATATTTTTGCAATTTATGCAGCAAGATTCAACCCTATAAGCCGGTGCAGTTCTAGTGTGTGGAAAGCGAGAGCAAGTCCCAAGGATTCTGTAACATGAAGTGAAATGTAAATACATAGATGGTGTGGCTTAGAACAACTGACAAAATCAAATTTAGTAAAACAATGCTTAGCCCCAGTACTTCTGCAAAGAGTTGAAAGATTATGAACACACAATGTTCACCATCTGCATAAGCCTGCAACTACAACAGTAAATACAGTATAGACCACTTATAACGTAACTGCTTATAGTGCAGGACCGGATATAGTACGGTATTTTCAGACTCCCGTTAATTTTCCCATAGCACTCCATGTATACTCATACCGCTTACAGCGCACCCGCGTGAGACGAAATACCGGTTATAATGCGGCTTCCGCGGGAAAATCTCGTCGACAAGGGCGGCAGCGAGGATGCTTCTCAACAAGATGCGTGCTCCCGGCCGGCGTATGCATTTTTCAATGCAATCAAACTCTCGTTAATTCGGACTTATTTGGCCGCACATCAGTTAATTCGGACTACCTTTGGGGCTCGGTGAGCGAGGAGCGCCGCAAATGTGCGACGCAAAAGAGCAAGAACGGCACTAGTGTCCAACCGAAACGAAGCGGCGGAGTCCGCATCGCCACAGCCATCAGTTGAAATCGTACGTGAATCACAGCAACACCGGAACGCTTCGAGCCTCTTTGCGTCTTTAAAGCCTGTATTCTTGCGTTTACCGCCACGCATAACATCGCGTTGGCCGCGGGCTTTCGTAACTGCGTAGTCGTCATCCACGATCGCGTCGATAGCGGCCGCAGTTTTCTCAGCAGCGGTTGCGGCGAACAGTAGTTTTGTTTTTACTCGGTACGTGCATTGGCCGTGTGCCTAAAAACTGCATAGTCGCCATCGATGATCGCATAGATAGCGACCGCAGTTTCGACTGCAGTTGTTGCAGCGAATGGTAGTTCATTCGTCTAGCCTCGGCGCGTTCGTCGGGCACGTGCCTTCGGCACCGCAAAGTCCCCGTTATTGTATCTGCTTCGGTCGAAGGTTCATCCTTATCGCTGACACCAGTTATTAGATCTGGTAGGCGTTGGTTGCGGGAGTTGGGGGACGTTGAGGCGGACTTGGGAGAAACAGGAGGGATTTATTTACATTATGTACAGTGATTAAAATACAAAATACTGAACAGTCATAAAGTGATCGACGGCCGGCAGCATCTCGGACGCTGCGGCCCGTGGCAAGAAGAGCTCTCTTCTCCTCGAGTTGTCGCTCTTTTAACCCCTTCGGTCTCTCGGGGTCTCTCGGGGTCCCGTCATTTTTGGCCAATCGTCGAGCCAGCTCAGGTGTCGTCATTTTCCTCCCCTGGTATTGGCCCGTGCAAGTGCCGTCATATTCGGCCAATGGGGACGCTCCGAGGGCTTCATTGTCCGATGGCTGATTTACCTCCGGCTTTGCCTCCTCGCCTGGAAGCGCTCGGCTGGAGGAGACGGGATGTTCTCGGAACGGCTCTCTAGAGCTGCAAAACCGCTTTGCACTCGACCAAGGCTTCCTTCCTGGAACCGTGCCAGCCTCCCGTTCCACTTTTGGGAAGAGTCAAGCAGGGGGAGAGACAATAGCTCGACGTGCGGTGCGTGAGGTAGGAGTCGCCAACCTGTCTGACGGGTCCGGTAACGTGGTTGATGCGCCTCCGTGCACCATAATTGGAATGCGATGACCTTTTTAAGGTGGTGGGGAAACTTGGGTGATTCCGGGAAAGGGTTCGTATCTAACACCGTTCATAATCGCATCGATAGCGGTCACGGTTTTTTCCACAGCGGTAGCGGCAAACAGTTGTTTCGTTTTGACTCGGTGCAAAGCTGTCGAACTTGAAGAGCACCAGCTATATCGCGATTACGTTTTCGCCAGCTCATTGGCGAAAACGTAATCGCGATGTGCGCGCGATAGTACAAAGCGTGTCTACCTGCTTGGTCTACATGTTTTGCATACGTGCAGGGCTTGAAAATCGTTATTTTGGTTATAGTGCGGTACCGCTTATAGTGCAGATATTCGCGACTCCCATGACTTACGTTATAAGCGGTCTACACTGTATGTCTAACTATGGAGGCATTCTCAAAAAAAGTGTTCTGAACTTTTATATAGTTATGTCTGTACCCTTTGGTTTTAACAAAATTACGTAAATACAGTCGAACCCAGATACATCGAATCTGAAGGTGATCACAAAAAAATTCTATATATAGGTACAGTGGAACCTCGTTGATACGATTCTGCGTAACACGTTTTTTCGGGATGATGCGTCTTTTTTTCTTTTCCCGGCCAAAGCCCCATAGAAGCAATGTATTTTCATGCGGTTGATACGATCACGTTTTTACCTGAAATTGGATGATACGACTGCAAACTGATATTTTTGTAAACTCGTAGCTTTATATTCAAGTGTACTAGATTAAATTACATTTCAACGACCCACGAACAACCTGTTAAGGGCTGACGACACTAGCGGAAAAACACGCGTTGCGTGCCGGCGATGGCAAAACGCGTGCCACAAAAGATGCCGTGAGACGGATTTTTCGTGCTGTGGGAGGGATCGGTCCTGGACCGATTTAAATTGTCACGTGCCCCGGCGGCAAACAAGCCGCGAGCAAAGCAGACCAATGAAAGCTGCTCCTTCAGTGCTGTATGCGTGGGAAACTTGTGTCATGCGGTCCCGCCCGACTGCTATTTTCGCACTCGTAGTGTCGTCTGCTCGCGTCAGCTTTCGCTCGCGCTTGTTTTGGTTGGCTTTTCAGGCAAGATCTTTATGAAATCACGTGGCTGAATGAAGCGCCTGCCTAGTCCACCAGTTGTATCACTCCTTGTGTCACGCTGCTCTACAGTGTTCCTTTGTTTTGGAATTCTTGGCCTCGTGGTGCCGTGACCTCTGTGGCTATGTCAATAAAACGCAAGGCACTGACTTTGAAAGAAAAACTCGATATCATCTACAAGTTTGAAGAAAACCCAAAGGAGAAGCGTGTGGATCTGGCAAGTGAACTTGGTATGCCAGTTTTAACTCCGAACACCATCATCGGCAAGTGTGAAGAGATTCGCAGAAATGTGCTAGTCTTCGGCGCCATTGTAAAGTAAATAAAAAATGCACAGCATGGACAATGGGAAGACATCCTCCTGGCTTGGTTTGAGGAGGTGAGAGCGGCAAGTATTAACATTGACGGCAAAGTTTTACAGGAGAAGGCCGATGACATCGCGCGGTCCTTGGGTATCGAAGGAAACAGCGCCTTGGTTTTTCAACTTTCAAAAGAACTTGTTTACGAACTTGGAAAAATAGAAAGTTCAGCGAGAACTGACGAGCCGTTTTAAGTTCTCAATAAAAGTGTGTTGGCTGCGGTTCACGTGATGTCGAGTGATGCTGCTCCGCATAACAGGCGTGTCATGCAGAGCAGTGTTATGCGGAGCAGCATCACTCGACGCCACACGAACCTTTGCTAGCGAGTTTGTCACCAAGTAAGCCTGTTTTCTTACATTTTGGGGCTTGCTTTGGATGATAGGATTTTTGGATGATGCATTTTATTTTCTAGCTCCCGCGAAGACTGTATCAACGAGGTTCCACTGTATTTCGATATATAAAATTAAAATTTTATACGAAATTGTCGAGGGTATTTTACTGCTGTTTGTTATACACAATAATTCATTATATGTGGGTTCGATATATCTGGGTTCGACTGTAGATAATCATACACTACCACCAATGCAAATGAGAACAAGTTCACAGGAAAAGGAAGTTTGAAGTGATCAACAGAGGTAGAACAAGCAATGTCACTGAAGCCAATGTTTTGACAAGGGGAGTTGTCTTCATCAGCGTGAAGACGTCTCCTTGCCAAAACATTGGCTCCAGTGACATTGCTCATTCAACCACTGTTAATTGCGGCCACCAATGAGAAGTCCGTGCAGTCTAACACAGCACCTCAAAGCAGTAGTCACGAGGGAAGAATGCACGAAAGTTGCACATGACACTCATGTGAATTTGGCACAAGAGACGAATGCGTGCGATTGTGGCCTAATGGTTAGAGCACTGGGCTGCTGTGTTAGAAGAATGAGATTTAGTCACACATTTCTATATAGCATTATAAGCGGACTTCATCCACTTTGGAGTTATCCAACAGAAAACTTGGTATGTTGAGTGTACATGGGCACATCACAGTGCACAGGAAATCCCAAGTTTATAAGAGATAAGAGGTACAGAAACGTTGCATTGATAAATGAGTCTGAAGGTAGCCCGTGACGCACACGTGCACAGCTGTCAAGTCATCACAGTCACCACAATAGCATGCTTAAGAGAGCTAGCGATGCTAAGTTCTGGCCTAGTTTCTTATTTGAGGAAAATTTCACAAACCCAAAGAGAATAGTATTATAATCAGGAATTCATTACTGGATATGGTGTGTAAAACATTAACCAAATTTTACTGCCCCTTCAATACATGGTTGCCTCCTGTAAGTGTTGTTCAGCATAAAAGCCAACAGCCAAACAAAAACAAAGATCAAACATGCTACGTTCTGGCTGACAGAACATGCCCACAGCAGTATATGTATGAGGTCAGACATGAGAGGGAACTCCAAGACTACTGCTGTCAGCATGTGGTTATTAAATGCAGCAGGAATGCTGGTACTATTTGAATGCACAGTTAAAAGCGGCACTGAAAGGATAATCAAAACTACAACACAGAAATTCAATATTTACAGACAATGATTCAGAATTTTGTTACCAGTTTTCAGTGAGGCACTGGCATGCATGTAGCAAAAGATATTTATCTTATGTTTAATAAGTATCTTTTCTTCCTCAATGATCACATTAACAATTATCTCGACAGATAAAGCACTATCTTGACATATACAGCAGAATCAGATTACAAAAATGACTACAAAGCTGAACAGCCTTTTGTGGTGAACAAATGAAATATGCAGCCTCAAGAGGCAGAGGAGTGATGCCTTATCATACCCTTTGTGAATAGGTGCACCATGTCTGCTGCACCCCATGCCCATACATGTCGACTTCTGTTGAACACTGAATCAAACTCTACAGGATTATGCTTCCATCCTTTGGTGACAGCACTGACATCTTCATAAAATCCTGCTATGAGGGCAACATGGCCAGGCCTCGATTCTGTTGGCACTCTGGTATGTGACACTCCCCAGCTCCCTCTTTCAGTTATAATTGATCTGTAAAAAAGTGTTAAAACACCCTTACAACTTTGTAAAATAAATATTGCCACATAACTTATCGGAAGAAAAAATTCACACACTTTCACAGTGATGCAATTCATCATAGCAGGGAGCATATACAGTGGTTTGTCTACAACCAGAATAGGAAATTCCACTGCTGCCATGAAAAGCATGGAGAAGATTGCAATGGGAGGGGAAAAGGAGCAATGGGAGGGCAGAAGGAGCATGCATAATGTACCTCCTTTCGTCAAACATTTTTGCTATGTGGTGAAGCTTTAGTGGAACTCCCGAGGGGCTTTTGAGGGTGAGGGAAATCATTTTCCTCCACCTCCAGAGTTTGTGGAGTGCTAAGGATAGAATGTGAGCTTCATCGAACAGCATAACATTAGTTCCCAATTATTTGCGCAGTAGCCTGGGAACTTTTGTCAAAAATGACACATGCTGAAGAATACAAAATATATTGAACTAAAAAAAAAAGTAAGTCAGTGTATGAAGTATGCATGCCATTAGTTGTAGCTAGTAATTTATTGCAGTTGTTTCAGTACTAGCTTCATGCAAAAGGCAATGAAACTTAAGCAGCTGTCTTGTGAAGGCTGAAAACAATTACAGAACCTTGAAGCTGTATGTTGAGCCCAACATTATTAAGTAGAACATATTGAGGGGCTAGCTAGTTCATGAAAATCAATTGGTATTCTGTGTTTACATTGATTTGTGTCTTTTCTTGTGTGGTGTCTCTTTCCTTGCATTTGCATAGTAATTCCCATGACAAAATCCTAAATATTATTACTTACACAGGTTAACCTTGCATGTTAACAAAAACACTAACAATGTTATTGGAAAGTTGCTGCAAAGAGTTTTGACAAATATCTTACTGTGAAATCCTTTACATTAAACAGTAAAATTAATTGAATTCTTGAGCTATTGTGGGCTGGCAGTGTCAGCTGAAAGTGTTTTCTTACTTGTACTATTTGTAAATGACTTGCACAGCCCCTTAGAATTTTACCTTTTAACAGAACCTGCTGGTGAGATTAACTAAGTTTTTACCCTCGTTGCCAATTCACGTTACACCCCTACAAGAAAAATTAGCACAGAAAATGTTGCTCCAATGTTATTGCGCATCCTAAAAAATAAGTGCACGGCTTTAGCAAATGGCCCATGTGAAAGACTTGACAGCTTCAACATAGACAGAGATATTTACAACTAAAGGTGTTATCTGTGCAAATAAATTCTAAAAATGACCAAGAGAAGCCGGGAACTATTTGTATAGGCCATTTTCTGCTGTTTAATTTTGTTCGTGTATACAAGATGTATCAAATTTTATATGAATAAGCAATCTTTGGCTAAAATTTTGCAGACTTCAGGTCCTTTTGGAAAAAGAAAGTTTGGAGTGGTTTGGAAAATACCAAATTTTGCCTCAAATATTGGCTTGAAAAATGGCTGTACAGCCCATCTTAAGTATCTGCCCCACCACCTTCCCTTGTCTCTATGAGTTAATCCAAATAGCAGGGTTCAACTGAAGCTAATACGAAATTGACTTAAACATTTTATTAACATACACATGTAAATCAAATAGCACACACGGGTACAGTCACCCATCTTGCATGCAGATATGTTAGAATATTTCTTCTAAAAATTGGAAATCAATTTCAAGCAAAACAATATAATGTCATGGAATTCTTGCTAAATAAAGGATACATTTGGTTCAACACGAAGAGAAAACCCTGCAGTGTTATTGACGACTGTAAAATATTTACACAGACAGCACTGGCTTCATCTCATAACTGCTGTTCAGAGAGGGCTTCAGCATTTAATATCAGTTCTCGGTCAAATTTTAAGAACTGTGGATATCCCTACACTACTTTCGGCCCAACCTTCATACAAACCAAAAATGAACGGCCTAAACAAAAGTAACCAAGACACCGTAAACGCCCTGGATATGATTAAGGTACTTTGCTTCATTGCAAGCTACTATGTATACATTGTCGGCAATTTCGATTAGTATTTCCTTTGCTAGTTGTATCCATTTATGGATGTGGACATCAACAACTTTAAAATATTTCTACAACAAATCTGATTAAACTTGACGATTATATTTTATTTGCAACAGTACTAGGAGGTCGACTACATGCTCTCGCATATCCAGACCTCATGTGCAGCAAGGCATGCAGACGAAATCCCCATGATTGCCGATTACCCGATGCACATCGAGCAAAATATACCTTACCCGCACACATGGCACCGTAAGAACGTTTTGAACATTTGTTAAACTTAACTTCTGTATGCAAGCCACCATCACACTGCTCGTGAATTATCCTTGATTTAATTTTACACTATCGTTCAATTTTTACCTCAGGTACGGCGCTCTCGATGTTCCATTTTTCTGAAGCTCGAATATTTTATCCGCGCGAAGACCGTCTGCAACGATGAGCACCAGCCTCGAAGCTGGCGAAGGCAACGGCACTTCGTATGCCGGCAGTCCGTGAATGATAGGCGACTTAAAATAAATATCAAATATCGAGAATAGAAATACAACATGTACTGCTAAACCTACGACACCTGCAAAGACTGACAGCAACATTTTCCATGGAACGTGATCGCGCTACAGTTCAGTCAACACCTAATTTTCTACGTAGGTTAAATTTCTCCGCACAAGAAACACCCATTTTCACCAATCAGGTCAGCGCATACACGGTGTTTCGATAGCAGATCACTGATCAGTCTCTTGCTACTCTCATAGTCATTTTCGCTATTCGCGATCGATAGCGCACTTGGCGCCGCTTGACTTGGCTAGTCACGGATTGATGTATGCGAAGGTTTTTAAAAAAAAAAATAGTGCGCCAAATGCCAGGTGCTGACAGTTTTCCCACAATCATTTTTGTAAGAAGTTCAATGTGTACGGGTGCACTTAACATACGTAAATATATTGTTTTATAATAGTTTTTTGTAAATTAGTAACATTGACATCAGGTAATAAATAATTTTTACTTACATTTATTTTATTACTCGGTAAATTTACCTGTTTTACCTATGTCTGCAACAGAACTGTTAAAAATTTCCTAGTTAAAGAAAAGAAAAACTTGCCGTGGATATTTGCATATCACAGTCAGACACAAATGTTAAAAGGCTGACTCAAATGTTAAAAGGCTGACACACTTGTGACCACCGCGCCACTTATTTGCAGCGTGTACCTTAAACAAAAGTACCATCAAGATTATTCGAGCTTCCCAGCTTGTAAGCGCAAAGTTACGTAGGTGTCTCGAATGTCATGAATGTCCTGTGCCGGTGTGAATCGTGTGATCTCTAGGCTTGCGCTTCTGGACTCGCCGTATCATAAGTAACAAAGTGTTTAAAATGAATGTTGTGACCCTTGTAAGAAAGCTCCCCAAGCTTTCTTACCAGAACTCTTTATTGGGAGCGGTGACTCTACGGGCTTTCAGATGCGATCACCTCTACGGAAAGCACGCTGTAAGTTCACTTTATGTTGGCTTTGCTGTCTGTTTGTGTCTATATTCCTGATGGTTCTGAATTTTAGCTGTTTAGTTTATGTAGTTGACAGGAATGAGGAATCACAAGCTACAGTAAATGGTATTCACGTGCGAGCATGATGTGTTCATATGCTTTCGTTTCTTTTTCTTTCAGCAACCAATTGTTTCCCGTGTATTGCAAAGGAGCTACTTGTCAACGTCGACGGCTCGGAAACAGAATAACGGCGAAAAGAGCAAGACCCTTGTCTACTTGGGCTCCATTCGCTCCACAGTAAAAATGGTCAAAGGCCTGTCCTTGACCACCAGCTTTCTTGGTATTCTGGCGCAGCCCATTTTACTTCAGAAGCTAAGTGGAGCATCACTTGGTGCAACCGTGATCGTGGTGTCATGTGCATCATTCTTTATATTCGTCACTCCGCTGATGCTGCACTACATCACCAGGAGGTATTACTATCTGCTTTTAAAATATCTTACCAGTTACTTATGGCAGTTAATTTTCATTTGGGGATACGTACAGGTAAAATGCTTACCTTTTTGGAGCCGTAAGTTGGATGCCTGCTGTAGGGGGATTGTGCTGTATACCAAGAATGCCACACTATCAGGCGTTGTGTCCTGTTGCAAATCGTCATACTTCGAAACCAACAAGTGATAATTGCATGCTGAATACTGATATAACCAATTTTATAATGCTCACATCAGCATTCACGGCTTGTTCTTTATTACTTTTGAGCATAATAACCGGTACCCTGATGGCACTGATACTGAACTTTTCATGGTGGAGTGCCTTTTTTTTTTCTTTCTTTTTTCTTTCTTTCTTTCTAGGTGCTTACCATCGCAGCTTTATTATAATACTTCTGTTTTGCCTTTTCTTTTTCTAGATATGTTACTGAACTCACGTACGACCCTGACACAAAGGAATTTAATGCAACAACATTGAGCCTGTTGAACCGCAAGAAACACATGAGCTTTATTGCTGATGACGTAAAAGTGCCTACCATCCCCGGCCCATTCACAACCCTTCTCGCTAAAGGCCGCCCATTGTTTGTGGAGGTGCAAAACTTCCAGGACGCTGGAGCCCTGGAACACTTGATGGGCTATGACAAGCCCATTGACCTACATGTGAAGTTGCCATGCACACAAGAGGAGCAGACGCAAACGGAAAGGAAACAGCCAGCACAGTGCAGTGATAAAAAATCTTGATGTGTTAGCAACATTTCTTCTGCATCACTAGGAGACATGTCCTCTGAAACTTCCTTGTTACCTATTCAACAAGGACCCAGTGTGTTGATGCTTTTCTACTGGCTTCATGTGACTTTCAAATGCACAAGCAATCTTCTTCAGCTAATGTAACAGACCTTACTCCATTCCCCTATGGCATATGCCTTTCCTTTATTTGTTGTGCAAACATTTTTAAATTTTGTTCCAAAACATCATGTTTTGCCGTAATGTTGAAGGCCATCTGACTTGGGTATATCAGTGAAGTGCACTTTACATGCATTTAGTAAGTCTGTCAGCATTACATCAATGGAAATATGTTACATACATGCTTATAGATATGTACAGAAGGGTTTTTCCTTCTGAGGCTGTGCATTATCATGTGCTTTCAGAGTTGTTGGGCGTGTAGTGAATTCAGTACATGACACGTATAAAAAGTACTGTATTGTGCTTGTGGCTTTCTGACTTTAACTGTTCCATGTTGCTATTGGTAGTGTTTACCTATAATGTGCTCATGGTTTATCGTAAATATACCACTTACAGTGCACTCGTAGTGAACTTCCTGCATCTGAGCGTTTGTTTACATTTGTAGTTATGTATATATATAATAGCACTTGAGTTAAATTGCTGTATTTGGTGTGGTTTCCTTTGCATAAGGCTGAAGAAGTGTAGTGTGTTATTGACAAATTTGTGGGTGCATCTCTGATCAAATGATCAAACTCGTACAATCCTTTAAGCAGGAATATTTTTATTTGTTTTTCTGCTTCGTTTTTAGTCATTTCGTACTGGTTTATGGAATAGGAGATGAAAACTACTTCTGAAATTCAGTGTTCCTACACACAATGATGGGGCACTAAACAGTCGTACCGATTGTTTGTGTAGGTATGCTCACTAGGACCTCTAGCATCCCCCCCTCCCTGATTTAAAGGGGCCCTGAACCTCTTTTTATCGAAGTGGAGAAATACATTTGAAGTGAAAATAGGCTATTTCACAATCACTTTGCTGCAAAAAGTACTTCAATGCGTTCAGCAGAAGCGGAGTTATTAGCAATCAAACACTGCCTTCGCTGTGCTGCCCTTCCTCCTTAAATGCCTTGCACTGCGAAGGATACGGCGGCGTGGTACGTGGCCACAACGCTCCGCCTCGTAAATGTCGCCGTGGCACGCAGTTCAAATTTCATTTTGGACTTCCGATTTTAGTGCCTACGAAGCGCTAAACGTAAGCCAAACGCGGTTGTCCTCAGCAAGCAGCAGTGCACTGCACTTGTGACAGCACCTCACGGTGACCATGGTGTAGCCGACCGCAGCGACCAATAGCAGCCGTGTATTGGAGTGTGCTTTATTACGAAATAAAGCACACAGTAAAGAGCAAGGATCATGGTGTCTTTTGAGACGAGAGCGTTTCAGAGAAAGGTGACTTCGCGTTCCGCTTGCGAGCTCCACGGACTGCGTACGACAGCAGAACTTGCCTGAGATGTTCACAACAACGTATGCTACCCACGGACTATGTTATTTCACCAAGCCCGAGGGGTGGTTCAGGGCCCCTTTAAGTTTATTGCCATGTTCTGAATTGTTTTTAAAGCGACTGTCTGCCGGTGTTTAGGGCCACAGCTTTTGTGGCACAATCGAAGGTTCTCATCAAAAGTATAACCGCAGTTGTTTCTTGACAAATTATGTGAAATTATTTAAAATATAAATCTTAGTTCTGTGAGCTCGCTTTCGCTTAATTGTAAGTGTACACGTCAGCAGCACTAATAATTGAGAGCTCTATAGCACTGTGAAAGCAACCACAGACATCTTATTTAAAGTTACCCAGTGCCTCTTTCCCCTTTCCCTTTCACCCGTGTGACTTCGGTCAAGGAGTGATTGGATCCCTTAAAGAAAGAAGAAACATGCTAGCACCACACCGTAAAAATTAACAAGTACACCCTGGCCACAAGAAAAACACATTCTTTTTAATCATGTGTCTAAATACATTTAAAAAATGCATGAAGATTGTCACATGGCTCTGGAAAAATAATTCAATAATTATATATGTCGGGTGTCATTTTTTAGCTATACGAAATTTTTCTAAATTACCTGTGCAACGTAAAATGAAGCTTTCATCGCACTTCCCTCTTCCCACGAGTTGATTCCAAATGGTGTTTTGCGCTACTCGTGATTAAACGCATAGCTACTTCAGTAGCAGGGGCAAGACAGACCGCTTTATTGCAGCGTGTGGCAAAGCTTCTTTATATGCCGCCTCATTATACCTCGCAGGAGGCTTGCACTGCGAGCCGCGCTTTGCTTTACCGCATTGCATAATGAGGTCAATTGAACTAATTATTTGACGGCAGTTATGTTGATCTACATCGCAATATTGAAATTAGTAACACATACAGCACTAGACTGGTGACGATGCCCCATTAACTTTTCATTATAAACGTGCCGTAAAGTTTGTAGATAAGTTAAATAACCTGATTAGCTTACCTAGCGATTGGTTTTCACTAGTTTTATTGCGATAGCAATTATATGGACACTTAAAGCGGATTTCCGCCGTCGTCGTCGCCGCCGTGAGGTTCCGTATAATGTCCAAGGGCGATAAAATCGTCGCCACGTGCCGTATGTGCGAGTGAAAGCGCGCGGGGGACGCGCGCTTTCACGGAGAGCGAACGCACGGCGGAGAGCAAAGGCTACTTCCTCCGTCGCGCGAAAGGCCGTGGGGGTGAGGGAGGGGGGGGCGACGCTGTGCTGCGGCACCAAATGCGTATCTTGCAACCAGGCGCAAGGGGAACTGGCGACGCAATCTCCCACGCGAAAGGAGGAAAGCGGGAAGGCAGCGCGGTTGGGAGGAGCGACTTCTACTCTTCTAACTGCGTACTTTGTCGGCTGGTGGCCACTCTTACTGCTATTGCCAGCTATCACAAGCTATTACCTGCTATATCTACATATTGTATAAAGCTTTCGTCTCCTCTTTGTCTGCTCCAAGAGTCCGTATCTCGTCGTCGACCCCGGGTTGCAATAGTGGTGGCGCCGGTGCGGGCTGTCGCGCGCACCGTATCTTGAAAGCGATCTACTGCAACGCCTCGTGGAGGCGTTGTCTCCAGACGGCTCTAACCTTTGTATGCACTGTGATTTCGCCGCTCAGTTTCCGTTGAAGCGATAGACCGCACGAACCTTCGCTGCTTGTTCACGCCACTGTTTCGACAGTGGTCTGCAGTCATCGAGTATGATCTATTCATGTTTGCTTGTGCGCGCTGACACCACGCTTGTTAATTCAGTTAGTAAGCGAATGTGTCCAAGTTTATGCAGCTGATAACACTACTAGCCCTACTCCGTATAGCTGTCTACTAATTTGCTATCACAATTGATGCTTCGCCTTTCGGGCGAAACTGCGACATTTTTCTTTCGAATGATGCCCAGCTGGGCAGATTATACAGTGACTTAAATTGAATAAGCTTTGTAGGCTTAAAAAAATGTCGCAGTTTCGCCGTAAAGGCAAAGTATGAATTGCGATAGCAAGTTAGTAGAGAGCTATACGGATTAGGGATGGTAGTGCTATCGGCTGTATAAACTTAGACACAGTCGCTTACTAACTCAATTAAACAAGCGTGGTGTCAGCGCGCACAAGCAAACATGAGTAGATCACACTCGATGACCGCAGTACAACCACTGTCGAAACGGTGGCGTGAACAGGCGCGGCCGCCGCCGCGAGCGAAGGTTCGTGCGGTCTATCCCTTCAACGGAAATGAGCGGCGAAAAAATCACAGCACATACAAACGTCAGAGCCGTCTGGAGATCGCTTTCAAGATAGTTTCGCTGAGTACGCAGTTGTTAGAAGGGTATACAAGTCGCTCCCCCCCCCCTCCCTCCCGCGCTGCCTTCCCGCTTTCCTCCGTTCGCGTGGGAGAATGCGTCGCCAGTTCCCCTTGCGCCCAGTTGCAAGATACGCATTTGGTGCCGCAGTACGGCGTCGCCCCCCCCCCCCCCATCTCTTCCTCCCATATCCCTACGGCCTTTCGCGTGACGGAGGAGGTCGCCTTTGCTCTCCGTGAAAGCGCGCGTCCCCCGCGCGCTTTCACTCGCACATACGGCGCGCTGCGACGATTTTATCGCCCTTGGACTTTATACGGAACCTCACGGCGGCGACGCCGACGGCAGAAATCCGCTTGAAGTGTCCATATTATTGCTGTCGCAATAAAAAGTGTTAGAAGTAAAAGAAATTGTACTGTATTTTTAAAAATTGCCTGTGGCAGATACTGCGCAATTCTAACCTGTGAACTAAGTTGCTCATTGAGGTGGACATTACTTCCTCGACAAGTCAAATCTGTAATTGAGCAGTTAACAAAATATCACTATTTTGCTAAAGTTTTGCTAAATATTTTATCGCACATATTGCAGTCTGCGAATTGTAGCTAGTAAGCTTGCAAGACATATCGACTTACAACAAATTCTGAAGATTGCACCGGTTTCCAGATATGCACCGTTAAACTTGCGTTGAAAGCGCACTGTTGTTCCACTTACTTGTTTATGAAAACGCTGTTTTATGCATTGAAGAACAAAAGTAACTGGAATGCCAGTGTATTTCGTTGGACACTTCGAAAATTAGCATCTCGAAACTGGTGCTAGCCTGGGAATTCGTTTCAAGTGGCTACTGCCTTGCAAACTCTCTGGCTACAATTAGTAAATTGCAATATGTGCCGTAAAATAAATAATTAAATCCTTAATAGTGCAATTATGTTAATTCAATTAAACGTTTCTTGGTGCAGAAATTTAAAGAACTGGTATATTGTCTATGTAGTTTTAGAAAGGGCGTGGTAGGAGCTAGGTCGCTTGCCCAATGGCGACGCTTTCAAGGGAGGCATTCTCAAAAAACTCGGCATGAGGATGAAAAAGCAGGACAGTCCTGAAGCGGGCTCGAAGTGGAAAGGAGAAGCACATGTGAAGTGTGGGAGCTGATTTTGCAGTACACAGAGGACGTTAAGTAAATGTTAACCAATTCAGCTCTGCTATCCACCTTGCTGAAGTGCCGTGTATAAATAATGGGCACAAGACTGCACTTATAGTATATGCGATGTGACGATTCTTGGTGCGAAAGTAGCACTACTTTTCAGCAGGAATTTTCATAGTTGCACTCATTAAAATAAGAGCTGTACAAGCCACAGTGGCTGTGTAGAAATAACTTAATAAAAAAACAATGTACTTGGGAGTGGCTACGGTGTAGATATTATAGGGGTCAATATTGCTCAAATCTGCGCGCGCGATTGGACCCTCGGTAGGATCGCAGTGCGCCAGCAGAGCGGCAGTCGGTCGCTAGCACTTTCGCGGCAGCCCTAGCAGTCCCAGCTGTGACCCCTAACGCACGGTTTGCGGTGTCGCGGCCACAGCGGGTTCAGACCACTGGGGACAGGGACGTCTTTAACTGGACGTATTTATTACTCACCTCACTTACACAAGGCAACAAATAAGCGGCAGCGACGGAGCGTTCCGCGCAGCTGGGGCGAAAACTGGAAATTGGGGAAGCACACGACGAGAGACTGATAAGGGTTCAGCTCGCATGGCTCCGACCTCTCGGCCCTGTGACCATTATGCTGGGGCGGCGAGTCTCTCACGATTACCGTGGCGCTGCAGAGGACGGCGGGCGGTATAGCCTCGCTGGCTGAGTCGAGATGTGGTCAGTCGTGCGCTTAGGACAAAGTCACATTAGGGTAACGGCGTTCCTCATGGTTTCTCCCCAAGCCTGTGTATTTTTTCCATTTTTTTTGAATAAATGTTTATTCCTCCTCCTCGAACTGGGGAGAGGGAGTCCAGTTCCAAGAAAGGAAGAAGGAACGGGGCGCCTCGGCTGCAGCGTCCAAATGCCGCGACAGCAGTCGAAGCCATTCGGGGAAGATATGTGTCCTCTACCCGATGACAGAGTAATCAAAGCGGCTCCATTTCTTGCCAGCAGAATCGACTTCGTGGGACCTCTCTACGTTGAAGACGAAGGACAGCAGCGGGCGTACATCACGCTATTTACGTGCTCCGTCAAAGAGCTCGTAAAATCCGCCTCAAGTTATTAAGGAGCATATGGTTGAAAGACCCTAGCTTTTTATTTGCTTTGCGAATATTCGTGCCACGTCGGGGACCGTGTCAAACGATCTACAGCGACAATGCTCGAACTTTCGTGAGATCATCCAAATAGCTTCCGAAACTCTGGGTGACAATAAAACACCCCGATGTACTCGCCTTTTGCGCCCCTTTCAACATTCAGCGGAAGTTCATCTGCTTTTGTGCTCCACGGTGGGACTGGATTTTATGAGCGACTTGTGCATTCCGTGAAAACATTGTCGAGAAAGATGCTTGAAAGACGCCTTGTTTAGTCAAGCGGAGCTGCTTACTCCCCTAACGAAGTAGAAGCAGTAACCAATTCCAGAGTATTCAACGACGGCGACGAGCCTTATCCGCTGTCCGCCTGCTTGCTTCCTTATAGGATGGTGCCTTACAATACTTGCCCCGTTAATTGCGCCAGAACCTACGACTTCAACAAAATATTCGCTACAGCACTCTTGCAAATACGAGAAAAATATATAAAAAGAGTTCTGGAACAGGTGGACAAAGGAGAACAGAGTGAGCTGCAGAACTTCACTGCGATTAAAGCCAGGAGACAGGAACTTTTGAAAGGCAAAGTAGTGCCGATTGGTGACAAGGAATGCCGAAGACAAGTGTGGACTTTAGTAAGAATAGGAGATTTATACAGCGGACGAAATGGTAAAATCCGCTCGTGCTCGTTGCGCCTGCCCTGCGATACAATGGTCAACCGGCCTATCAGGCTGTTGAATCCTTTGGAACCAGATTAGTGTCATCTGTTGAAGGGGGAGAATATCGGATCTTCTTCGGACGACCGAGCGATCATTACCACATTTGCTTCGTTTCCCGAGCCGCTGCATGCCACGCGAGCAGCGGCCGAATTCCATTACGTGTCCGTCTAAGTTCTGTCGCAGCCTACGGCTAGGAGGAAGACCTTCCAGAAGTCCACCGCACCCTCTTCGTGCAACCTTCCTGCCATGGATATAGCGAATTATCGGATATAATGAAGTAAGTTGAGTTTGGTGGGTCATGCTTTATTCCAGTGAGTATTCTACAGCGAGAACGAAAAAAACAAAACAAAAAGAACATGAGAAATCCGAGACAAAATCGGTTACAGCGTAGCGAATATTCGCTCGGCAGCTCAAAGTATGCATTCTGGTAAAGGAAATTTAATTCTCGGCTCCTGCAACTTGAAATGGCGCATTTTGACCCGCAGCCGGCATGCCTAAGTTCCGATCCCGTGTGATCGCACCTATCGCACGGTTGCGCATCAATAATGGTGCAAAGCAGCTGGTGCTTTTCATTTAGCGTTCAAGTGCCATGATCAGCACGTCAAGCCGCAGACGGGCCCTCAATGTCGACAACGGACCCTGTGATGAACCGTCATAGACGTACCACGCTTTTCACTTGCGTAGACCCGACCGCGAATCCCCCCCCCCCCCTCCCGAATATCGGTGTCTACGCTTATAACGAATATCTGATATAACGAAGGCATTTGTTGTGCTCGATGCGACTTTGTTGTAACGAGGTTCAAAGTTTTACGTTATATTTTTAAGCGAGGCATTATAGGCTCAAGTTTCGGCGGTTGTGTTGGTGGTGGTGTCACGCTGAAAAGTGGGCCGATCCTGGTGATAGTGCAGAAAGGGAACAAGCTCAAGGGCACATACCAGGGACAAAAAAGAAAGAGAGAGAGAAAGAAAAAGAATACCAGCCCTTTTCCTGTCGAGAAAATGGGGGAAAGCGAAGGTTGTCGTGTGTGTACTTGACCTACTACTTTCCCTTCTCTTTCCTACTACTTTTCGTTCCCTTTCCTTGTGCTTTTGTTTCCCTTTCGTGCAACTTTTCCTTCCGTCGGTGCACACATTTAATAAACGTTTATATTTTATTACCGTGACATGCCGTGAACTTTACGTTACCCTGACGAAGGTCAGATTAGAGCACTGCACGGGCTCGGGCTTACCCGAAAGCCCGGGCCCGGCCCGGCCCGTGGGCCGGGCCGGGCCGGGTAGAGGAGTTTTTTCACGGGCTCGGGCCGGGCTCGGGCACGGCGTGTGCTTTTTGACCCGGGCCCGGGCCGGGCTCGGGTTTTTTGACGCGGGCCCGGGCCGGGCTCGGGCTTTCTGCGAGTTATTCTCGGGCTTCTCAACTCTAAAAAACATGTATTTTTCGGTCCCGGGCCGGGTTCGGGCCGGTTTCGAGTCGGGCTCAGGCCGGGCTCGGGCTTAAGGTAAAGGGGTGGCGGGCCGGGCCGGGCGGGTAACGTAGATTATTTCCGGACCCGGGCCGGGCCCGGGTCTCGCCATAAAAGTTTTGATCGGGCTCGGGCGGGCCGCCCAATGTGAAAACGGGCCCGGGCCGGGCCCGGGCCGCAAAAGTTGGCCCGTGCAGTGCTCTAGGTCAGATACACACACGACAAGCTTCGCTTACCCCCATTTTCTCGACAGGGGAAGGGCTGCTGAATTTTTTTTCTAGGCATTTTTATGCAGTATGTTTCATTTTATGGAGTATTTTTCAACAACAGTACAGCCTAGATATTTCAGAAGAGGAACAGCACGTTTCACATGTCATTGTGCATATTTATTTGCTTGTCGTGCAATACGTGGTTAATATTTTTTCTCTTTTTTTATTCGTGCAGCAATCAATCATTACCAACTACATGATGCAATATGTGATATGGTTTTGAAGAAGGTAACATCGGTTCTGCGGAAATCGTCAAGTTGGAGGAAGTTTTATGAAAGGGAAATTTTCCCTTTCAGAAAGTTCATCCTCGCCTTCATCCAGAGCGCACGAAGTGCTACGCGAACCGCAGTTGGTGTAGACCGCCTTGACACGGGAACCACGCCCGCCCAAGAGTAGGTCTCTGGTGATCAAGAAACACCGGATGTAGGGACGGTGGAACTGCGAGCTCTCCATGAGGCGCTGTACGAAGCTCTCGAACAACCTCCCGATTAATCACAAATAAGAATTTACATTGACAGCCAGGTGGTTGTGTGTGTATTACGCGCACCCCACACTGACACCATCGCCGCAGAGATAGCGGAGGAAAGCAGGCGGCTACGTACGACCCACGGAGTCGTGCGGTGTGTTCCCGGCCGCGTCTTTACGTTTCCTATAGAACGCACAGAGGGGCGTGGCACGGGGACGGTTCTTTACAGTACGTCCCAAAAGGGCCCGCCTTTATTATTATTGTTATTTTTTTCGCTGTTTTCCGCGAGAAGACATTTTCGCTTACTGTGTGATTTGGCGTGCACGCAAGTCAAGCCGCCTGCGGACTAACATGATGGCCCCGCGGATATAGACGGGTTAGGCAGCGTGCAACACAACGGCTGCCCTAATAACCAGTGGCCCAAGTACGTAGCACCTCCGACGAAAGCACCGTAGCCGAGAGGCGAGCTCCGAAGACTGCATGGATACGTCCCTCAGCAGAGGCGGACAGTGTCCTGCAAGTGCTTTAGGCCTTTGCTACGGAATCGGGTATCCTTCGCATGATGTAATCGTGCGGAGGAGGATTTCTGGATAAGTGGCTTTGCAGACATCTCCCGTTTCTTCAACCCAGTTACCCCTAGTAGGCCGACGAGCCTTACATTTTAATAAAGCTTTATCATCATATAATTGGGTGCTACTGACACAGATTTAATTGCTGTTTTGCAGGCCTATTTGCTTGAGCATCTCTCGTGAGGTGGTTCCACCTGTAATCAAAAAATATTCTCTCTGGAGAACGCTTGTGTACACTAAGTATCTACGTTTATGGCATTTTATAAATTCAATGCATTGAACTGTATATATATTTTTAAGCATAATTTTTTGGTTCAATTGAAAGTTTGCCAACACACATAATGGCAGTTGCTGACGTCATGCAAAAATTGCGACCCCATGCGCGTCCCACGCCGCAACTGCTAATGTTTGTTTACAGGGGCCGTGCGGCTCTATATTCTGCGCTATAGCGATTTAGCGAACAGCGCTACATGTGGTGGAAACTTCGTGTTATTTACAGTAGACTGCACGTTTGTCCATTACATTTTCAGGCATGGAGTGGCACCAGAACCGGCAAAAAAAAAATATTGCCGAGAGCTAGTGGGGCTGTAATAGTCAAGGTGCAACTAAATTAGGAAGGCCCACTAAGCTTAAACAAAGTCACTCCCTCACCAGAACAGAAATTGGCCTCCCTGGTGCAGTATTCGGCCACTACCTCCCTCATGACTCCTACACTCTACTCATGGCCCTCAGACCCCAGTGGGTGCGGAGCACCTGACCAAGGCGGCGGTCAGACCTGCGACGCGGCAGAGGGTGCTAAGAATCTCTAGGTCCGGACAGGCCGCCACTAGAAACTGAACCTGGCAACGTTCAACACTCGCACCCTATCGAGTGAGGCTAGTTTAGCAGGGCTATTTGAAGAATTATCAGGTATTGCCTGGGATACTATTGGCCTTAGTGAGGTTAGAAGAACTGGTGAGGCTTATACAGTACTGACTAATGGCCACGTCCTCTGCTACAGAGGTCTTCCAGATATAGAGAATTCGGGGTAGGATTTCTAGTCCATAAGGACATAGCGGGCAACATTGATGAATTCTACAGCATTAATGCGAGGGTAGCAGTCGTCGTAATAAAGCTTAATAGGAGGTATAGAATGAAGGTAGTACAAGCCTACGCCCCAACCTCCAGTCACGATGATGAAGAAATAGAACAGTTTTATGAAGATGTTGAATTAGCAATAAGGAAGGTGCGAACTCAGTATACTGTAGTAATGGGCGACTTCAATGCAAAAGTGGGGAAAAAGCAGGCTGGTGAGCAAGAAATTGGCAACTCCGGCATCGATTCTAGGAACACTAGGGGAGAGATGTTGGTAGAATTCGCGGAAAGGAATAGGCTCCGAATAATGAATACCTTCTTCAGGAAGCGCAGCAACAGGAAGTGGACCTGGAAAAGCCCTAATGGAGAGACAAGGAATGAAATAGATTTCATACTCTCTGCCGATCCCAGCATAGTGCAGGATGTAGAAGTGTTAGGTAGGATAAAGTGCAGTGACCATAGGATAGTGAGGTCTAGGATTTCTCTCGATTTGAAGGGAGAAAGAATAAAATTAATCAAGAAGAAACAGGCCAACCTCGACGCAGTAAGAGTAAAAGCAGACCAATTCAGGCTGGTGCTCGCAAACAAATATACAGCTTTAGAGCAGGAAGATGAAGACAACATAGAGGTAATGAATGAAACCGTAACCAGGCTGATCTCAGAAGCAGCAATTGAAGTGGGAGGTAAGGCACCAAGGCAACCAGTAGGTAAGTTCTCCCAAGTAACAAAGAACCTAATAAAGAAACGGCAAAACATGAAAGTGTCAAACTTGAGAGATCAGATGGAATTAGCTGAACTGTCGAAACTGATCAACAAGTAGAAAGTAAGGGATATCCGAAATTATAACGTGGAAAAGATTGAGGAAGCAGTAAAATATGGACACAGCATGAAATCAGTGAGAAGAAAACTTGGCATAGGACAAGGCAAAATGTATGCACTGAAAGATAGGCAGGGTAATATAATCAGCAATTTCGATGACATAGTAAAAGCAGTGGAAGAATTCTATACTGACCTGTACAGTGCCCAGGGCTGCCAAGCTACTGAACAGGCTACAGAGGCTCCTTTTATAACTAGCGTTGAAGTTAGAAGAGCCTCGAAAGGCATGAACAGGGGAAAAGCTGCCGGAGAAGATGCAATAACAGTCGATTTAATCACAGATGGAGGAGATATCATGCTTGAAAAGCTTGCGGCCCTTTATACGCAATGCCTCACGACTTCAAGTGTACAAGAAAGCAGGAAGAACGCCAACATTATACTTATCCATAAGAAGGGAGACGTTAAAGAATTGAAGAATTATAGATCCATTAGTTTGCTTTCAGTATTGTATAAAATATTCACCAAGATAATTTCCAATAGAGTCAGGGCAACACGACTTCAGCCAATCAAGAGAACAGGCTCTCTTCAGGAAGGGATATTCTATGATGGATCATATTCATGTCATCATTCAGGTAATAGAGAAATCTGGAAGTACAATCAACCTCTCTATATGGCTTTCATAGATTATGAAAACGCTATTAATTTAGTAGAGATACCGGCAGTCATAGAGGCATTGCGTGATCAAGGAGTACAGGAGGCATACGTGAATATCTTGGCGAATATCTTCAAGATTGCACAGCAACCTTGGTTCTCCACAAGAAAAGTAGAACGATACCTATCAAGAAAGGGGTCAGGCAAGGAGACACAATCTCTCCAATGCTATTCACTGCATGCTTAGAAGAAGTATTCAAGCTCTTAGACTGGGAAGGCTTAGGGGTGAGGATCAATGGTGAATATCTCAGTGACCTTCGGTTTGCAGATGACATTGTCTTATTCAGCAACAATGGGGATGAATTAGAAGAAAGGATTGAGGACTTTAACCGAGAAAGTGTAAAAGTGGGGTTGAAGATTAACATGCAGAAGACAAAGATAATTTTCAATGGCCCTGGGAAGAGAACAATAATTCAGGATCGCCAGCCTGTAAATGAGTACGTTTATCTAGGTCAGTTACTCACATGGGACCCTGATCATGAGAAAGAAATTTGCAGAAGAATAAAATTGGGTTGGAGTGCATATGGCAGGCATTGCCAAATCCTGACTGAGAGCTTACCACAGTCGTTGAAAAGAAAAGTGTGCAATCATTGCATTCTACCGGTACTAACATATGGGGCAGAAACTTGGAGGTTAACAAAGAAGCTCGAGAACAAGTGAAGGACCGCACAAAGAGCGATGGAACAAAAATGTTAGGCCTAACGTTAAGAGACAGGAAGGGAGCGGTGTGGATCAGAGAACAAACGGGGATAACCGATATTCTAGTTGACATTAAGAGAAAAATGGAGCTGGGAAGGCCGTGTAATGCGTAGGATGGATTACCAGTGGACCATTAGAGTTACAGAATGGATACCAAGAGAAGTGAAGCACGGTCGAGGACGGCAGAAAACTAGGTGGGGTGATGAAGTTAAGAAATTTGCAGGCGCAAGCTGGAATCAGCTAGCGCAAGACAGGGGTAATTGGATATCACAGGGAGAGGCCTTCGTCCTGCAGTGGACATAAGTATAAGCTAATGATGATGATGACAGTCCGGAAAAATGCGGGCGAATGGTGCGGCGTGTTTTGCCGTCAAACATAAAAAAAAAAAAACTGTCAGCCCTTCCACTGGGGTGGAGATGGAAAAACAGCGAAGCTGTACTATGGTAGGAATTATGTATTTCCAATTGTGACTATATTTATATGTGATGGTGTAATTGGTTATTTGAACTATTAAAGAATTAGAAATATATATGATCCGGTGGTTTTCATTTATTTAGTGACCACAGGGACCATGGCCTTATGGTCGCATGGTCGCTACGGTACACCGCCATAGTGTGTACGGCAAAGGTTGACACGTTCTTCGTAAACACGTCAAACACGTCACGCGTCCGCGGGCTCCCAGCGCGTATCTGTCCGACTTGATCTCGCCCAACTTGATCGTGGCCTTACGATCCCCGAGGAAAGAGCTGACGTACGCGTGAAAGCGTTCACCGAGGTTCAATCTGGACACAGAGTAACTAAAATTGAATAATTAACTTTTTATTGACTGCCGTAAGTGTGTATGTTTGTATTCAAAAGTTAGAGGCAGTCGTGTTTCTACACAGTTTCCCTTCGTGCTAATATTCTTCTAGCATGTCTGTGTTCCGAGTTATCCGACTGCAAATTTTAATTGTCGTTCGCATGATTACGCATGCAAGAGAGTGAGGATCGGCACAAAGCTTCTCCCTGAAGTGACGCGGCTGTTGCGTGTGGCGTTAAGTCTGACAACAGGGCAGAGGCATGCGCAAAGATGATAACTGTTCCCCTTCGCCTCTCGGCTGGCGAAATAAAAAAAAAATCGAAGAACCCGGAAGCGCTGTCGTAACACGCGTCCTGTAACGATGGTTGCAGCTGCCATGCCGATAGAATGGCGCGAACGAAGAAGCCGGAGGGCAGTGCGCGTGCGTAAAGGTGAATAGACGAGCAGGCATGGTCCTTGCCTGGGCTACGCAAATAAAGTGACAGCTGATTTCCAAGTAATGTAAGTTTTATGGAAATCAAGAGTATCAACGCTGCACCATCAACAGCAGAAATAGTTTGAGCTATGCTAACGAATATTTCATACTGCCGCTTTAAGTTTGGTGTCGTCATGCACAAATCTCATGAAAACTCTTCACCCATCAAAATGCTCCCCCCCCCCCCCCCCCCTTCCACAGCAATGCAAAGCATAAATCGCTCTCGCGTCGACTCGTAACTCAGCGCAGTACTTCTGGATGGATGCTCGCACAGGCAGATATCATCCTGTGCTTCATATCATTGACATCACTGGGCTCTGTTGCATAAACTAGATCTTTAACGTAGCCCCAAAGAAAAATGTAGAGCGGAGAAAGGTCAGGGGATCTCGGCGGCCGAAACATCGCTTCTGCACGCTCTATCCGCTGTCGTGGAAAACGTGTGTCCAACCAGCTCTTCGCCGTGGTGGAGAAATGTGGTGGTGCTCCGTCGTGCTGGAACCACACTTGGCGCAGGTCATTCAGGCAAAGATTGGAGACAAAGTCGTCGTCGACAACACCTAATACTTCTTCCGTGTACATCTTTCCAATCAAGTTGTCCTCAAAAAAGTAAGGTCTAATGATCCTATCCCCGAGTATGCCATACCACACATTCACACTCCAGCGAACTTGCTACTTGTGCTGCCGCAGCCAGTGTGGATTTTTTGTGACCAATAATGGGCGTTGTGAATATTCACATTGCCATCGCGGCAAAACAGAGCTTCATCTGTCCAAATTATTCTGTGTAAGAAGTAATTTTCTTCATCAATTTTGATCAGGCCCCAATTGCAGAAGTCAACCCGCCTTTCAAAGTCCGCCGCACTTAGGCTCTGATGAAGGTAAACATGATAGGGATGGAACTTACGCTTTCTTAGAACATTTGCGACTGTTCCAATGGTGCGACCGCAGTGATCGGCGGTCTGTCGGATGCTGAGTTCTGGCATCGACGTTACGCACGAGACAACGTCGATTTCAAAGTCTTCATCGATGATTGTCTTCCGGTTCTGTCTTGGATGATGGACTGACCCTGCTGTGCGAAAGCGCCGAAACACGTTTATGAAGGTAGGCCTGTTGGAAGGGGACGGTGTGGGTGGCGAGCCACGTACAGCCGCATTGCCAACGAGGCGTTGCCATTCATCTCAGCCATTGCAAGTACCACGTCTATTTTGTCTTCAGTAGAATACCTCGTCCCGCCAGAAGCAGCCATATTAGCACGAAGAGACTCCACGTGGACATTCTTGGTTATCCTTCCGTACAGAGGCGCCGCTATTCCAGAAGCGCTCTAGTAGGTGACAGTGAAGCTAACGCGTTCACAAGATGATGTCCCGGTGGGATCTCAAGTAATACAAAATGTGCCGAAAATTATCTCCTGTTATCGCGTTTAATAGGATCATGCGCACTGCGTACGGCACACCACGCTGTCATATCTTGATTTTGCCAGCCGAGAGGGGAAGGGGAACAGTTATCATCTTTGCCTATGCCTCCGCCCTGTTGTCAGACTAAACGCCGCACGCAACAGCCGCGTCACATTAGAGAAGAGCTATGCGCCGATACTCACTCTGTTGCATGCGTAATCATGCGAACGACAATTAAAATTTGGAGTCGGATATCTCGGAACCAGACATGCCAGATGAATATTAGCACGAAGGGAAACTGCGTAGAAACACGACTGCCTCTAACTTTTGAATACCAACATACGTACACACTTACTTCAGTCAATAAAAAGTTAATTATTCAATTTTAGTTAATTCGGCTGCTGACAGCGATAATTATCATCTCACTTTGAGTCCCCCGGCCACATAACTTATTTGCACAGGTGGTATTCGCGTGCCTCCCAGTGCCTAATTTTAAGAAAACCATAAAGCTTAATTTTGAACACCCGGTATATACTCTATGGCAAACCTACAGCTGTTTAATGTACTGGCCCTTGCCCGTACGTCGTACGTATACGTCCCCCTGGAGCAATATGAAAAAAGAACATTCAAATTGCTTTCAAGATGCCTTAGTGGCTAAGAACACATACCCGCACAAAAGTGTTCAATGAGACTATATGTTCAACTGCAAAGGTACTTCTTATGCATTAATACGTACGTCAGATTCGAATCCCCACATTACAGGTAATCTTTGCTCAAAAACGAATTTTGTGTTCCTTTACATGTTGCTCACGACCGAGCGTGACTCATCCCCGGCAGTATAACTGCATTGATACCTTTCGCCTAAGCAAAGAACACCAAAAGTTTTTCTTGTTCTCTTCCGCAAAACTACTTTACGAGCGACATCAAATTTTCACGGAACGGGATACGTTCTTGGGTTAGGTTCTACTCGTATGTATTGAAACAGCTTCGTTCTTGTTTCCAGGAGGTCAGTATAACTTAAAGGAATTTCGTAATCTGCAGAGCGGTTCAGCTGCGAAATATTTCGATTTCAATACTTTTCTTTGCATATATTGCATATATTTGCGTACTCACTGCAATGTAACCGTTCAAAGCGAAATCTACGCAAGAAGGCATCATGACGTAGAATTTACGAGGATGAAGAAACTACCTTGGTAAAATTTTATAGTATGATCGATTACCAATAAATGGAAAAGGCGTCTATTTCGCATTTTCTCTTGCATCATCTAGGAATGGCAAAATTAAAGTCTAAGGTTGTTGGCACACTTCGCACAAGGGCGGCATGAATCTCCGTTATATTCTGTACAAAAAAGGGCTTGTATTTTTTTTTTTGAACTTGACATAAGAAAAAAATTTGACAAAAGGAAATATCTGAAGAAATTGTGAATAACTGCAGTTGGCGAACTTAGCGCAGTTCCCTATAGGTTGGTTTCAAAACGGCTTCATTTGTTGCACATAACTGACGGGTCTCCAAAAATTTCTTTATAAAACATGCCAAAATTTGTGCGACTTTTTGTGCGCACACTAGCTCGGGAGTAATACGTATATGAACGCATGCAGTAGAAAATACCAAAACATTTTACAATAAAAAGGGCAAGTCATAGGTTCTATATACAATTAACCGCGATGCAGTACACTATGATATGAACAGGCGGGTAGAATTTTTCAGTGCTGGACGCGCAACCTTCTATACCCACAATATGATGTTACTATACATGTAATGCGACCGTGTGTTTTAACTCCGGCGAAAATACGTGTCTTTCCTTCATGTTTTTCCAGTATTCCGCTAGCTATTTCGATGCAGATAATCGATGTCATCGCACCGGATTAATTCGAGCTTTTCTCCACGAAGACATCGATGAACTGAAATCGCTATAAGAGTATCATTGGTTACCGAGCCGGTGTTTGCGGCGGGCGCCATGGAGCGCGAGATAATTAAGAACTATAACACCGACGGTGGAATAAGAGAAGCGGCAAAAAGAAGTATCGAATGAGCTAGAGGAGGAACCAATAACATACGTGTATTGTGTAAGGAATTGTTCGCGGGCCAACGCGAACGTTTTCCGAGCACCTGACACTACAAGTAACAATTCGAGTTAAGAAAAAAAAATATTTTGCATATATACAGAGCTGAAAAAACACAAAAACACTGCATGAAGAAGACGGGATCAGCGTTCGTTCTGTCTTCTTCATGTTGTGTATTTCCATTTTTTTCAGCGCTTTATAAATATCTCGAAATACTCAAGTTTAAGTTCAAGTTTATTCTTCTTCTAGTACAGACTAGAAACGTCCTCCGGGGCTAAAAGCTGCTGTCAGCAGCTTGATTGGACCCAGGAGGCGTTGCACATGGCAGAGCGATAACAGTAACATTTTTAGTATAAAACTAAAGCAAAAAATTTACTAAACAAAGACATAAACTAAACAAATTTACAACTCAGATGCATGCTTATGACAGGATATGTAAAGATTCAACAACAGACATTTTTGTACAAATAAAACAAAAAAAGACAAAAACATGCTCATGTTATATACATTGTTATACATGAATATATATGTTTACAGGTTAACGAAATACATCTTCAACTGTTTACGAGAGAAATTAGTAGCATGAACATGATTATTTAGAATTTTCGGCAAATTGTGTTTAATAGATTGCAACTTATATTCGGTGCGAAAGCGCGGTACGAGCCAAGGTTCAGGGTTTCTGAGATGCACAGGTATACGTCATGGTGTTGCAAGGTCGCTAGCGATGAAAGATTAACACACCCAGCTCTCTGCCGAAGCAGTGTGGGTATTTCTGTGCTTAATAATGTGCTAGCTGCTGTTTGATGTGTTTCGAACGTTGGCCGGAACAAAGTGCAGCTTTTGTAGTATTGGTTATAAGTAGCTTGTGACTTGTTGAGAACGAGGTAGCGAGATAAAAACGTCGCTGACGAAGTGAAATGATGTTGCTGGAAACATGCTGCTTCCAACCTTTGCTTCCGGGCTTCGGCTAACTTAATCCTGCCTAACCGGCTTAATAGCGCAGTGCACCTTTTGTCTGATTTTGTTCCTACGCACGAGGGGAATCGAAGAAGAGAGAAGGGGGGGGGGGGGGGGCGAGAACGGTAAGGCTTCAGTTCCTCATTTCCCCGCACCTTAGCTTGAGTTTCTTGAGCGAAAAACGTTGCAGAGGTACGCTTCCGAAAGTTTGGCTCACCTGTAGCCCTTAAAGCCCTTTCATCCACCTGCCGCCGAGATTTAGAGGCCCCGAGCTTGCCTCTTTGAGCGGCTGAAATCCTTTATTGCTTTTGTGAATTTGCATTAAAAGTGAACTTTCTAATGCTTCCGAAATGAACCAGCAGGCCGTACACCGGTGAGCAAACGTATACGGACCACAGGGTCACTGAAAAAACAGAATTTCTTCCTAATTAACAAGCATAAACTGGAATTGACTAGTACACTGAAAAGTCCGCAATGCCAAGTCTGGACTGCAGTCCTCAGTTTCCAAGTTGCGTTCACAGGCAGAGGAAAAAAAATCTACTTTATCGCGCAAGCCCTGGTCCGTATACGTTTGCTCACGCGCTGACAGGGAAATCTGCTGGAAACCATTCGTGCTATGTGCAACCAACGAGCTCAGGCAAACACTATTCTGAAGATTATTTGCGTAGTTGTCATGTAACCTTTTCTTTCTTTTGTAAATAGTCATATGCTATAGTAGTGGAAGTTTATGCTTATTTCACCCGTCGCGGTAGCCCAGTGGCTATATGGCGTTGCTCTGCTAAACTCGATGTCGTGGGTTCGATTCCGGCCGCGGAGGCCGCATTCCGATGAGAGCGGAATGCAAGAAAGCGCGTGTATCGTGTATTAGGTGCAGATTAAAGAACCCCAGGTGGTCAAAATTAATCCGACGTCCCCCACTACGGCGTGCCTCATAATCAGATCGTGGTTTTGGCACGTAAAACGTGCCAAAACGTCTCCTTGACGTTTTCTTGTATTTTTCTCGTATTCATGAAAGTAACCTTATCTGGGTTGCTTAAGTTGCGTTTGTATATATATACAGGCCTTACGTTCTCTATTTTTCCTTTATCTAGCCGTAGAAAAAAAAAATGGCAAAACAGAAATAAATAACGTATCTTGGGCGGCCGATAATTGTTCATGGCTTCTTTCGCATATTTGTAGCGTGATGCCACGGCGTGCTTTCTCGATTGGCCTTGACACAGGGCTGAGATGAACACGTGCCGAGGTTGCGAATGCCAAGGGCAGCTGTGGCGCGCGACGTTGCCCCGACAGTTCCCGTAGGGGCTTTGTGTTTCGCCGGCGGAGTGTGGTCCGAGCGGCGGTAGTTTTGCGTAAGCGTAGGCACTATTTTTCATGTCACCGTTTTCAGAGGTCACACTTTTGCTTTCTAGGAGAGAACAAAAAAATAATCGACTAAGGTAGGGGGGGGGACTGTTACAAAATTTGTAGCTTTCCAACGTGCGATGAACACAGAATATTGGACGCACGTAAAAACAATAAAAAAAAGTCAAAGCCCTTTTACTATGTGAAGATGGAAGACCAGCGAAGCTGTTGGTGTTGTTTAATTATATTAAAATTTTTAGTTTGGTGGTTATGTTAATTGGTTGAAAACACACAACACATATTTGTATGTGCGAGTGAAAGTAAGTTTAGGCGACTAGATTCACACCACCTTGCACCATCGCCCGCAGCACGTTGGGCCACTGCGCGTTCGGCTTCTCGTCGCATTCGCATCCATTCGCGCTGTTGAGCGCGCCGGCGCTCCTCAAAGGCGCGCTCTTCTACTTCGGAGCGAGCGACACGGGTCTTACCCATAGCGAGTCCAAGGAGAAATGGATGACGTCGCTAGCGAAATGGCTATGTCAAGAGAGAATGAGACACAGCTATTGGTTGGTAGACTATTGCGTTTTATCACTGACGTTTCGACACGCATCGTCATAGCGTTTGGGAAACAGCGTTCATCGCTCCGGCGCATTGTTTTTGCCTCTTTGGGTCCCACGTGCGACAAGGGTAGTTCAAGGGCGCGTTACAGGTCCCACAGTCCACAGGGGTATGTGCCATTGAGCTTGGATCCTTTCTGCACCGTCACCAGATCGGCCCACTTGGTTTCGATCAGGACACATTCTTTTTTCAGATCCTAGCCATAGACAGCTTCACTGTAAAAAGTTAGGATTCGTATTCACCAAGCAACTTCGCACTCTACAGGCGCCGGTCAATCGCGACAGCGAAGATATTACAGCTGATTCTTGATAATACGTTCACGGTTTATCCAAAGTTCGGGGTAATACGAATTCTGAAAGAAGTCCAGGCCAGAATGCATTAAGTACCACGCGTTCCCTTTCGCGATAACTCGAACGGGACTATCACGGGCTCAGGTGGGTGATAAGAATTTCTGATACATTTTTCAGTCATAGATGCATAGCAGCGACGTTCAGTTGCGATGTCGAAGTTAAAAATCTGTCTTCCATGTTCCTGAATGAGACCTGAGCACTTGAAAAGCTCTCTGTGGCGTGCATAGCATTCACAACGTAATAGGTGAAGGAACGAGCTCGAAGTTGTAGGCATAACAGAAGGCTCTCCTCGACAACACGGGTGGAAGAACGGTCCGGAGAGCCGCCAATGACATATTCAGCCGAAATGAAGAATGTCTTATCTGCACTTTGGTGTTGCGCCTGTAAGTTATTTGCATGAAACGAATATTTTTTTTTTACCGACTGCGGTAGCCAGTTCGAGGTCGAGGGTTCGATTCCAGGCCTCAGTGGCCGCATTTTGATACGGGCGAAATGCAAAAACGCTCGTGTACTTGTAGCTTAAAATTATGTGGTTTTACTTGCCCCAGGTGGTGAACATTAATCCGGCGTCCCCCACTATGGCGTGTCTCATAACCATATATGTGGTTTTAGCACGCAAAATCCCAGAATTTATACATTTATTTATTTCATTACATTTAGCGAATATTTTAATATGTCTCGAGAAATTAGTTCCGTGGCGGTCGGTCAATGAAAAACACTTATTCTAACGAACGAGGAAGTTTTCTGAATTCGGCCTCACTATTGCAATATTGCATGTGCAGGACAAAAAAAAAAAAAAAAAAAAAAAAAAAAAAGAAAAAAAAAAAAGCACGACACTCATGCGTACTGAATCGTCCAAATCCAGAGGTGACGCTGAATGCGCCGAGAACGCGCGTAATGCACAGTGGAGAGGAAGCACGAGAAATCATATGCTAGCTTTAGTGCTGTATATGTAGGCGAACATGAAGCACTATACTTGTCAACAGAACTGCCAAAACCGTTAGTTAAGGATCTAACTCTTTATTGTGTGAACTTGTGCCCAGCAAAGCAAACAATTTGCAAAGCACAACGATAGCGGCGAGCACAGTTTTCGATCGTCGAAATCTGACCTATACGGGTCAAAATCGCGTTGGATACGCCTGACTCGTCGTAGATTCCAGCTTTTTATCCCTGGCGCTCGCATGCGTCCCAGAATGTACACAATTGTTCGCTTAGCGCACGCAATCTGATCAGAAAAAAAAAAAAATTATTTCGCTATAAAATTGGCGACAACATTCGAGATAGTTCTGATACAGGATAGACGCGTCTTGGACCGACCGATAACTTTGTAACAATTGTTCGCCGGGGAAAAAAACGGTCACTTAAAAAAAAAAACATAATGTACAGCCTCCCGCATTTTTAGCTATATCGCGCGACAACACTTTAACACGGTCGTACGTCGTCCTGAAGGGAACATCGCATTGGACGATTCTTGAACAGGAGAGTGCTTAGTGCACTTGAGAGTGCTTCTGCCGGTCTCGCTGATTATTGCCGCTTAAAGGCGCTAAAATGACGCGTGATGGACGCTCGCGCGATATAGCTAAACATGCGGGAAGCTGTACACGTGCCAAGATAAGGTATTTTAAGCGTGTGCACGAAAAGCTTCTGGGACTACATTATCGTTGACAAGAGCGTATAGGTGTAAATAGAGCTGTATATGCACAGAGGTAGAGCTCATAAACGCCGACGCCTTTAAGCATCTGTCTCAGCTGTAACTCGCCGCCAGGTTTTCTTCATCGCTATATTGAGCACCCATTTCGAAAGGTGTTTTCTTTCAAAAAGCATCCTCCGGCGCCGTGTTGTCAGAGGAAACTCTTCCGGGCATCAATATGCGGCAAGCCATTTGAACCTTGGCGCCGGCTCCTTCTAATCTATACAGAATCAATTTCCTGCTCGCTTCGCGTGCTTGTATGCTGGTGTTTCGTCAGAGCGCATGTATGCATTTTTATTATTATCGCTGTTTATTTATTTTGTTTTTTTGGCGCTTGGCACACTTGCTTGGATAAATGGGGTTGTTAGCGGTGACGCTATTTTCATCTCTTTCACTTGTTTGCCAAACGCGCAGCGCCCATTACAGCGTTTGTATATCGGATCGTCTCCCGAGTGTGTAAAAAAGCCGTGTCACCCTCTAACGCTGTCATCGAAGTGCGCCGGCCACGATGGGGGAGCTTCTGGCTCCTGGCGGACCCTCTGTCGGCGCTGACCTGCGGAGGTCGTGCGAGCCAGGCTTGGCCAGCAGGCAGGTTCTCGAATTGTCAATGTGTTGTGGCTTCAAATGTAGCCTAACATTTAATAAAATTTACATGCACGAGCCATTACGCACATACACGTTGTCGTCATTCTTTGCCCACACGATTTCTTCAACGTATGGCTCTACTAAAACCACAATTTCTGATAAACTTTACAATGTTCATCTGCTGTTTCGTCAATGCCGAGATTGTGGCTATGATGAGGGGTCGTTTCTTTGTTGAGGTGGAGAGAGTCAGGCCGTTTTAATATTTGGGAAAAACCCTCGTTATTCTTTTGTAGCTAATAATTTTTATAATGTGATGTTGGAGCGTGCGACGCCATTGCTCGCATTCCTTCTCGGTTTTTTTGTTTATTTTTCTCAGATCCGGCGTGCCTGCTACGGTGGATGCACTAGCTGGAGCAGTAACATTACACATTACGGTGTTTGAAATAGTACGGTGCTTTGGTTTCCTGATCGGGGCTCCCATCTTGCAAGTTTACCAGCGTCAAACGATTGCACCGTGAGCCGCTTTCGGAGTGCGTCGCCTGCTCAAATTAACCCGCACTTGCGAATCACGTAGATTCAACACCGTTACAATATACTCAGAGTTATTTTGTATCACGCCCGCACGCACACACACGCCCGCACGCACACGCACGCACGCACGCACGCACGCACACACACACGTACACACACGTACACACGTACACACACGTACACACGTACACACACACACACACACACACACACACACACACACACACACACACACACACACACACACACACACACACACACACACACACACACACACACACACACACACACACACGCGCGCGCGCGCGCGCGCGCGCGCGCTGTCGGGGCTTTGTCAGAAAGGATGCAAAATAGATAGACCAGTGGTGACGCCAAACTGAAGTTCCTGCACTCGTGACTTTTCTTCAGCGTCTATCTGACAGTATAGTTAGCCGTTAATTTTCAATGAACGTTTGAAAACGTTCATTGAAGACGCGCCCATGCCGTTTACACTCAGGGTATATAAGGACAGCAGAGGAGTAGTTTGCGCTCCGGGTTACAAACTGCCACCGTGGTAACTATAGTATATAGTAAGTGATCACAAGTAGAACATCGAATCGCGCGCGCGTCCCTTCTCTACATTATCTAAATAAATATGCTAGCTGGTTACATTTTGGTGCACGGTGAGACATAAATTGATAGCAGCGTTATCATTTTATTTAGTTCCCTGGACCATTAGGTAACTGCTTGGATTTCTTCGTCGCGAGTGTGGAAGCCGCTCTCCGAAACGCCAGTTAACCGACGTGGAATATTGATTTTTGAAGCGAAGGAGTGTAGTAGGTACAGAAGAAAACGACGGAAGTATTGAGGGGCGCATCATATTGCAGGAGTCGCTGAACAATGTTGAACATTATAAATAGATAAAGCGGCGGGAACATGTCCACTGCGCTTCAGAGAGAGTACTAAGAAAGTGTTTAAAGTTTGGGAATGTTCGAAGATATATATATATATATATATACATATACATATATTGTGAAGAAGAAGACGGACCTCCGTCCAGCAGCATCGCCAACGCTCGGCTCGCTCTGCTGGTCGCTGGTCGCAGATGCCTTTCGAGACGGTGCCCCACGCTGCCTCGCCGTTCCTTGAACTCGTAGCGTCCTTGAAGGACACCACCAATAAAGCTCTTATCAATTGGTGGAGTATGCTGGATTTTCCCCGTCGGTAGCTTGCACCCTGGAGCTTCGCACCCGAACGCTTCCGCCCATCATGACCAACAACACAGACCCGCCGGCGCCTTCACCCAAGTCCGTCGTCTGCACCCGGCTTCCTCGGCAACGTGATCCGAATTAAGGTCTTCAGCGTTACAGATGACACCGACGTGGAGGACTGCTTTACGTCGTACTAACGGGTGAGCGCGCATAACAAGTAGGACGACGCCGCGAAGCTGACCAACGTTATATTTTAGGCGTATATTTTAGGCGTTGCCCAACTCTGGTTCCATAATCACGAAATCGACATTTCGACATGGTCAACTTTCGAGACGTCTTTCACTCAAGTGTTTGGTCAACCTGCTGTCCGCAAACTACGCGCTGAACTGCGCTTGTCAGCCCGTGCACAGCAAACTGGTGAAACTTTCACGAGCTACATTGAAGTCGTCGACCTTTGTAAACGTGTCAACGCCGCCATGCCCGAAGCTGATAAAATTCAGCACATCCTCAAAGACATCGATGACGGCGCATTCCAGATGCTCCTGGCCAGGAATCCGCGCACCGTTTCTAAAGTCGTCACCTTATTTCAGAGCTACGATGAGTAGAAGAAGCAGCGCCCCTTACTCGGCAGCCTCTGTCGACCGCCGACTCGCTATCGAGTCTCGTTGCCGTTTCCAACCACTCTCCACTGTTTCAGCAGATTAAAGACTTCATGCGCGATGAAGTTGCGCGTCAACTTTCCTTGGTACCCTTCACTCAGGAGCCGTCCTGTCGTCTGCCTACAACGCTTCCCACTGTCGAAGAGGTCGCTCAAGCTGTTTCCGTCGTTCACCACCAGCCACCTGTGGCCGCGCCTCTTCCCTATGCGCAGGTAGTGCAGCCTGTGGCCGCACCTCATCTTTATGCGCAGGAGGTGCGTAGGACTTCCCCCACCCCCGCCGCCTTTCTCGATCCTGCAACAGTCTACACCACCCGCCGCTCCTTCTGTTTCTTGGGCCGGGCCGAGACTTAGCAATCCATGGCGGACGCCTGACAATCGTCCCATTGTTACGCCTGCTGCACTTCAGGACATGTCGCTCGCTATTACCGCCGTCGCCTTCAAACTTCCAACGACGCTGCCCGGCCATTCCATCATGGCAGTCAGCCCATGCGCCAATCAGCCCCTGGTCCCTCCCAGCGGTATGTTTCTTCTGACCTCCCTGAATTTCCGTCGCGCCGCTCACCATCTTCTCGTCGATGATCGCTCTACTTAATGCATCGCCGACCCGCACCCTCCGACTAGAAAACTAAGCGCCGCAGCTCAAGAGGCAAGAACGGCGCCATCTTCGAACTGTCCAAGTCCTCGCTATTCTTCCGCTAACATGATCGTAATATCTGTCGAAGGTGTATATACTTTTGTGCTCGTGGACACCGGCGCCGCCGTTTCTGTTATAGCCGCCAAACTCTGCCGTTCACTGCGCAAGGTGACCACGCCACTCTCTGGACTGGCGCTTCACACGGCAAGCGCGCAGCCTGTACTGCCCGTGTTTTGTACATTGTACATTTCTTACATTGTCGTACCATGTTTTGTACATTGTCGAGTTTATTGCTCTTTCTGCCTGCTCACATGACGTCATCCTTGGGTGGGGCTTCCTATCCCGTCATAATGCCGTCATTGACTGCGCACGAGCTGAAGTTGAATTTTCACCGCTGTGTGACACGCCATTCCATTGCGCCCTTGATCAGCCGCCTAAACTGGTGGTGCGTATATATATATATATATATATATATATATATATATATATATATATCGTCCGCCGATTATATAACCTTTAAAGGTAAAATGCCTGAGACGCTCTAGTGCAAAACGAGGCCAGACTGTGCCTACAACATTTTACCGCGCTAAATCGCAACGAAATCAGCTCTGCAGTGATCGTTTCTGCATGCGCACGAGCAATATTTCCAGTTCACAATGGCACTAAAATAGCCGGACTAAAGACTACTGCGACGGAGATGTCAGATTCCGAAGGGCGATGAAGACGAGCCGTCGTCGAATCCGATATGCCTGACTTGTTTTAGTTCTGGCAGCCCCGACGAGAGTGATTTTGACGAATTTTAGAATTATCCAGGCTTTTCCTGGTTCATGATGAATGAATGAATAGACCATTGACACCTGAAAACGTGCAATAACGTCCGGCGTAAGGGAGGAATCAGTACAGGCTTAGTCAACTAGGACTTGGCAACACTTCGGCCAGGACTGAAGGCAGAGGATGGGTGTGACTGGGGATGCTGTCCTTCCATGTACTTGCGCAGCTCTTGTCGCCTAGCATGGCGGATGGAAGCTGTTAGTTCCGTCTCTGGTGGTGAAGAGGCAGGTCTCGCGCACGTAAGCTGACACTCGAAGGTTGTGGGCTCGTCTAGCTCCAACTGGCGGCAAGTTGTATTTTCGTTAGCTTTCATTCCCCTGTAATTTATTGTTTCTATATTGCAAATAAAACTACAAATAACTTACCCTATGCTTTCCTTGGTTTCACACACACACACACACACACACACACACACACACACACACACACACACACACACACACACACACACACACACACACACACACACACACACACACACACACACACACACACACACACACACACACACACACACACACACACACACACACACACACACACACACACACACACACACACACACACACACACACACATATATATATATATATATATATATATATATATATATATATATATATATGAAAACGTGGAGATGGGCCACGTTGTCTCAATGCATTCGGGAGGCAGACTGTACCGTAAGCACAAGTATAGAGGCTCTACTGATACCTGTTCGCTATTCTCGGCAAATGACTGCCGGACGCATTGAATGTCGCCATGTTTCAAGTGCTTGTCCAGGCGATATATATGTAGCGAATGAGCGGGTAGAACTTGAATCGTGCTAAAATTCAAGTATTTGTTGATGATTAGACAGCTTATTCTCAGAAATAAGGAATTGTGTGCTTGCAAAGCAGGGAATTTGCGGTTGCATATGAGATGTGGCAAAGATGTGTTAACCCATTTTTTGATGTGTCGCCGTTCGTACTCGAAGAGCGAATTCAGAGGCGCGGTGGAAACCTATGCGAGTCACTTTCGAATAGCTTGAGGCGACAGGGAAACACGCTGATATTGATACACTCGTTTTTTAGGTTCATCTTTCGGATTAATGCATTTCCGGACTCCTATACGTTAGCATCGAGTAGCTGCAAACGGCCTGAAACTGTAAGCCGGTAAAAAGATAATGAGGTATATAACCTGAATAAATTTAATATGATCCCAAGAACGCCAGGGCATAATGTTTGCTTTGGAATCCCTGCTTACATTCAGCAGGAATAAAAGCAAGCATTCAAGGCCAGCTACCAGACTTGTATATATCGGAAAAGGAATTGAATAAAAATAAGCGCAAACGGTAGCTCAATGAAGAGCGGAGCAAGCTATACGCCATCATTGCAGGCAGCCGACCACTGCTTCACTTACCGTCGCCGGGTAATAAGGAAGAGTCTACGTTTTGTTGGTGAGAAAAACCGCCGGGTTTACGGCACTGATTTCTCGAGAATTACTTTTTACGGCCCAAGTGTCACGGTGTTAGATATCGCGAAGTTTCTGCCTTAGAGAGGCGTGAATCGCCGCGCCGCATTCTTGAGCGTTTTGGGCTCCAAAACAGTTGACGCACGTATAGGTCAAAAGTGCAGCCAGAGCCTTAGCGACTCCGACCTCACTGAACGCGGCCACGTTGCACGGACAGGCCATGTCCCGCTCGGTGGGCTATCCTTTCTCTACAGCTCGCCTTCTCAGTACTTTCCAAATTTCTATCTTTTTTTAAAATTTCAGTGTTTCTTTCTTGCCGTCCCGTGTCTTAGCCGAGTTTCTTTCTTTATTGGCTGCTCGCATGTCCGCTCGGATGCCGGCGACTTATCCACTATGGGCCCTCTCGATTTCATTTTCACTTTACTTCACGCCCTCAACTTTTTTCTATTCACTTTTTTTATCCTTCCATTTGCAACGTCGCCTTTGGTGGAACAGTAAATGAAACGCGACTCTGTCTGATTGTTTGCAATGTTGACAGAGCTTGTATCGGCACGCTTTCGTATCGTGTTTTCTGTTGCTCTGTTTTATCCGCTGATTTCTTTCGTGTGTTCGCTCGCGTGTTTGTGTTCGCATTGTTAAACCGCCGAGGAGTACGCGTTATATAGTTTTTTTTTTCATTCCTGTTTCTTTGCCCTCGGGGAAGGAATGAGCCTGGCTGCGATCACCTCTCTTTGAATGGTCCTTCAAGGCTTGACTGGACTATAGAGACACTGCCGTGCTTTAGCTGCGGGCTTCTGAAGCAGTGATATCTACCGGTCGTGTTTGCTGAGGTCGGCTATCAACTAGAAAGAGTGCCCGTCTCAAATCACTATCCTCCGCGCCATTTCTCATTTACGTGCTAGAGTGTCGTTCGTGACTATGAGTTTAGTAACTTCTGACTTTTTTTAGAAGTACGTCAACAGAGAACTAAGTATATGTCATTTTTAAAAACCGCATCTTACTTATTTTCATTTATTTATTTCATAATTCAGAACGCAACGGGTTCAAGCAGGAGAGGCGGTACCTCATATAGATATGTTCTACAGTACGAGGCAGAAAATGAAATTGAAGAAAATGTACAGTAATGTACATAGACGATAAGAATACAAACGTAGCACAAATTCTATAGCAATGCAGATCAGAATAGAAGTAGGTTCGCATCAACAAGGTGACATGGGGAGATCCACTGTGCACAAGGCATATCAACCGTTGGGTGAAAGGAACGGAGAAGTTCTTCGCAATGAGTTTAGGTGGAAACTCTCCGTGGGAAGAACGAGTACTCATATATGTTAGCATGCAAACAACACAAAAGGTCAGCAGGAAGGTGGAGACTTGAAGCGATCAACAGTGGGCAAGCAAGCCAAGCGTCAGCCTGGAGCTATACGTTTCAACAAGAGGACCTGCCTTAGTCGAAGCTTCTTCCCTTGGCGGTGCTTATATATGCGTAGATCACACACGCTCTCCGCCCCCTTCCCCCAAGGGCGAGAAGCGTAAGCCAGTACGAAATAGTAAGATGAAGGTGAGGGAACTAGAAGATGTTTAAAATGAGCGATTAGTTATGATAGTGATGTATGCTGCAGGTTATTCTAAGAAGTAAGGGTGACCAAAAGGAAAACAAAAGACCTCAGGTAATGAACACTGATGTGTAAACAGGTGTTGTCAATCCGGTGGCGTTTGTTTGCCCAGAAATTAGGCAGTGTGCTAAGATAGGCGGTCTGCTCCGGACCACAGTGAGTTGCACTTCGCTCCTCGAACAGGCAGGACGTGTGCCGAATGAGCTCCTGAACGATATTTTGCAATGTGGTGAACGCGGTTTAAAGCGTGGTGGGCCCGGTACCCCGAAAAGGTGCGACGTAATGCTAATGCATTTCTCTCGCATTTACCGCTTTTTTTTTTATCGAAGAGGACCGAAATGAGTCTAGACAGGAACCTAAGTACTCACCGCAAAGTGCGTGTTATTGACACGAGAATGAGGCTAAGAATGCCTCGCATTAATATGTCCTTAATTATATGCTTGTAAAGGAAATGGTTATGCGCAAACACAGACACAGTAATAGACGAGCGCTCGTCCGTGTCTATTACTGTGTCCTTGTTTAGTTTGCGCATAACCAATTCCTTTGCAAGTATGAACCAACTCGCCCAACAGAAAGTTCTACTGAGCCATATATGTTTGTGTTGATTAGAGGCTGAGAGCCTGGCTCATAACACCACACACAGCGGTGCCCACAAGGCTTAGATCATCGGATCGTTTCTAGTTAACGATTTCCTGGATTATACTAACAAATCACATGGCGAAATGATCTTATTTGCCAGACAAGTTTATTTACCGGACGTATTGGACAAGTGGTTCGAACTTTGGGCGCTCGCAGTAATGAAGTTCCTGTACACGCCGTTCCCCCTTTTTGGGGTTTCACCGAGTCTTGGTTACTTCGGAGCTGAAGTGCAGGTTTGTTCCTCAGTTTTCAGCAGCTCCGAGTCCATGGAAATGAGTCTAAGCGGTCGCGCAACGTCTTTGTGCTCCTCGGGAGCGCATCTGCTGGTAACTGAATGCTGGGCGTCCCATTTTAATGTTCAAATGAACGGAAAAAAGTAGCACTGGGCCGAGCGGTTCCTGGCTGAGACGTGTAGTGCAATCGCGGAGCCAATTAGCGCGCCGGCTGGCCGCCTGCACTATTGTTTGCGTGCGCATTGTCCAGCTTGGTGGGCACCGAGCACAATTTCCAGTACTTTATACGCTCTGAGAAGGCGTCTGTGTACAGCCTCCCGCATTTTCAGCTATATCACACGAGAACACTATAATATGGTCGTACGTCGTCCTGAAGGGAACATCGCATATTAGACGACTCTTGCACAGGAGAGTGCTTAGTGCACTTGCGAGTACTTCTGCCGGTCTCGCTGAATATCGCCGCTTAAATGCGCTAAAATGACGTGTGATGGACGCTCGCGCGATATAGCTAAAAATGCGGAAGGCTGTACATTACCGACGCCTGTGGTGATCCGCGCTATCATTTAAAATTTACCTCAAGTATTTCATTTTTTCCCTCCAAATTATTACATTCAGTTAATACATCACTCTTCGATCGCCCCCCCCCCCCCCCCCCCCTCCTCTTCCCAGCCCAACCAACAACGCTATAACCGTTGGCTTTTTGGCCATTCCGCCGTAATGGGCGAGCGCAATGATTTGACGAACACAGCAAGCAAAAGCAAGATGCCGGTCTTCACTGTGGGAGAATGCTGCTGTTGCAGTAAATGAGTTCAGGGCCGAAGAAATCGCGCAAGTCTGCCGTCTTCATGGCTTGAAAATGAACCGCTTGCACATCATGGTAAGCAAGTGGCTATGCATGCTGACACATAAAAATTTCCAGATTTATGTCTGTTTTAGGGACATATTTAACGCAACAGCCGTTGGATAATAGGGGGGTTCTTTTAGACGTTACAGAATTTTTAAAAGTCGCCTGCGGAATATAGTATAATTGTAGTCCTTAAGCTGGACTGCTCTAAGAGGCGGGCATTACTCGCACGAGAAATCAAAATGCCTAATTGGATAATTAACAAAAATTGCTAATTACCTCTCTAATTATTTATTTTACGGCACATATTGCAATTTGCAAATTGTAGTTGGCGAGTTCCCAAGGCATATGTACCTCGAACGCATACTAAGGATCGCAGGGGTTTCGAGATATGCGCTGTGAAACTTGCGATAAAAATGCACTATTGTTTTATTTACTCTTTCAACAAACCGCCGTTTTAGCCCCTGAAGTATAAAAGTAACTGGAACGGCCATGCATTTCGCCCCACACTTTGGGAATGAATACCTCAAATCTGGTGTCATCCTGAAAATTTGTTCAAAGTAGATACGACTTGCGAACGCATCGGCTGCAATTCTTAAATTGCAGTATGTATCGTGAAGTTATTAATTGCAAATTAATTAGCGAAACATTTTTACTAGTTGACTATGCATTTCCTTTTCTCCGGCAAATAATGTCCACCTCTTTGAGTAATTCAGCTCAATGACTAGAATTAGGCTATCTGCCCCAGGCGATTTTTAAAGATTCTGTATGGTCATAAAAAAAACTTGGTATATTTATCCCCGAATATTTTGTCCCGAACCTACCTACCTTGCACTATGTTCTTCACCAAGCAAGCAGCTTTTGTAATCGCGATTCTTATCGAATACCTTAAATGACCGACCGACAAACCCGAGACGATCGACTCCGACACTTCCGAGTCCCGACCGTGACGTCACCAACGGTCACGTCAGCAGCGGACACTCTCGAGGAACAGACGCGGGGCATGGACTTCCAATCGCATCTTTCTGCTGATGCACAGCAGACCCAAACACCGGACTCCACTTAACCACCAGTTAAGGAGTTGAGTTTCGATACCTCGAAAAGGGGCGAACAGAGAGAGGAAGAAGGCAGACAAAGAGCACTAACTGCGCACACACGTGAAGGTGCGCACCGAGTCTATGGTCGCAGAGACCTGCTGACTTGGGGAACTGCAGTAATGACCTGACTGCTTTCTGCGCCAGCGACGCGCACCACATGGTCAAAGGTCCACAAGGTCTCGTGTTTAGCTGGTTTAAGGCCGTCCGGAGAGGGCGGCGCTGGATGTTGCAACGGGAACAATGACACATGTGTTCATTAGTCTCTTCGCTCTCGCAACTAAGAGTAGATTTGATCCATTACGCGAATCCCGATCACGGCCGGGGAACAGTAATTACTCCACGCCTACTTTGCATCCGGCGCGAGGTGTAGAGGTGTGTTCTGAAAGGTTCAGACCCAAACGACCGTACTATAGCAACGCAATATTGTTAGCCCGAAGCAAGTCTTGTGTTAGTACTGTTTGTCGTGTATTTATCTTGCTACAAACGTCCAGTCTAAATTTGGCACCGGTAAATCATATTCAGGAATACGTGTAACTATAGCCTAACTTTCTTGATTTATTAACGCACGAGATTCTTAGCTGCATGGAAGGGGCCTATTACGATGCGTAATGGCGGTCTCCTGTGCAATATTTTGATGAAGTGTATTTGCTTTCATTATGTTGAATTAACAGTTAGGTGCTACTTCGTGGTATACATATTTACAGACAGCACGTTATAAAAAATGTGGGTTCATAACTTTGTCTACGTATGCAAATACATTTGTGTTCCTCGGTGCATCCTGTGCTTACAAAAGTGCGGCTATATATACAGACGTGATTGTTCTTAAAAACCTGTCGCGGAATGGCACGGTGGTTGTATTGTGCGCTGAGTTGATATCCTTTATCTTTCGTTCCTTTCTGTGCAGTTTAGTCATCTAGAGCTCAATGCCCCGGTAAATATGGCTACTACGTACCGTTACTTGATGTTGCAATGACCATGACAAAAACAATGCGAAGATATGATTTCTTCTTCGTTATTAGATGTGAATCGTGGGAAATTTGGCCACAGAAAGGGCCGGCTATTCCAAAACCGTAGCTAGGAGCAACAACAACAACGAGAAAAGAAAATGAAAATGGAAAACGCTGTCAAAAGTCTATAACAAAATGGCAAAACACTAAAAAGAAAATCCGTGGATCATGACAGACAGACAGACAAACAGAGAAGAAACTTTATTTTGTCCTAAGGGACTACTTTGTCGTAGTCGCGGGCCGCACCTGCACCGGGGGCGGAAGACCGTGATATTCAGCCCTTAAATTTCGCAGGCCCTTTGAACAGCCCGAAACTGGACTTGAAGGTCGTCGCTCTTGACGGCTTCTTCCCAGTCCTCTTGCCTGTTGAAAGGCGAGTGGTGCAATGCAGAACATTTCCACAGCATGTGATTAAAGGTGGACCTTTCCTCGCCGCAGTCGGGGCAGCGGGGATCCACACCCGGAGCGTAGTGGCTCAGCCTGGATCGAGACGGAAATGAGCCCGTCTGAAGCATTCGCAACACCGAGGTCTGGGGTCTGCCAAGCTTGGGGTGAGGAGCCGGGAACTGCTTGCGTCCCAGCTGGTAGTGAGCCGTAATGTCGTGGAAAGTAAGCAGCGGGTCCGTGGTCCGGTCGATCCCCTGCGAATCCGGGCCCCTCAGACCGGCGCGGTTGACGAGACCTCGCGCCTGGTCGTGGGCCAGCTCATTGGGATTGATCGAGCCAGGAGAGACGTTCCGGCCCATGTCAGCCGGGAACCAAGTGATGACGTGACGGGCCGTGCCTGGCTTGCGGGTCCTAAGCACCGCCGCAGCCTCGGCCGAGACGGAGCCGGCGAGACAGGACATCGCCGCCGACCTGGAATCTGTGAAGATATGGGTGCGCCCGGGATTGCACAGAGCCAGCGCCACTGCGACTTGCTCTGCGACGGACGCCGTAGAGTGTTGGATGGACGTTGCATTCAGGATTTTGCCCTGGGGGTCAACCACCGGGGCCGCGTACGAGTTTGATCTGGGATACTGTGCCGCGTCGACAAAGGACGCGAGCTCTGGGTTCTGCATGAAAAAAAAATTGCGTAGCTTGCACTGGAGGCGAATCCTAAAGAGACAGCGGAGCTGATGGGCACCTAGCTAGTCCAGGCTTTTGGACTAGGCTAAGCACTACCAAGTCATCCCCAGCATTTTCCGGAATTTCTTGATTATTGACCGATTATCGATTAGCTATTGATTGGCTATCAATTGGCTATCGTAAGGTATTGGCCTCGTATTTGGGCTAGGCTACGCCCTCTAACTCATCCCCAGCATTTTCCGGAATTTATTGAGTATTGATCGATTATCGATTAGTTATTGACTGGCTATCGATTGTTTATCGATTACTGACTAATCTTAAGTAGTCCCAACCATGCTTAGCTAGACTTAGCCAGGCTCAGCTTCGCTAGTTCTCAGGGGTATATTATATTGCGCTTGGACCCTTTCTGCACAACCACCAGGATCGGCCCACATTTTCTGTTAACGTGCCACGGACTTACGGCCGGTTTAAACAGCTTCGCTGTAAAAAGGTCATAAGACTGCAAGAACAACACAAGCATGGACAGGTAATGCCAACATAGAGGAAATTAAAAATATACATTAACTACCAATCACGAGGAAATTATCAAGTTACTTTCCACGAGAAAATCCCGTAGAGCCTCGAGAGCTAATCTCTGTTGGGACACGACCACTTTTTGTACATAAATAGGGTGCCTATCTTAATGTGTACAGGCGACTGCGAAAGATCTCGCTGCTGATCATGTTGTGGGCACTCAATGAAACAGTGCTCAACAGAAGCTCCCGTTGTGGTGCATTGTGAGAACTCATATGATGTCCTTTTCTTTACACGATGCAAGTAAGGCGTATAGGCTGAGGGGAAGTGGTGGAGGAGCGCGTATATAGTCTGCGGTCGATTCTGAGGTTGTGGTTAGTTACTTTTATTTTGCCTGGGTAAGCTTTTAGAATGTTTCTGCTCCTATACACAAAGAAAAAAAAAGAGAAAAGAATAGAATCGACCTAGTTATGGCCTTGGAAGTGGCGCTCATAAACCAAACAGTACTGCCCTCAGTACTGCCCACTGTGTACTGTTGATAATGGTAATGCAGCATGCTATATAGTAACAGTTAAGATGTGTTGGAGTTGGTAACAGCCTCATAGTAAAAACTTCCTAGTTAGTAAATGTTACTAACTGTACCATTACTAACTACAGTTAACTAACATGGTAGTGAACATTGTGAAAATCGGCTAATAAACTACGACATTTTTTCTAAGAGTGTTGGGTGGGAAGCCTTGGTGGACTGCCACGCGATTTAGTCAGCGAATTTGATAAATCGGGCATTGTTTGGATGAGTTTCTATTGAGATCAAATGTGAAGGACTAAGCCGTATACGGCTAATTATGCGATTAACACCTTGAATGCAGGCTACTGAGTGAGCCCGAACAGCTAACAGCACCCTACTTCTTGAGCCGCGCTTGGCTTTGTTTTCTTTCGGGGCTGCGGTCGTGGCCACCTGCGTGCGCGCAAATTCAAAACACGTTTCGGACTACGTTCACTTTTCCCGTGTCCGTGGATGAGCTCCGAAGGTCGCCCATTATAAAGAGCCACATCCGCGGCCAGTTTCATTACTATTTTGCGTGTGCGTGTTTTCGCCTTTTCCATCCGGCGCTATTTGCGGATTTGTTATCTGCGCCCTTGGCGAGTCGGCAAATCATTGTCATGACCGAGTCAGCTGCGGGAGAGCAGGACTTCTCATCTGCGTGATAATTGTCTACGTCGAGGCCTTGGAGCTGCAGAAAGTTCAGGGACACCGATTCGGTGATTCGTGCAGCAATATTACGGTGAGAAATCGCTGCACGAAGCCGCGTGCGCGACAAATGAAACACGCAAATACCACGAAATAAGCGCATCTGTCTAGAGTGCTTAAACCTATTTAGTTAGGGGTGTGCGAATATTCGAAACTTTCGAATAACGAATAGAATAGTGCCCTATTCGATTCGCTCTTAGAATCGAATAGTCACTATTCGCAAATGCGAATATTTTTCGAATACTTTTAGAATATTTCAGAAGCTCAGCTGCGCCCAAATAAACATAAAGGTGGAGCTAAAGTACGGCAAGTTTTGACGCCCGCGGGCATAGTATAGACATAAAGCGCGTTAACTTGCGTAGTGGAGGAGGCTATGTCACTTAGGTAGCCATACTTTAAAGGCTGTACAGCGATCATTTGCACTCTCTGAGGAGCCTTGTGCATGCGAAGAAACTACTTGTTTGCTCGTAATGTTCCAGTTGTGCTTTTAAGAAACGGCGCTTCATAACGTACAAGGCAATGACAGAAACTTGCAATTTTAAGATTACTGGGATATGAACATCGTTTTATAATAATTATTCTAACGACCGTTTATTATTCCAAAACTATTCGAAAAGTATTCGATATTCGATTCGCTTCTTGTACTATTCGATTCGTCTCGAAAACCACTATACGCACACCCTTACTAAATACAGTCGAACGCCTCTACAGCGAAATGACCTGTATAACGAAGGATTGATTATGTCCCGGCCGAATTCTATATCTTTCATACGTATTGTGAACGCCTCTACAACGAAGACCACTACAACAAATTTGCTTGTACAACGAAGAAATTTAGCCACCTCCCATGGCTGCATTGTTTCTTTATAACGAAATGCACTAACTGGCGCCGCCAGTACTGCCCTCTGCAGGCCTCGCCAAGGTGCGCTCTGCGCTAGCGCTAACGGCGGCATTAGCGACGCACTTGACGAGCGTGCCGATATCAAAAGTCCTGCTGCACTGCTCCGGGAATCTCTTAAGTCGTACGCCGCTTGTTGCAATACATCAGTGGACACGACAGCTGACAAATACGTCGCACTTGATGACGAAGCGAGGATGTAATTGTAACTGACGAACGGGGCCATTGAAGGTGGTAAGGACGCGAGTGTCAGCGAAGGCAACTTTGACGAAGAACTTGTAAACGAACCAAAAATTTTGACGGCAAGGGAGGCGATAGAGGCAATTATCTGCAGCTTTACTTTGCGTAGCTGCTGCGTTTCCCTGCCGGGCATGCTGTGAACCTCGGTGCAATAAGGCTGGCTGCAGCCGCACATTACTCCAGACAAAGTTAGCATACAAAATAACTTGCGACTTATTTCACCAAGTTTCTTTTGAATTCATGTTAAATAAAGGTTTTCTTTTGTTGAACATGCTTAGCCTGCTCTATTGTGAGCGGTACGGTGCGCAACCTTTACAACGAACTAACCTGTATAACGTAAGGTGGTGTAGGTCACGAGAATGAATTCGTTATAAAGGCGTTTGTTTGCATTTCTTCCTCCGCCCTATATGATCGCAGATAAAGGGAACAATCCAGAGTTGAAGCTCCAAGCTCAAGGGGTGACGCAAGCATGCAAGTTTTCGAATATCTTGGATCAAGTAAAAAAAAAAAAAAAAAAAAAGGTGACTCACTTGCTTCGAAAAAAAAAAAAAACGCCGCACAAATAGTCTAGGTTACTGCATGTACAATTACGGTGTATATGTGGTACTTCACCAGCGCTCTAATGAACATACACAGCAGTTATATAGTACACAGCATAAAAACAGCAGTAACAGCAAGAAAAACAACGCCCCGAGCAAGTAAAACATCAATATAACTTCGTCTCATGGGAAATGACAAAGTGCCGAATAGACGTTCGCTACACATTCGCTAGAAGCATGACGTCTTTTTCACAGTGGGATACAAGGTAGTTGAGAAAATTATTCAAGGTATATACTTGGAAGGTGGAGAGCTCGTGCAGTAAATATGGGAGAATAAGGGTGCACGATGTCTTCTATCTCTATAGGTGGCACTGCCTCAGCCTCGGGCTGAGGCAGTGCCACAGCTGTTTCCTTTGTTAAGCTGTTGAGCTGTTGTTAAGCTGTTGTTAAGCTGTTTCCTTTGTTAAGGAAACAGCATTCATCCTCGGCAGACCTTACATGCCTCCTCCAGCCCAGGGGGGAGGCATTGGGGGAAGCACACACAAACACACACACACGCACACGCACGCACGCACGCACGCACGCACGCACGCACGCACGCACGCACGCACGCACGCACGCCACGCACACGCACACGCACACGCACGCACGCATGCACGCACGCATGCACGCACGCACGCACGCACGCATGCACGCACGCACGCACGCACGCACACATACACGCGCGCGCGCACGCACACAAAAGCAAGGCGCAAGGTGAATACAAAGGAAAAAGGCGGAGACAGGCAGATGAACAATGTGAGAAACTAGGACACAACAAGGCAAAGATCGGAAAACAACGATGACAGCGAGTTATGCAAAACATCAAGATCAAGAAAACAAGCGTTATAAAGACGCTGTATTCTGTGGACGGTTCAGTGTTGGTGATGACAGGCAGGAACATGGAAAGGTCTATGTTCTCTGGTGATCTTGCGCGGAATACGAAACATGATACAGCTGAGGAGTTCGGAACACGTGAGGTTACTGTGAAGGAGTTTGAAAAGAAACGGAGGTGAGCGCGATTACGTCGGCAGCGAAGTATGGGCAATGATAATAATCCAATCGTGCTAGAACAAGGCTCAGTGTCCGTTTTAGCAAAGTGGTGATGATATATGCTTAGAAACGCTTTCTGGACCCGATCTACAACGTCACTGTTGGATTTAGAAACGCCATCCCAGACGACCGACGCGTATTCGAGTTGAAGACAGATTGTTGTGTACAACTTGCGGAATGGTGTAGAAGAATTGAATTCTTTCGATAGTCTGCAAACAGAGCAAAGAGAGCGCATACCCCGCAATGCAACGCGTTTAACGTGAGCAGAAAAGTATAAGGTTGTATCAAAAAGTACGCCAAGATCATTGATCTCACAGACCTTACACAATGGTACAGAATCTACACAATAAAAAAAATCATTGCTGTTTTGCATGTGAAAGTCATGACTTTGGCGTTAGCAGCATTAAAAATGAGGTTATTATCTTTGCACCATTCAGAAAAATAAAACAGGTCATACTTCAGGATGAAACAGTCATCAACAGTATGAATTTCTTTAAAAATCTTGATGTCATCGGCGTATAGAGTGAGTGAGCGAGTGAGTAAAAACTTTATTGAAAATAAATAAATAAAAGAAGACACGCTGGTTGGGGCCCCTATTCCAGGGCTCCACTGGCACGAGCGGCTCGCTGGGCTTGGTCCAGAAGAGCCACTTGGCTCTCCCGGCATGGCTTGCATGGCTTGGCTTGCATGTCCGCAAGCCATGCCTCCCACTGTCTATTCCTCATGAGAGGATGCTTCAGTATTATTGGGCTGTCTATGTGCGGATGCCTCTTGGGACACTCCCATGTGAGGTGTTTTAGTGTGGGTATTATTGCGATAGCAATTATATGGACACTTCAATCGGATTTCTGCCGTCGTCGTCGCCGTCGCCGTGAGGTTCCGTATAGATTCCAAGGGCGATAAAACCGTCGCCGCGCGCCGTATGCGCGAGTGAAAGCGCGCAGGGGACGCGCGCTTTCACTCGAAAGGGGCGGGTCCCCTGCGAAAGCGCGCAGGGGACCCCCGCCGCCGCCGCCGCTGCCGCCGCCGCCGCCGCTGCCGCCGCCGCCGCCGCCGCTGCCGCTGCCGCTGCCGCTGCTGCTGCTGCTGCTGCTGCTGCCGCTGCTGCTGCTGCTGCTGATGATGATGATGATGATGATTGGGAGGGCACTCTATTTAAAGTGCTGACGCGCGTGGGGCTTGTATTAGAGGCGCTCGCAGCTGCACTTTGCTCACCCCACCAGTGGAGTGATCATGCAGTGCTTTTGCGCGGGCATACATTGATTGAAATGACCAGAGTGACTTAGGGTTTGTGTAACGCACGTGCTGCTTTTATTATGCAATACACCTATTTAAAAAAATTCTGGCTAAACACACTAGCTGGTCGAGAAGGAAGCCGCCAAGCATAAACTCGCCAAAGCCGCGAAGCAGCCGCCGACAACATGGGTGGGCTCCGAGGTTCACGTCAGCGGAGCTCGTCGCGGAACGACTTTTCGAAAGAGTGCACAACTGGACAATTCATGCTGTCTCAGTCGCACACGGCGTCTTTGACTGTCCACCTTTCTGTCATTTTACTTACCACTTTTTTCTTTACGGACTCTTTCCCCGTCATCAGTTATATAGAGCCGGAAACTAGGCGCAGCCTTCTTGTAAACGTCCCTGCCATCCCTCGTCTCTCCATCCGTTGCGTGAAATTTGAGCTTCTGGTCAGTTGCCTGCGAACTCTAATCCGTATAAGCTTTGCACGCCGTAGCTTCACCCATGTTTACAGTTATCACCTGCTGTATGGTAACTGGCTGACGTTAGCAAGAGAAACTCGATAGTCGAGGTGTCGTTGGGTTTGTCCCTGGCTAAATGCGATCCGCTTTTACTGGCAACAGATTGCAAAAGCCCAGTTGGATATTCACTGTCACCAACCAGCCATCGCAACGCGATACTTTTATTTGGCAGAACTGTCGCGGCGCGCCCGCGAGAACGCTGTTGCTTTTTCTCCCGTTGCGGAAGTGTCTAGACAGAGTCATTTTTTTTTTGCCGCTTTCCTCCCCTGCTGACGTTGAAGCAGCTTCGGATCGAGAAAATGCGCGCGTCGGGTTACGCCAGATAAGAAATTGACACAGCTCCTTTCGGCTGCTGCAACATTATCCAAGGCGACTGATGGTTCCTATAATAGTGTAAGGGAAGTTAATGGCGTTAGTGACAGCCGGGCTATAAGTTTTCACCAGCCGCACACATCTCAAGCCCCGAGCACAGGCATTTCTCTCGGCGGCTTTGCGAAAGAGTTGCAAGGAGCACATGCTTAATCTGAGACACGATAAGCTGTTTTGTAACGACAGCCCTAGCGAGGGAGGCAGATAACCCCGCAGCTAATTCAAGCAAAAGTAAAATGACTCGCTACTCTTTTTCACTTGCTCAGGGGACCAGGACATGGAAGTCGGGGTGAAGATATAGTTTTCGCTGCCGGCAGTTGTGGCGCTCGGTACACGGGCATACTGAAGCTGGCGTTTGCTGACTTCGTCCTTCATATAGACAGGGTGTTTCAGCGAACAGTTTCAAAAATTTGTAAAGGATGCCTGTCGCAGATAGCACAATTCTAGTGCATGAACTGGTCCAATCGAAGAGGTGGACATTACTTGCACAAAAAATTGAAATGCATACTATTCTTACTATTCCATTTCTATGTGTCTGTCTCCTCCTTTCTGAAGAGTAGGCCGGCTAAAACACCTGCCTACTCTTCAGGAAGGAGGGGACAGACACATAGGAATGGAATAGTAAGAAAGGAAGGGAATATGAAAGAAATAAGTTGACAAATGCATGAAATCACTCACTCATACACAGTACACAAATAGCATACACAAGTAACAAATACAAGCATACACGGTAACAAGCAACTATAGCGTTTGGTTGGGGTAAGTAAGTAAGACAATACTGCCTTCATTGCGCGCAAAGCACTACCGAATATTTTTCGCAGTCATCTACAGCGAGTGCTTCTGGAGCCATATATTACTATCTAAAGTCTAATTTCATATCTCCCATATTTTGCTGACGCACTGCCTTCTTGAGCACTGACATGCTGCTAAACAACAACATACTCAGATTAATTTGTTTAGAAGTACGACAAAAACCTCTTTGCACAGATTGAATAACTACGACGCCTGCTACCGCAAGAAGCAGGGCTCGACAAATGAAGCAAAATGTTGAAGCTGCTGTCAAGAACACTTGTTGATATTGCTAAGCCTAAGCGCTCTTAAATAGGACGAACGCATGCAAGGCCACAAAGTATCATATATATGTGGGTCAGTGCATGCTTTCTTTCGTCAAGGCAGCAGTACACTTTATGCTACTTTGGCAACAAGCATGATTGTTTGCCTGGTAACTTATCTCGTAGTGAGCTCGTTTTACGCGAAGCGTAAGCCAGTTTTTTTTTTTTTTTTTCGGCCTAAAATGTCTCGTGTTAATCTCGAACACACATTTATCTGTTCTTCAAAAAGAGACGACTAGACGGTTATGGAGACGGTCACACTCTATCTCAATGGAAACATCTGCGGAGCTCAAAGCCGTAGCCTCAAGTTTCGTGTCCGCCGTAAGGCCACGAACGTGACACTTGGCAGCCCTCTCGTGTACTATAGATAATGGCTAACCTCGCTACGAGGGACGCGCGCTTCAAAACAGCCCGGTCGCGCGAAGAGTATACCCATTGAGGGTTATCTCAGTTTGATACGCTGCTATATTATGATACGTTATAAAATGTACGCGTGCAGTCATTGAATACTTCCAAGGGTCAATGACCTCCGTCGCGATGGTGTGCAGCACTCCATTCCTTCCATGACAGTTTTTTTTTTTTTTTTTTAGTTTGTGATGTTTGCCTTCCCTATACACAATAGCACTCATATCACGACGAGCACAGTTCGAGATGAGGTGCTGCAGAACTGCTGGGGCGCGGACCTGGTGCGGCAGTGCCAAGAAAACCTCCAAGTGCTGCCACCAGGCCGCCGGACTTGCACGCATGGCTCCATTCTACTGCTGAAACGAACGTGCAGATCCGGTTCTTTGAGAGCCGCTTGTTTTGTATCTGTAAGACCAACCGCAAACACTTTATTTGATCTTACCCAGGGCCTCTTCCGCTTACCCAGGGTCTCTTCATCAAAATGACTTCGTTCAAGGGGAGATCTTACTCTTAAACGAAAGAACATGTTAGCACCGCCACCACCCCGACGAGTACAGTTCTTGCCTTTCTAACGTTTTCTGTGATATGCTAATGACGTCTTAACTATTAATGACTTTTTGGTAATCTTGTAATTACATTTTGCGAGCGCTCAACGGATAAACTCTCGTAGAATACTACTGGTTCCAGTGTATTGAATTAATCGTGGTTGCACCAGATTTCTTTTTGCACCGTTTGCCGGGTGAAAATTCGCACTGGAGTAACAGAACGGCAACTCATATTTCTGGTTCCAAAATCTCAAATGCCGACGACTGAATGCTCTGTAACGGGCATAATCCTTGTTGTTTAAGAAATTGTCGGAAAAATTTAAAAGAGTGCATTTAATTTGCGCATCATGTACCGCCAAATAATTGTTTTATTTTGAGAAGGATGACTTCTGGCCTATTATGCGGAAGGAAAAAGGGAAGACAGTATCTTGGAAGAGGAAGGTGCACAGCGTGGAGCCCAGGTTCCCTGGCAAAGGTCAGAAGAGGTTCCAGAGAGGGGCGGATACAGGCTTATGGAAAGCCTGATACCTAAAGCTGAGTATGGGGCGTCAACACCCAAAGAAATCGGCGCGCGTGCTTTCAGATGCGAGACGGTGTGCGACGCTATTAAAGGGTCCCTTATAAGGATGTTTCTGAGATAGTATTTTTTATGGCCGTAGCTTAGTCTACGTGCTCTAAGAAAGCGGAGAGTGACAGCTAAGGTAATGGTTGCGATTGGTGGTGCCTCGATGAGCATTGTTGAGAGTGTGAATAAATGGGGCGGCTCAGCGCGCTTACTCCGAGTTCTGCCTGGACCGTCACCTTTCTATTATTCGCCAGAACTTCTATTTGGTTGTGCCCAGTTGTCGCCATCTAGACTTTATCTACGACTTGATAGGTCCTCTTATATACAATTCAAAAATTAATGGGGGGCGATCATGCAGGACATCCGGACCCCCCCTCTGGATCCGCCCCTGGTTCCATAACCTCGCAACATTGCTCTATAGGTGGCCCTCAGGGGACAGGGGTCGAATCCGTAGCTCGGCACCTCCTCGCGGAGGAGGGAGTTTTCTGCGCAGTTTCTTGCGCCTGACAGTCGCACATCAGGTGTTCTGCCTAAGGTCTTATGGGTTGATTGTAGTCGAGGAAGGTGGGACCATAGCTTCCTTGTGGGCCTTCCATGCTGGCAGCGGCCTGTGTATCGCCGCCGGCGTGCGCATCTTGCTGACTTGCTTCGGCCGAACGCTCTCTCAATAACTAACGACATCACGACGCCGTATCTTCGAAGCGCCACCCGCTGCCTCCAGGTCTACCCCGTTCCGGATTTCTGTTTCAGTAATTTTGTGATGGCTTCAGTCTCAGTTTGACCTGATGCCAGACGTGCTAGAAAATTGGTGCACATACACCCAATAAAGGGACGACGAGCATTAGAGCCTTAGTTTCTTATCCAGCTTCAATGTAGGAGCCGTTTGCCTATACTCAAACTACCTCAAGTGGCTCTTATATTGATCGAGCGTACTTAAAATATCGACGGTTTGTAAATGCGACACGGCGATATGCTTGACTGCCTCTCAGCGTCTTTCTAGTGGAAGTTTTTGCGTGAGATCTTATGATTGCGAAACTTACCGTGCTAAGTACGCCTGGAAAGATGCATGTCGGGGAACAGAGACAACGGGCGATGATATTGCGGATGTTCAGCTGGGACGTTGTCACGACCATATTCTAGTACGCTCTAGTCACGACTCATCCGGGAAGTGTGGGGTTTATACTGGGCTAACCTCGTTCAATGTGGTGCTATCTGTCACAAAAGTTTCTAGGTGAAAGCGCTTGCTGTAATACTGAACACAGAGCAGTATGGTGGTGCTGTGCTCACTTACGCTAGTTTATTTTCCCGCGGGGAAGCCTATGAAAGCCAGGGCCGGTGACACCAGCGCACACTGCTTTATGCCCATGGTATTGCCGCGGGCGCCCTGACCCGGAAATTTTTGTGATAGGCAGCGTATGTCCCCAAGCACACAAACATACGCAAACAACTTTTTGTTAACCTTTGCATGTGAGTTCGTGTTTTAAAGAGAAGCTTTCTTTGTCTACCCTCCTTGGTTTCGCCTGGGTCGGCCGTCGGTCGGGCTCTCGCCGAGTAGATTTAATCTCACTCTTCGAAAAAAAAAAAAAAAAAAAAGCGGAGCGCGCCTGGGGACAGGATTCGAACCTTGGCCAGTCAGCGTAGCAGTCCGATGCTCTAACCATTAGACCACAAACGCTTTTCCTTCTTTCATGGTATTTAATACATTAACATGTCATCCAATAAAACATTCACAAATTGTGCATAGTCATAGAATGGTGGGTACAATGAGTCACACACAGAAAAACACAAGTGGCACTGTTCCGCTTTAAAAGGGTGGTAAGGCTAAGCACCTCACCAAAACGGGGTACCAGTCCAGTTGAACATCAAGTCCATCATAAACATGCTTTAGGTGCACAGTCATCTGGATGAAATTTACTCTTGTAGATACAACCGGTTCGGCGTTGCGGTCCATCATTCGCGTCTTCCACAGACTGTGCATTCCCATGAGAAAGAACAAGTCGAAAGGTACACTGTCATCAGTGGTCGGAAGCAGATATCGCACTGTATGGGGGTTGATTTCAAAGTCTTTCTTTAGAGTCCATTGGAGGATGTCCCAAAATAGAATGGCATCTTTGCAGCCAATAAAACAGTGTTCAATTGTTTCTGGCACATCACAAAGACGACAATTAACAGAAGTCACAAATATACCCTTTTTCTGTAACCATGTTTTTACCGGTAAAATTTCACTATGAAGTTCACTATGAAGTTTCACTATGAAGTTTCACTAAGGCCACAAACGCTTTTTTTCCTTTCATCGTATTTATTACAGTAACAAATAACCTCATATTACATTCATCAATTGTGCATAGTCATAGAATGGCGGCCACAATGCCAGTCACACACAGAAAAGGCACTGTTCATACTTTAAGTGGAAATATTGGTTCCGCTTTAGAGGGGTGGTAATTATAAGTGCCTCATCAAAATGGGGCACCGGTCGGGTCGAATATCACATTCATCATAAACTTGTTTTGGGTGCACAGCCATCTGAATGAAATGCACCCTTGTAGGTACAATTGGTTCGGTGTTGCAGTCAGAACGCTAGATAATCTGCGTAAGCTAACACTTTTACCTCATTACGCAGTATGTTGAAGCCATGGATGCAACTCGACTGAATTACGCTTAAGCATAGTGGTTCCAGGTAAAGGGTGGAGATTAGTAAGGACATCCGGCACCCTTGTTTTGACGAAGAACAAGTAGAGACGGGTTCGGAGAGATGGTGAGTAGAACAACGGGTATACGTATATCAAAGCTTAACGTCTTTAAGCACAGCGGAGCCAACATTGGTTGGTTCCAAAAGTGAAAATAAATAGGAATGACTGGATCAAAAGCTTTAGCAAGGACTACCTGGAGCATTCATTGCAGGCTGCTCAGTGGTACCGTAACAATATTGAAGAAATGTACAGGTGACATGTATGTTGGTTTGAATGGATCTGCCCCTATTTCCGCATGTCTGAGGGAAACCAATGATAATTGACATCGCAAATATTAATCTATTAGATAAAGATTTCATAAAAAGTTTGTAATCAACGTTTGACAATATGATTGGTCTGTAGCTTTCAACAGAATGCAGTTTTTCCTTGGGATAACTCTTTGGAACTAAAACTGTGTTGTTTTTGCAAAAAGACTTCGGAAGGGCGTCCACCTCTAAACTTTCAATGAAAATATTCAATAATATGGGACTGACAATATTTTTGATAACTTTGTAAACTTCAGATGAAAGTCCATCAGGGCCGGGAGTTTTTGATAAAGGCAGTATGATCAATACTGCTCAATTTCTTAGATCGTGAGGGTCCCACTGATGAATGTACACTCATCATACTGTAAAGGTTTTACAACAAATACAAAACTAAAACTTTTGCATCGTTACCATCGGAAGGGGCACTAAACAACACACTGTAGTAACTTTGAAAGTGGAAATTATGTCGTTCGTATTTGTTAGAAGACTGCCATTGGAGTATATTTTTGTAATTACTTTGGAAAAAAAAAATACACCAGCCCTTCCTCTGTCGAGAAAATGGGGGTAAGCGAAGCTGGTCGTCTGTGTACCTGACATACTACTTTTCCTTCCTTTTCCTACTACTTTTCTTTCCCTTTCGTACTACTTGTCCTTCCCTTTCCTGCTACTTTTGCTTCCCTTTCGTGCAACTTTTCCTTCCGTTGCGTAGTACGATTCTCTGCTCGTCGCTGTTGTCGCTTGCGTTTGATGTCTCGAGTCAGCGCGGCGGCGTGGTTAGCAGCATTCTCCTGCCATTTCCGCTTACGATTCTTCGAAAATAAATTGCTTCATCAAGTAAAGCTTGATGTGTTGGCTGCTCACAGTGCAGAGCACGCCTGTTTTGAGATCGAACTCGTGCACCTCTGTAGCGCAGTGCCCATCACACTTTTGTAACTCACATTTAATATTTCCTATGTCATCGATGTAAGTGCCTGGCATTTCGCATTACATAATGTAAGGGCTACATAGGCTCTTAAGGAGCATTGTTTCTTCCTTCTTTCTTTAAAATGCTTTCACCGATATAACTTCAATAGCTACTGTGCGAAGTATTGCTTAAAGAGCTCCCAAGAAGCAAATAACGGCAAGTTAGGCCGCAAACACACGGACACTTCTTTCGCGCCAACACCAACTATATCTTTCAGATGGTCGACATGTGTTGATTATGATGATGATTTTCATATTGTGGTTCTTCTTCTTTTTGGGGTTTTACGTGCCAAAACCAGTTCTGATTATGAGGCAAGCCGTAGTGGAGGGCTCCGGTTTAATTTTGACCACTTGGCTTGTCTAACGGGCACTACAACGCAAGAACACGGGCGTTTTTGCGTTTCGCCTCCATCGAAATGCGGCCCCCACGGCCGGGATTCAATCCCGCGACTTCGTGCTCAGCAGCGCAACGCCATAATATGGTACATACCCACAATGGGAGACGGACCAATAGGTGGGCGGTATACATATCGTGCGAACGTCAAATAGCTCGTCGAGATGATCGCCGCGTGTTAATTAAGATTCCCAAACTATGTCATATGCCAACATCGAGATATCGGTCAGGAAGCGTGTCCGCATGTTGATAATGATGATCATTTCCATACTATGACACATACCCACAAGAGGAGATCGGCCAAGAAGCGTGTCCGTGTGTTGATAATGACGATGAGGATCAGGGTTTCCATACAATGGCACATACCCAAGAAGTGGGCGATACAATGGCACATACCTACAACGGGGATGATTGGACGAGAAGCGGGCGGTACAACTAGCTCTGATCTGAGCGCTGCCGTGTTGATTATTGTAATTTCCATACTACGGCACACACCCGCAACGCACGATCGGTCAAGAAGTGGCCCGGTACATTTAAAATAAATAAACGGAAATGGAGACGGACGGACGAAAAAAAAAAACTTTAATGAGAAAAGCACCTGCGAGGTTGCCGGCCTGGGCTCAGGCAAGCCGGGCATTATGTGCGGTGAGGCGTAGCCTTTCCACCGCTGCCCGGGCCCGCTGGATAATTAAGAAATACAAGCCAATATAAGAGTTGTCACATTGCGTAGCATGGGTACGCGAGAGCACATGCGCGCCAGTTTCCTTTACCCCTAGGACGCAGGAACGAAATGGGCAAACTTATAGCATTTCATTAACCGGGCTTCACGAAAGCTTCGCTTCATATTGATTCCAACACATGCGTTGGATCTGCATAACGTTTTTTTTTTAATTCGTATTCGCGACTGACACACGGTAGGGCACGAGTGAAGCAAAAGCTTATCACACCACGATCTTGCCTTGCAATGCTCGCGTCTCGGAGTAGCCGATATTTCTGTCGGCAGTCTGCGTTGGCATGCCCTGTAACGCAGTCTTGCTGTCTCACCGGGTGAAAGCAAACGGCCAAGTAAACTTCACGTGCTGAATTTCGGTCAGCGGCCGAGGCATATCGCCGCGATGCTGATGATTGAGCGATGCTGAGCATCAGGTGTCTCTACAAGAAATCGATGGGTTCGCAGGAAGGCTGCCTCATCCACTATTTGCAGTTTCACTTCGTCTGCTACCAATTTTATTGCGGAAAAATACTATTGATAGCTTTCACGTGACGTCACGCACCCACCTTATCACCGTTTTGGGGCACCAGCTTGGCGACTACGAGCACTTCAGTCCAATCCAGTTTATTGAAAGCTCTCACGTGAGGTTCCGGACACAGCTTATCATCGTGTTGGTGCGCCAGCATGGCGGCTACAATGACGTCAGTGCAAGCCATCTTATAGATGGCTTGCACTGACGTCATTGTAGCCGCCATGTTGGCGCACCAACGCGATGATAAGCTGGGTCTGTAACGTCACGTGAAAGCTTTCAATACGATGGATTAGACTGAAGTGCTCGTAGTCGCCATGTTGTGCCCCAAAACGGTGATAAGGTGGGTGCGTGACGTCAGGTGAAAGCTAAAATAGTAGTCGGACACGTTCTGCATAGCCGTCGTACGTGATAATTTTTTTAATCAATAGGAAGTGAGGAAGGAAGTTGTATGTCAACTCGGTTTCCTACAACCGTTAGCATAAGTTGAACGTGGGATGACGTATATAAACTAGAGTCAATGAGGACGGAAAATGAGCGTCAGTAAAGAATTCGGCATATGACGTGAAATGGTGAGGGAGTGAGCGTTAGCAAAAGAGAGTTTTGTAGTACGCCCGTAAACGAGTATATTAAATATATCTATATTCCAATGCCCACCGGAGAAAATCGGAGCACACCTGGACAAATTAGGCCCACGATTTGGTCTTCTGTAATTACCCCTGGCGCTTGGCCCCACTTTGTGACGCTCTGGGGCTGCACGGATTGGGGAATGACATAAAAGTTTGAAGAAGCACCACTTGGCTGGAAATTTAGGTGAATTCTTGAATTTTCTGGCATAACATAAAAAAACTGAATATGGCAAATAAGTTCTGCGGAATCCTGCAAGGTGGATGAAGTATACAGCGGTTGAGAAAACATTCGTCCTGGCCCCGCGTATAGGTTTCCTTTGTAGCTTCATGCTACATTCGGGTAGATGACAATTTTTCCCTATCATATCAAAAATATTGTAAATCATTGAGCATAAGAAGTCAGAGTCCGTTCTTTAGTGCCGAAATAGAGAGAGAGAGAGAGAGTAAAGGTTTCTTGTCCTTCAGAATCGTTGGCCCGTTAGTCCAGACCTCCGCTTTCAACAATACCAAAAGCTTTTAGCGCTCACAGAAAGAACGGATCGGGGTAAGGTCAAGAAGACAACACAGGCGCTTTACCTGGCTCCCGTCTGTTCTTTTTTTTTCTGTGCTAGAATTTTTTGCTATTCGTGGATTAGCAGCTCGCCCGCAACCTCCTTTTACAGCGTGCTGCAAATCATATTTGATATGTGCGTTGACAGTAATTCTTGGTCTTGAAGTGCGGTGACCGTGGTCAGCCACCTAGGGTAACCGGGTGGCGACACAGGGAGGTGATATCGGGGCAGTGCAGGAGGCGGAGGATGACATAACCGCAATTGACGGGTATTTGGGCGATTGCCGCGCTTACGGCAGGGATGGGAATCTTCCGTGACGAGACGTCGTAGAAGGCGGATACGGGATTGGGTGAGGAAAGTGTTTGCGCTTTACGGTTTTGGTGCCTCGGTAGCGTGTGATGTGTGGGTGCAGGAAGGGAAAGTCACAGTAGGCTCGTCTGAGGAGTTCGAGATAAGGTAATGCCGTGGCGGTTGTCTGGATATATCAGGGGATGTCGTGTAGCGTCGCAATGGCGCGTAGTTCCGACATGCATGGGTCCATGGGAAGAATAACAGCTGTGTGGGAATAACAGCTAATGCAGTGTGTGGCACGCACAATATGTACCGGCACCTGTGTAGAGGATCGATGGGGATTGTGGGTAGTGTAGTGTGTGATAAGATAATGGAGCAGGGTGCGTCGGGCTTACCTTTGGACGCATGTGTCGAGGCTGGGGTAATATTGGAAGATATGAGCCAGTCGGGGGGGGGGGGGGGGGGGCAGTGGGGAAGTTACTTCACATGGCGGGCGCCGCGGATGGAACCCGAAGAACGCTGGTGCTAAGGTTTCAGCCTGAAAACTCACGTGCTTCGAAACCCAGCTACCATGGACTAGAATCGTTGACCGTTATGAACTTAATCTGAACAAACAAGGAGGATAAGTTCAGCGCTTCTAATAGCACCACATGTCCCCATCTTCCGGTTGCCTTTTCCCTGCGTCATATTTTACTATAAACTTTGAAAGTATAGCGGGAGAAGAAAAGGCAGTTAAAACGCAAAGGCTGCTGCATACGCGATTATGAACCTATTCAACAAAGACTAATTATATATAGCTAGTTGCTGGGTCGTCGGCGATGTCATCCATTTCTAAAACTGTGGTGGGCTAAGATGCACCACACTTGTCTGCAGCTGGATAATGCAATGCTACGATAGAAGCACTGAAAGGTAGGAGAGTTGGCGACGTTAAATTATTTAAATAGCCAGCGCGACGCAACAAGGAAACTAGGATGAACGAAAAACAGACAGAACTTGCGCTTATCCTGTCCGTTCTTTGTTCTTCCTAGTGTCCCTGTCGCACGTGTCTTTTCAAGTAAAGGTAGCTTTGTTGACTTGTTTCAGGCTTGCAGCAAATTACATCGAATACCCCATTGTATTCCTTTGTTTCATGAGTAGCAATCAAAGAAAAAAAAAAAAAAAAAAAAGAAGGCGAAGTGAGAGTAAGAGAGGGTGAAGGAGGGAGCTGGGGCACTGCCGTGTGTAGCTGCGTGACCTGTTTCGTGCGTCCCAATCATGACATAGTGCTGTGATTATTAAAAAGCTCGTGAACAGCAAAGTGCTGTTGCAGCAATAGCAACTAATGTGTTTTGCTCACATCAACGCAGCTGCACTAGTGGGGAACACATGTGGTACGGAAACAGTGGGAGCGTACCCGTGTGCACGGGTACTATTACACGTGCACACGGGTGATAGTGCACGATTGACAGCATGAGTCCCCACTCTCCGAATCAGACAACAACAACAAAACTGCTCCGCTCGTCGCCCAGTATTCGTTCTCTATATCAGCATCCCTCATAAGCCGTGCACCTCGTCTACTCCACTCCTGTAATCCCGCGCATTGCACAATCACGGAGAACAAGATACGGGGACGCCTTCGGTTGCCCTTTTTTTTTTTTTTTTTTTTTTTTTTTTTTTAATGGTTTCCGGGCACGCTGCGCCTTCTTGGGTTTCACACCTTGCTCATTTCATTGGTCGGAATTCGGGCACAACGGCGTTACAGGGTTGCGACCGTGCAGGGTTGCGGGGTTGCGACCTCTGACGTGCCGGACGCTATCAGAACCCGGCGGTCCGGTGCCAACCAGCGGGCGGTCCGCGGAACCTGGCCGCGCTGATTGGTCAAGCGGGGGCCGGCCACTTGTGCACGCGCGCCGGCGGCCGTAAGCTCGCGCCGCGCTGTCCTTGAGTGCCAGTCCTTCAAAAACAGAGACCGCGTGGCCGGCCGCTTAGAGCTTTTCCCGTTGCTGCCCCTAGCCATGAAGCTTGCGTGCCTCCTGGTTTTGGCGGCCGGCGCCGCCGCGCGCAGCATACACCAGTGCGGTGAGGCGAGCACCTTACGCCAGCTACACGTCGTGAGTAACCGATCAACGCCAGCCCGTTAATCTTCTTCTTCTTCTTCTTTGGCCCGCCGATGTGTGCAGTCGCTCGGCGCTGCGGCACTCTTTGTCTCCCCTCATGGCCAGTTCTCGCTCTCCGATGCAAATGTGTAGCCTGCTGTGTTCCCAAGTAGCCCGCTGCGGCAACTGTTGCGCGCTGAGACCCTAAAAGTGGTTTTGCTGTGAATAACTCACTCAAGTGGACCTTTAACTTGACGCTTGATGCAAATGCTGTGTGTGGCCGACTTGGTACACTTAAATCAGCCACATAACGCATTTCAGAAATCTTTTACTCCAAACTGAAGCTTTGAAGAGCTTTACGCCGTTTGACTTGCCGTTTAGAGCTTGGCAGGGTGCGTAGTTATCGACAGTAATGAAGTTACTTGCACGTGCATGCTATGGGGAGGCGTGGACGTTGGTGAAGAGAGCTGTTGTAGCAGAGAAAAGAACTCGCGCATAACGATTTGCTATCGTTTATCACAGACGTGTACGTTAGGTTTCTATAATCACGTAGCGCGCGTTCTCACACACTTTTAGCTGTTTTATAAGGCGTAATGTGGCTGTGAGAAATTTCCGTCAGTGACTTTTTGTTTTTGTTTCGGAATCGTGAAGGTTGCTTTGTTTACATACATAATGAAGATTGTTGTGTTTACATACATAGTCGATTTACTGTGCGATAAGACTACTCACGAAAGTTCTCTCTTCTGTAACTGTATTCCTCCACACATCCGTATCATTTTACATGAGCGCACCTTAGCACTCTAGGAAGAAAGAATTGAGATGCACGGTAAAAATGGCTTCACTTTGGCGACACACGTTCCTGTGTTAGTGCTATTATGCAGAAGCAGATATAGCTTTTTTTTGTTTTTGTTTGTTTGTTAGAAACCGCTGTTAGAATGTCTGTGACGTGAAGAAAAAGGAGCAAGGCAACAGATATGTTAATTGGTCATGAGAAACGTCAGTGTGAATTTCAGTTCCGTGCCGTTCGACAAGTGAACACAACAACAATATAACTATTGTTAAAAGGACACCACTCCCTCCTGCGATCCAAATAATTCCAACTTCATTTCAAATTCACGCACTAGTAAAAATGTGACTAAATGACAAGGGGCGCGGAGGTATCACCAGCATCTTGGTTCATTACTCAGCAAAGGGTAAATAATATGAGATTAGACGTAACAATTATCGCTTGTCATTGTACTGGCACTATCTGGAGAAATCTGGAATTGAAAACTTTTCTCGATTGTGGCTTCGATAGTTTTTTTTTTTTTTCATTTGCACTGTGTAACTTCTCTGAGATTTAAGTCGCTTTTTTCTTTCGGCAATCGCTGTACATGAGTAATTATCCCTTTCGAAGGCCAACAATGATTATAAGTGCAGCGTCAACCTCCACCTATCAACTTCTGCGTTCATTCAAAGTTGCTTCCTGGTGCATAGCCGTGATCCTTTAGTTATTATCACGCACAAATAACTAGTGGAACGTGTTGATGCATGGCGTAGTGCGGACCTGCACCACTTTCTTTTCTAGGACCCCCGCTTTGGCATCGCGGATGGTCGCACATCTGAACACTTGGCGGTGGCAAAAACGATTATTAAGAAGATTACGGCGCTCACCTTTGCTGTTCACGGCGAGACAGGGCGGAAGGGGGCATGCGTAATCATAGTTGTTTCACATGGCCTAAAGCTACGTCGTTCAGAGTTTACGACTACATCACACACTCTGCGAAGCTTGTGCGTGTATGTTTTCCTATAGCTTTTCTGCTGCCAATACTTTGTCCTAGAGAGTACAAACAACTGCAGCCAACATTTTTTTTTTGTTATTTGCCTGGAAAAAAGATGTACGCGAGGCACTCAGCCCCAACTCCAGCTATATAGGCCTTATCTCTACTCTGAGCATATTATTTTAAGGTGTTGCGCACTAGTTTTACGCTGCGACAAGCGTATTCAGGTAATTGTGCTCGCGTTTCATAATGGGCTGTCCCTATGTCCCCAACATACTCTCTCACTCTGCTGTGTATTACGGGTACAAATGCAGAATGCCCTTACGGATAAACCGCGATGTATCACAGTTCCACGCACTACTTGTCACGCTTCAGGTGTGTTCATGCGAGATGCTAGCTCTGCGCCGATAAGCATGGTGAAGCGGTGTAGGTGCTTAAAGCCAGCATTTCTCATGTATCTGCCATGTTTTGGGACATGATAAGCGCAGACAGGTAACCTTTGCATCGCAGCGGTCACGTCCCGTGAGGTGACGCGTTGACGGATCCTCGCCGTTAGTTTCGTGTAAAGCCAAGTTTGAGCTTTTGGAAGGAAGTTTGCTCTTGTATTAAATCTGTCATTACGAATTCGCAAAGCTTTACACACAGGACAAATGCTCTCACAGGAAGTTGGAAACTGAAGCAGACGCATAAAAGGCTTCCCTTGTTTCTCCGCCCGTGCTCATTTACACGCACAGACGTATACTTACCCACACAATCTTTTTTCAGGAACAATATTTGTGAGCTTCACGTTTCTCAAGGACTTGGATATCGACTTGTGGACTTGTGGCGAGCTGAAACATTAGCGTGCACTTATTCTCAGGCGCATATACTAGAGCAACAATCAAAACCAATGGTTGTTGCAATGTGCAGAAACTATTTCGTTCCTTGTTCTTGCTCATGAAACGAAAACAATGCCGACTTACCACGAAGATATGTGTCAAAGTGTAACTAGAGAGGCAGTTTCTGCATTTTTTTTCTGACTTAGGCAGCATGGGACATTTCAAGAGCAGTTCCATAATTTTTATGGGCGTTGAGAAAACGTAAATTGTATAATTGATACTTAATGTAACCTCTCTTAAAATACCGTGAAAGCATGAGACATCATAGAGAAAATTAAAACGCACGACGACCAAAAACATAAGAAAAGAAAAGAAAACAAGACGTTTCGGCTCCCATACGGGGGCCTTGTTTACAAAATGAGGGCGTGTCGGCCGAGGTGAAGGGGACGATGAATTAAACCATGGGACTTGCAGGATAAGTTGAACTGAAGATGACATTTGAAGGCAGAAATACGGGTAATGAGGGAAACGTCACGGCGAATTTCTGTCACGATACTTTATGAAATCAAGAATTCGACGAAAACTCGTCTGGTCGGGATTGCTCATACAGAAAATTAAAACGGACGCCGACCAAAAACATAAGAAAAGAAAAGAAAACAAGACGTTTCGTCTCCCGTACGGGGGCCTTGTTTGCAAAATGTCAGACATCATAATTGCTGAAATGAGACATTGTAATTACCGCGTTTCGCCATGGCACTTAAAATAATGAGGGGCGATGTTGCGGCTAATTTCCGACGCTCGTAACAATGCGAAAACAGTTACTTAACCAAATGCCTTTCCTATGCATGTTGTGTGTCTTCATTTTCATTTTATTTTTAACGGAAGAAGCTGATGTAATTCCACGTTCTCTAATTGACACTTGCGCGGCGCGGCGCCGTACAATTTGCAACCTATTTATGGCACTGACCTCAGACAGCCGCGGAGTGGACAACTGCGACGTGCATAACTTACGGTCAACCGACTCGACGCCGCAGGCGTGAAAGGGTGGACGGCAATCGCGCCGCTCTATCGGCCGTCGGTGTCGAAGCAGTTCGCACGCACTTCGGAAGAAGCGTCGCGTATCCGCCGCCCATTTCGCGCCGCGGCCGAAGCGGCAGCGCCTGTAAGCGCGCCAGCGCGCGCGCGCACGCCTGACGCCCGAACGGCGGCGGCGGCGGTGCGTGAAATACACGGTGAAATACGAGCGGCGCGCGCACGCCACTATTCAGCGGCCAAGCAGCTCGTTCATCACGCGCACTGCGCGCTGAAAAGAACGCCGTCTTCGGCGCTCCATTGAGGGGCACTGTCGCGCAGAGCGGAGCAAGCTTCGCGCGCGCTTGACGAGGGGCGGCGCGTTCCTCGAACCGTCCCGCGGCTCGGCGCGGACCGCGTGTCTGAATCGCCGTACTTTCTTTACAATTCAGATTGCCTGCCCGCCCACCGTTTCTCTAAATGAAGTAAGGGACATGTAGATTAGAATGGATGTGACTCGTTCCGAGCACCTCTACTCCTAACACGCCTGGAGCATCGATAATGCGATTGCCATGGCGTGCACCCTTTATAGCCGTTAGAAAAGCCGGCTACATGCGCATATGAGAACATGTGGTCCCTTAAGCACCCATCTATACTGTCTTTAGTTCTGGACACGCGGCAGGCGCTGCTTCCTTAGATGGCGGTACTCCTCTAGGCGGTTCACGCCTTGCAACATGTACGCACTTTGTCACAGGTGCTCCCGGGCAGTGACTTGTGTATCACCAGAGCTTATGCTTGGAAGTTTGACATGACCCGCCGCGGTGGCTTAGCTGTGCTGCTAAGCACGAGGCCGCGGCATCAAATCCCGGCCGCGGCGGCCGCATTTCGATGGGGGGTGAAATACAAAAACGCCCGTGTCCCGTGCATTGGGGGCACGTTAAAGATCCCCTGGTGGCCAACATTATTCCGGAGTCGCTCACGGCGTGCTTCATGATCAATTCGCGGTTTTGGCACGTAAAACCCCAGAATGCATTTCAAGTTTAGCGTGGCTTGTGCGACATTCCTGGCCCTCCAAATCTCTGTAGGACCGCAACAAAACATCCTTCGGTTTTTTCAGATCAATTGAGACGCCAATTTATAGAGCACTGGGGATTCACAGGAGCCTCGCCATGAGGTTGGAAGCCAGGTTCAGTGATACGCGCTGTGGTTTGTATACGCATTCGACAAAGGGTGTAGTGTCACGTCAGAACGAAACGCGAGCGGAAAAAACAATGTGGAGCATCTTTTACGCTTCATTATTTGAAATCGCCAGACGTGTGTTTGTGGTAAAACTGGGTGATAAATACGCTCTAGGCTCCTAAAATAAGATTCTGCGAACGAATGGAACTCAGCGTCACAAACACGCGAATGCGGAAAGGCGAGCTCTGTACCTTTCTTTGTTCATATCCACGTTTTGTTCCGACATGGTAGTGCCTTCCCCCCTCTCACAAACTGCCACTCAAACTTTTAAATGTTTCTCAGTCGGCACAGTTTACCGAAACGGGTTGTCTTGCAACATGTACGCGAAGCTCGATTTGTCCTGCCTGTGCCAAAGATATCCGATCTCTCTGGTCTGTTGCAGATGTTTCGTCACGGAGACCGCACACCAACGTCGTTGTACCCCAATGACCCAAACTCACCCAGTGATTTTCCGGAAGGTCTCGGTCACATAACGCACGTGAGTATATATACAGCTTTGGATTTCGTGTAGACTTAGCGCTGTTCACATCACGACCTGAACCTTCTGCGAAGAATGCGCGATGCGAGACACTTGGAAAGTATCATGCTCTAGAATTTTGGACATTGCCCCTTCGTCCATATGTCGAACTTCACCGCAATGTACCATTATAACTTAATCGGTGGCATTTTCAAACAATACTATTTCAAAAGATCGGCCGAATTTCAAAAACTTTCTGTTTGCAACGTACGCATTTACGTATGCGTATGTTTGCATAACATACGCATTTACAGCACTTATTCGTAACCTCCCTGCTGTGTTATAGCCCCGTTTTGGTGAGGACCAAACCAAAACACTGCCGCCGGGAAGTTACGACTAAGTGCCCGGAATGCCTATTTTATAAAGGGAGTACCCGCTCGATGTTGCTACCTGAAATTTGTTGAAATTTGGCTGATCTGAAATATATTTTTTGAGAATGCGGCCCATTGAGTTACGCTAGTGCATTGCGGTGAAGTTTGACAGATGGGCAAAGGACGATGTCTAAAATTCCTGGGTATGTGTAAATTTTTGACGTCGCTATGTTTGCTCTAAGAAGAAACTGCGTGCACTCGTGCAATTGAAATAAAAGTAAATAATAATTCGAGGACCAAGGTCATCGCCTTTCTTCGTAGACTCCCCAAGCCATGAAAGCAAGGTAAGAGACAACAAAAAGAGGGGGGGACATACGTTTCTCCCAAATATATGAGCACTAATTTTAATAAATTCTCAGCAGAAGCGAGATTTTGCACAGACATAAGAAATTACGTTTGTAGAATAAAAAAAAGAAAGCATGATTAGCATGAGGTGGGCTCTTGGAATTTCGCTGGCCGCTGTCGCGCAGCAACAGTAATCAAGGCGCCGCTGCGGAGCGGTCACTGACTTTTTGAGGTCGCGTTACGTACTTGGTGCAGCAGAGATCCAATAGCAGTATCAAACCGTGCAGTAAAGAAAAAAAGAAGCAGTGATAAATTCGCCTCGGCGAGCGGTTGTGGGCATCCCCTTCGGTGTGCGTCTCGGAGACAATTTTGTCTGTTTCTGCCCGCGTGCACAATTTCACTTTAATCTCCCCCTGTCCCCCCTCCTTCGGCCCGCTTCAATGGTGTTATCATAGAGAGAGAGAGAGAGAGAGAGAGAGAGAGAGGAACAAAACCCCATCAAAACCGAGCAAAGACAATGTGAGGCGAGTTTGCCGACGGGAGGCATAAATCACTCGCCACAGTTGTTCTGCCGTGGCTCTACTTAAATTTTACAGCATTATATTTCAAGTGAAGCCCGAGGCGTGCGGAGTAGCGCGATTTTTCACGCGCCCATTAACTATACCCCGATGCCATTATCGCACGTCATACGACTCCTACCGTCGCTCGCTGTCACTCCTTCGGCGATGCTGTTGCACGCGGGACCCTAGGAGTCGTCGGCTGGCTGCCGTGGAATTTGGCACGCGGGCTTTCCTCCGCCGCGCTTCACGCACGCGCGTTCTCCCGTTCGACTGCGCCAATTCCACTTCCTGGCATCAGCCAAGTGGGTCTGCTGCGCCGCCAGCCGCTCATCCTAAGCTTAATGAGGTCGACGTAAACGCTCAGTGATTGTCTATGCAAATGAAATTCTATATCGGCTGGCCTACTGCTCGTTCATGAATTATCTTAAAGCGACACTTGGTCGTTCATCCACAGCACGGCATGGTTCTCGAACCCGCGTGGCCGCCACCAATACGTTAAGCTCTAACAGTCTTGTTGTGATTGGTTCCACGATATTGATTAGCAATGACTCTGAATCCCTGTTCACCACCGAGGCATGGTTTGGCAGCACGCAATTTCTGGAAGCGCTGTATAAACCTAGATTGCTGTCCCTTATAGCTGAACAGTTTTTGTCTATGCAGATATAATGAACGAAAAGGAAAAAGGCAATTCAAGGAAATTTCTGGCATTAAAACTATATTTGGAACGGAGAACTTCATCGTCGACACATTAAGATAAAAAAATAAAAAGCGAAAAAAAAAAAAAAAACTACGTATCTCGAGTGTTACAGGCACATTCGAGTACATTTATCACGCCATTAGCGGCGTAAATGTTTGATTACGCAACTTCTATGCCTGAAGCACAAGCTCTTAATGCGTCACCTGCTGCCGATAGAAGCGTTTCGCTGATGATGCGCAGCTTCGGGGCTTAGATATACGTTCACGGTGGCCATTTAGCGTTCGTTGCGAAAGGCTTACACGGGCGCGTGTCGTCGAAGTTTTCTTGTACGTTGAGGAACATGATGTTGAACATATATTTTTTGTTTTTTTTATCTCTGTTGCCGGTGAGAGTTGTTGACGTATGGTTGGAACTATGTATAACAACTGGGTCCGTATTCCCAAACCTTCTCTTACGTAAGGGCCGACCGCGATTGGTCACGAGCGCGGCGATATCGTCTCGCTAATAAAGAGTTTGATCCGAACGTGTAAAGTGCGCTACGCTCAGACCGGTACATCTTTGAAAAATTGCGCACAGCCGCTCAACGGAAAACGCTCGGGTGCGTGAGCACGACGCTGACGCTGACAGCAGAAGGCAGAACGCTGCCCTCGCTCTGCTACGGAGCCGATTGGTGCGGAGCGTGAGTGGAGCGTGAGCGTGCGTCTACTCGGGGGCTGTCGTTTTTGTGCAACCAAGCCGACAGCGCGTCATTAACGTCTCTGGGAGACGCGCTTATCGAAGAACGTGCACTCAAGTCTAGTGTCTCAGCACGTAAAATGTCAGCGGAGCGTACCTTAACGACGATGTGCTAAAGTTTATGCCGATCGCTACGATGCATGTCGCTGCGCTCGAATGCCATTCAATGACGTACTGCTTTTGCGTAGGAGAAGTTTTGTGAATACGGGATCAACGGCCATGTCAAATCTTGGATGGCACTTACGTAAGAAATATGATGGGAATGCGTGCCTTGGGGTCGAATTCACGAAGCTTTTCATTTGTAAGGGCTCTTTGCCATTGGCCGGTCGCTTTTACTAGTAGTATGTCCAGCATCCCGATTGGCTGGAATATGCTCTTACGCACAATTCTAGCGTAAGAGCGTTTTGTCAATGCGTGCCTTGGTTATTATTAGAGACGGGAACTTCAGGCAATATGCCTATTATTTCCTTACGCCCTTATCGTGCCCCTTGAACATTTAAGCACGAACTATGGAGCTAGAACCATTTTAGTGGCAGCTTCATCCGGGGGCTTATAAATGCCTATTTCGATGTTTCCGAATATAGTGCACTTTCAGAGCCGAAAAAGAGCGTTTCGTCCTAGCCTCGTTTTGTTTATAATGTAACCCGCTGGGGAACTTGGTTGAACGCAGCTGATTATTACCACGAACACTTTGGTGTCGTAAAGGCTGTACAGCTTAGCAGCTGACGAGAGCATCGCTGTGAGAAGGGCTGAATCTTCGCTACGCGACGATACACTTGAAGGGGACTTACAGTACTTGTGCGCTCACTTCACGTTTTTAGCCGACGTGATTGAGAAACGTAAACGCTCGGGCGCAACTCTGACCCGGAGTGTGGGGCTCATCTTGGACGTTCAGCAAAGGTTCGCCACCATCCCCAATGGATCTATTGTTGATAGAGTTAGTTAGAAACTTCAATATGCTTTGGAAGAAAAATCGTATTTTTGGTATTGAAAAAAAAAAAAAAACCTGTCAAAGCTTCTGACCGGCGAAGATTCCGCAATGCCATAAGGCATTGGATCATCGAACGTTTCGAAGTACAAGTACTTACCGCTACTTTCGGTGGATGTTGAACGGTCCTCTTCTGTATGCGGGCTAATACTAAGTGAAAAAAGGCACACAGTGAATCCGAAAACTCTTGAGATGGTAATTGTTTGTCACTGCTTTTACATTCTTTCGCAGTGTCTAGTCACACTGGATTGCAGATAAATCTTGTAACTTATGCAACATCTTATCGAGAAAATAAAATTAGTTTCACAATATAGAGATTTAACTGGTTGTGTTCCTTAGAAAATGAAAATGTATCCTAAGATGCATAGCCAAATTCTTGTTAATTGAACCTATACATGTCTAAAGGACAGTATTTGGCGCCTATATATGCTCTAAATGACAGCTTTAGTGCCTGTTGTAGGCGCCTAAAACAGCATATTTAGTGCCTAAACATCCGGTTTCTAGTTATTGCCTTATCACTGTGAATCATTTAAGGAAAGCTGTTCAGAAGCCTAGAATCTCACAGTAGTGTACTGGTCTCCTTCAGAATAACAAAGAAATTAATTTTTGTGTTTCAAATACAGTGCAAGGCACGAATCTCAAAGCTTCCTGTATATAGAGAAATAAACGTCATTAAGGGCTTGCGACTGATTAATGAGAAAGCGCCAAGGTAAGGAAAAGCGCTGGTGGAGACTTCGGGTGCAAGTCGTAATTATAAGCCATTTTCTTTTTCAGAAAGGCAAGAACGACCAGTACAACTTGGGAAAATATCTTAGGACGAAGTACGAAGACTTTTTGACGTACGATCCTAATGAAGTAAGTTTCCATATTTTGCATTGCTCGTTTACAATATATTGCTAAAGCTCAAAAGAGTGCTTTGAACTGGAGGGAAGTGATGGGGTGAGCAATTATAATCTTTGGATTGTGTCGGCTCACTTTTCTGAAAATACTGGTAGATATGTATATCTACCAATGTATACGTATATTGTAATGTATATTTACAAAATAATGTATATCTTACAACTGATGGATATGGCGTTCAGGCAACGGCCAGAGTCTTCGTCTTCCTCTAGTTCGCGTCACCTTCTTCTTTTCCTTCACCGTAACAATATAGGAGTAATTTTATTAGTTAATATGCAGGCCAAGAACAGAAAACAAATGAGTATACACTAAATAATGAAATGAAATTAGCTTTCTTTCGTCGCACTGAAGTAGGCCAGACAAATGAAAGCGAATGAATTTGAGTCGTTCAGTGGGTACCACGTTTTCCTGCTGAACGTAGGTAATGGTTTCGAGATAGAGAGCAGAGAGAGAGGAAGGAAATGTAGGTAGGTCGCATTCGGTTTGCTAGCCTACGTGGGGGAAAGAGTTTAAGGGGAAGAAAAGAGAGCTAGAAGAGGGAGCAAGGCACAATCAGTGCGCACAAGTGGGGCTGCCCGTCACAACGTACAATCGGTTACTAAGGTAAGTCAATTTTAGAAAGTTTAGCAATGCCTGCTTTGATTTGTGAGCCTGCGACGTGACGCACGAGGCCTAGAACCTTTATTTTTTTAAATGGTGTAGAAACCAGCCGGTTCTAAGAAGTCTGAAGAGGGTCACGCTCGATATCCTAACGAAGACAAGAATATAGAACGCGTTAAGTTCTTTCGTACCAGCGGCAGAAGTCGCACATGGGTGTGTGCGCCACTCGAACGAAGAATGAGTAGGCTTTCGTATAGGCCATCTCTAGCCAGATACGGCAAAGGGAAGTTTCATGGCAGTGGGACAGGCGCGATGGCAGTTGTAGCTTCAACGAATAGTCAAGTCTATAGAGGCGACACTTCCGAGACACTCGGGTTGTTCCACGAAGCCTGCGTCTTGGTGTGTCCTATCAAATGAAGATCCTTTGCAGCATCCGTTCTTGACAAGGATATGAGAACTGTACGGGTTCCTTTATGGGGTGTCCGGGCTGCAGCATCAGTAAGGTCGTTGCCGTTTATGACCCGGCAGCCACTGAAAGATGACGATGGGCTTAATATGCTAGTTTATCAATATGTTTGTTTGCCTTTTTTCATTTAATATACATTAATTAATTAATTGGTGAAGCGCAGAGAAAAACGGAGTAGCGGAAGTGTGTTCTATTTTAATCTCTCCGCAGCAACCCATTTATAATAAAACAGAGAAATGTTGCCATTTCCATTAGAGAGAGCCTGATGGATAACTATTACATCTCATACAAACTGCTCACGAGTCCTGGAAACTCTGAAGAGCTGCTTTTGAGTCACATAACAAGATAAGCTTTCGAAGTCATGCTCTAAAGAATGTAATTACCAACAGCGCGTAAAGCGACAAGGTCTGTTGGTGCAGAAGTCGTCATATGGAACACCTTGAACTTGATTCCCGAATAGGGTTGACACATTCCCATCTAAAAAAATTTTTAAATAAAAAAATAAAAAAAAATATTCTCTGCACTAAGACCGCAGCGTACGTTAAAGCACGCGAGATATTCCGAATGAACCTGAAACCCTACACTACGATCACTACGGAGACCTCCACTTATCGCACGGGTGTAGAACACCATAAATGATTGTAAATTAATTGGCCTTCGTTCATTCTTCATAGACTAAGCTTTGATTAATCTGACCGAATTCGAAGGTCCCGATCTATGCGCCTAAATTTATCTCGAGGGAAAAAAAGAAACCCACTATTTCGAACTCAGAGGGAATTGATGACAGGATGATTGTGGCTGCCAACGGCCTTCTTAAAATTGGTAACAGCACCTATTTTTATTCAAACTGGGGGATAGGCGCTGTTTTTTAAAGCCACTGTCCACACTTCTAGGAAGCCACGTGTCGCGCACACACGGGACTTATGCTAGACGTCATCGGCGTCCGTACCGATCAGTGGCAGAACGATGTGCAGAGACTGGCCGAATGGTTCTTAGTGTGCGAGGAAAATCCCGACTATATTCTTCGTGTACATCGCCTAATTCGAGCATCGGATAACTTGAATCCACTCTGCGTGTCCGAACGAGGTCGAATTAACAAAATTCCACTGTACTATAACGAACGTGCTCTGCGTTCACTTGAAATGTACAAGAAGGACGGTGTGTTTCATGCAAGCATTAGTGTGTGGTGTACTAACTCGTGTTCATCGTCGCTAGATGCGAGCACGGAGCTCTGGCCGAGAACGATGCCTGGAGAGTATTCAGACCAACCTGTACGGCCTTTATCCACCGCGGGACAAGCAAGTGTGGAACAGTGAAGTTGACTGGCAGCCCGTGCCGATACAAACCATGCCGGTCGACTTGGATGGCGTGAGTTTACACTTGTGTCATGTTACGCGTAAGCAATGAGTCCTTCCATAAAGGACTCACCGTAATCAACAAACTTGAGAGGCACACGGAGCGTGCTTGTCTCTAAACAGAACCTATGAATATTGGTGTTTGTTAACCAAGCACATGGAAGTGATTGGTACAGGATAACATCAGAACGGGGTGGGGGGTGGGGGGGGGGGATATTACTGCATGGCAAAATAAAAAGTGATGTTAGGACCGTATGCAAGCATCGCAATAAAATTCGCAGGAAATGTCCTCAGCCAAAAATTTTATCGTTCAGTGTTGCGATTATATGTCGTCACTTGTTTTAGTGACGGCTACTTGCTGGCGGCTTTCTGCACGACGTTGCCAAAAAGCGACAATTCAAGACCGTCACTGACAGACATCCCTTACAGATGCTGTATGAAGACGCAGTCTGCCCCAGAGATGACGAGGAGCTGGACCGAATTCGTGAGTCGCCGGAAGGGGCCGAGTTGCTGAAAAATAATGCGGTGAGTTTCGCTCACAGTTTCCGGCTTTACCTTTTCACATAGCGCGCACTTTATTTTCATTCACCGATAGAAAGCTAGCTCACAATACACACTGCACATAGGATGCCTATCTTTAAGCGTGTAAATAATTCTCTAACAGGTCTTCTTACAGCCAAATAATATAGTTCGTTTCCTCCTCGCCCTTTGTGCGGCGCAGTGTTGTAATTCAGAACATTCCGTTGCTCATCTTCATTGTGAGGAATTCAACAAGGTATAACATTTCTTACCAATTTGTACACTTTGGTAAATGTAGCATTGCTCCTTCCCGTCATTTGGAGTATAGGATGCAATGCACCTGACCAGGAAAACGTCTCCCGAGACTGATAATCAAGGTATCCCCTTTCCGGAGTGAAACGTATAGCCTCCCGGGTGTTTATTAGGGTTACCTGCCTGCCTTTTACCTTATTTATACCTTTTTGTCCATACCGGCTAAATTGTGCGGAGCAGTCTCTGGCGAAAACACGCTAGCGCCACATGACGTGAACAATTTCTCTCGTGTCTCGGGGAGCTTATCTTATTAGTGGCATTCTTGTTTCAGAATTTGATGAACACGCTTCAGCAGCTCTCTGGCAAGAAGATGACAGACTGGGTCAGCGTGCGGGATTTGCTGGACACTCTGACAATTGAGGTATGCCATGTGTTTCACTGAGCAAAACAATTTTTTTTTTCATTCTTGCAAACAGATTATTGGGCCGAAATTGTATTCCATGTAAATAAATAAATAAATAAATAAATAAATAAATAAATAAATAAATAAATAAATAAATAAATAAATAAATAAATAAATAAATAAATAAATAAATAAATAAATAAATAAATAAATAAATAAATTATTTTGTTACGGGATACGCTTAGTATAACTCGACTTGGTCGTGACTGCACTAGGAAATACAAATACAGCAAGCCTTCTTTTCTATCCTTTAATCTGGCGTTAATGTGTGTGTCCGTTCTCTTCACACAGAGGAGTCGCAACTTGAAGATCCCAGACTGGGCGCTTCCACTTTGGGGCAACATGACCAGATTAGCGAAATACACGACCATTCTGAATTACAACAGCCCTCTGCACAATAGACTGCGAGCTGGTAAGATTCGTAACTGTGCTTTCTTCAAAACATTTGCTTATTTAAGTGGCACTTTATGCAGCGCGCGCGCGCGCGCGCGCGCGCGCGCGTGTGTGTGTGTGTGTGTGTGTGTGTGTGTGTGTGCGTGCGTGCGTGCGTGTGTGTTTGTTTTCGTTTGAACACTGTTCTGCCGAGGTGGACATAATTTAAAAAATCTAAGCATTTCCTTTACTAATAATATTATTGCACTAATTATCTTCGTTGTTAACAACCTTACGGTACATGTTTATATTTAAAAGTTGAAGGGAATCGTCGCATGAGTCTAGTTTCGTGTTTCCACATTTCAAAATGTCATGCATCTAGATTAAGATAAGTGGCGTCAAATTATTCGTTCAATTTACCTGATTACACATGCCCGCACCGCGAAACACGGTTCTCTGTTCAATTAATGTGTGAGCTAAAAGCGCACACACACGCACATTGTAGACCACGTCAATTCACGCGTGGTATACTTCAGTTGGTTCGTAAATGAACGAATTATTCATATGCATATATAAGCCAAATAAATATGAAGGTAGCTACGAGTAATGATGCTACGAGATGGCTACGAAAACATGCCAGTATGACTACAACTAGGAAACGATAAAAGGTTAACCATCAGTGAGTCACAAATGTAGCAGAAGTTTAACTATCACTTCTTGTTGCTGAGTTGGTTGGTTCATAGTTGGTGATAATGAAAAAAAAAAAAAAACGACCGGACAATAAAAAGCGTCTTTCTGTTCCTGTCGTTTTGTGTACATTGTTTCACATCTTTCGCAAAGTAACATACACTTAGGTTGTATATAATATATACTAATATATTGTTCCAGCTGTATCACTCTGTAGGGTACGCCACCTTGGCGCGAGTGTAGTGACATCCTTTGGCGGTGCGCAAAGTAGGCACAAGGCACTGAAAAAGAAGCTTATGGCAGGCTATACTGCAAGCCTAAACTGAAAGGGCGTCCAAAATAGCAGCGATAGCATTTCTGAAAGACCCTCGAAGCCAGCACGTGATGCAAATTTCTCGTTACTTTTTATGAGGCAAGAGTGTTTTCATGCTCTTTGAGTGCGCATAAAGGGCCGTGTAGAGACGACGGGCAGAACCTTTTACTACACTGTTATTCTTTTGTTATTTTCGTCCCTTGAATTACGCAACAGAATGTTATATTAATTATAAAGTCAGAACGGCGCTGCTTACTTAACACTGTGTACGTAAGTACACATGGCCAAGAGTAGGCCTCCGATGGGTGGATAAAAAGACGAAGTCTTATGAGGTTGCTTCAGATAAGTTATTGTAAACTCCAAGACTTATAATGTCACTTTTATATTTATAATTACTTCTATATTTTGTGGTCCGTGCATGCAACTATTCGCGTCTCGTGTATGTTCAAAATCTTGAGCATACTATAACGGCTCTCTTTTTGTCCAACAATTCTCATGCAGGTCTGATGATTAGAGAGATCCTGCGGCACTCTGACGCTGCCGTGAACGGGAACTCGAACGTGAAACTGTACATGTATGCGGCGGTACGTATTTCTCGCCTCTATATGCAATAGGTGGAAGTGAGAAACTACAGAATATGTATTATTCGCTGCAATGAAAAATGCTACCCTGTGTTAACGATTGGCTCCTGTCAAAATAGTGGTGGCGGCGTTAAAGATTACCTCCTGGTTCTTGCGCCCACTCGCTCCGCCCCGAGCATAATAAAAAGACTAAACCAATTTACAGCAGTAGTAAACGTAATGAATAAACTAAACGCGTAAGAATTAAAACGCAAGATAACTAAAAAAAAACTGCCTGTGTTATGCCACACGCTGAGAATTACGGCGTCTTTGACAATGAAATAAGAAAGAAATAGAAAAAAAGAAAGAGAAGACGACATTTCTCGCCTCGCATGCTTCAGGCACACTTGAGGAAATGTAATGCATACTGCGGTGGCTACTGCTACGCTGCTCTCTTATGCCACGCGGCTTGAAATCACCCTTCAATCGGAAGAGAAGGCAGCCCTGTTAAAGCATGTGACACCCTGTGTGTTATCATAGGGCACACATTTCCGAATGAGGCTTCTGTCAATCTTGTGCAGCCAGACCGACGTATTTGCAGAAAAAGTGCGTATTTGACAACAGTTGCTGTCTTCCTCAGCTGCCCCCTGGTAATATAGGATTGATGCAGGTGTGTACAGAGAGGCGAGAAGCTATTCGCAAGCTCTCGTCTGGCGAATATTGGGTCTTCAGGAAGTGTTGATTATCATTCAACTTCGAGATAAGGTAGTCCGCGCTAAATGTCACCCACCGCGCGACGACCCGGAGTGGTAGACAGAATTAATATTGTTATTATTGGCAGAATCAAATTAATTTTCCACTTATTTGTCGCAAATTTATTATTGGCATCATAAAACAAAAAACATGCTGACACAGTTCGTGCGCTTCCTGAATGCTCCTTTTTGTGCATTCACGAGAAGGCCGCTCTGCAGTGATAGTATGGCCGCTTTGGAGTCCGTGGACGCAAAGGTTTGCGCACAGATATTCGTTTGAGAACGTCAGCGATCGCGGCACTCCAAGTCCAAGGCGGGTGTGCCTTGCGTGTGCTTCCTCCTTGCCTACTTAAATCTAATAGGTTTTTTCGAGGTTGAAATAAACGAGGTTATCACTCGCCCCATCTCTGTACCAATCAAACGCAAGAGCTGAAGTAAAGCAGGTGATAAGAAGTCTGAATGCATTAAGTAGACAAGCAGCGTTCGCCGAAATTCTCACGACGCTTGTTGGCGTCCCCCGTGTTGAGGTCTTTTCTATGGATCATCCCAATGCAATGTTCACGTTGAAATTCATGCAGCGCTCGCAATTGGACCAAGTACAAGGAAAGTACATGGGACATGCGCTGACTCTAAATGGAATTTTAATTGGAAACACAAGAAGAAAGAAAACTAACAGCACACAGTTAAAACATGTGAAAAAAGAACGGAATGTTTGCAAACTTGAAAGTCCAGTATCAAAAGCCATGCGCACCAGTGGCACTCTATCTTAGGCTGCCACCCGTGCTGACCAGACATTCAAATTCTTTATCCCAGAGCCGTATTGATGTTTGACTCACACAGCCTTCCGCTTTTCGTCTGAGAAGAAAGGCTTCAATTATTTCTCGCACTCTGTGCGTCGATAGCACCATTGTGTTTTTGAAATGCGGATTACAACTACATTCGCGGCAGTGAACCGCTGAGTGAGACAACACAACCTTCCACTTTGGTCTACGTACGTTCTTCGGCAAGATAACAAATTGGCTGGAATGTGCGCCAAGGTGAATAAAAAACAAACTCGCATGCTTAAAGGGCCCCAAAACGGATGCGGCACCGCAGGTGTTTGTCGTCTGCGAAGTTGGCATCGCGTACCAGGTTCCGTTATCTTGCGGAAAAAACGTACATAGGCCAAAGTGGTAGGCTGAGCAAGCATAGGCACTCGCTACCAGAAAACAAGCTGTCTCATATGTGACATGATGTAGGAGTGCAAAAAAACAGACACGGCACGACAGAACTGCTTCTTTCGTGCCAAGTCTGTCGATCTTAAATAATGCCATACGTGCTCCAACTATGCCCTCTAAATGTCCTTTTGAGCTGTCTCACTTAAAGCTTCACTGCCGTGGTTGTACTCCGCATTTCAAAGACACAATGTTGCTATCCAGGCACAGAGTGAGCAAAATAATTGAAGCATTTCATATCAGACGAAAAACCGAAGGCTGTGTGAGTAAACGATCAATACGGCTCTGGGATCAAGAATTTGAATATTTGGTTAGCATGTGCGGCAACCTTTAAGATAGAGTGCCACTGGTGTGCATGGCTTTTCATAGTGAGCTTTCAAGTTTGCAAACGTTCCGTTCTTCTGTCACTTGCTTTAACTATGTACTGTTAGTTTTCTTTCTTCGTGTGTTTCCGATTAAAAATCAATTGAGAGTCAGCGCATGCCAGCGCACGCTAGCCCTTCGTCCAACTGTGAGCGCTGCACAAACTTCAACACGAACGCCTTAATCCGCTCAGTTTTCTATCTTAATGAAACCCAATGTACTGGCCTTTGCCACGAACGAAAATGGCTATTTAATCTGCTGGCAAAATCAAGCGCGAGGAAGCTTTTCTTCATAAGTGTTCACAGTAACGTCCAGAGACTGCATAAACTTGAATGAGAAGTAGTCCGCTCTTGGGCTGTCTAGAGGCAATCGAGGCGGAAAGTAGACTTTGAAAGGTTCTCTAGCAAGAACGCCTCTCAAGAAAAATGGGAAAGCTGCGCATATAAATTACTTGCAACGATGAGAATTCAATGTCAGTTAAAGATGAACATATACGGATAAGAGAACTAGCACTGTTAGTCACTTCACTGAAGCAATGAGACGCGCTGTTGACTTTCGCGTACATTACTGCTTGCTTCCAGCCACCCTCACTGAATTGTAATCGTTATTAGAGTGGGGCTCGGAGCAGTTTTTGTTTATTTTCGTGAGCGTTTATTCAGAGAATTTATTTTATGTGAGCTTCTTCTGAATTGTCTCGCACAGAAACTTGTTGCGAGTGACACCGTCTGTTAACAATACATGGCCTATATGCTAACTATTGCGATCACTCCCTGCCTTTACTTCTCTCTTCATTCGTAAACGTCTGCTCAGTGGTTGCTCAATGCTTGCTCAGCGACTGCTCATAATGCACACGAGCGCATCCACGTTTCGCTTAGCGTTGCTTGATATCAGTAGCTTCATTCGAAGAAAATGATAGTAAAAGCACGTTCGACATCACGTGCTCGCGGCCGTTCGCGTTGTTTAGTTTTTGAGCGCTATAAGTGAGGAATGCTCGCAATCAGGCTCCATTCTCGGCGCTTGAGTTACAATGTCATGTTTTAGGGGCACAGCAGTATTTTTCTGCACTGCTCTTCCCCCCCCCCCCCCCCCCCTCCCCCCAGTATTTTCGCAGTATTTCTCTGCGCAAGCTCTACACAGATAGTCATCTACGATGCCTCGTATTTGGCCGTTCCGCTCTTTCTACTCTCGGTTACTGAAAATATTCTTTGCCTTACAGCACGACGTCCTGATCGCAGCGTTCACATCTGCATTTGGAGTATTCAACCAGTTGGCGGTGCCGTCGTCGACAGCGGTCATCACCGAACTACACGAAGATGCCGACGGCAACTTCTACATCCAAATGCTCTTTAAGAACGACACAACACGGAAGCCCTACAGGCTCGAAATCCCCGGCTGTGAAGGCTTCCGCTGCAACCTGAAAACCTTCAAGGAAATCGCCAAGCCGTACGTCGTCGAGGATTGGCGCAAGGAATGCGGCCTCGAACCCCTACCCGGTGGTTTCGACTTGTTTCCTTGAAGCTGCTCGCGCTGGTAGAGCGCCTGGATGTCAGGGGCACGGTACTGACGAATTACTTTAAAGCGGCTGCCAGGCTGCTGATGGCCGTGAAGCCTTTACGAAGGCTGTTTCTCTTCACCGAAGAGTGCTATACATGTATATTTCGGCGCCTTTTGGCCCATCTTCAGAATGAAATTTTTTAATATATACGACTCGCTGGTGTTTATATTTACTGAGACTACAACCATTTACGCTGTATTGTTGAACCATATGTGATGTGAGCTCCTGTGTTGCCATTGGTGTTCTATGGCTGAAGGATACCCGAATATGTCGCACCCTGTGCTTTGGTTAGTATACCCCCATGTGACACGAGCACAACTGCGTGTGAAGGGGGTTTTGCCTGTGCAGTTTCGAGCTCATTCATTTTTCTTTCTTCCATAGGCACACGTGGAACGTTTAATTTATAACCTATCAAACTCACATCTGTGCAAACATCAGTGAAGACCGAGAACTAGTACGTACGCTCGTATACGCATGCTACGTATTTTCGGTTTAGCTGGCTCACTGAACCAAGGCTTGCGTCAGCTTCATATCACCAGCGTCTCAAGCATACGTCTTTTTCCTTTGCTTGGGGAGGGGATGCACGAATGTGTGTTTCACTCGACGTGCAGGACGTATGGCGGAAGAAACATGCGGTCGACAACATTTCGGCAATTGAGAAGGGGTTTTGTGTGTCTCCATCCCTCACTGCACATACTCAGAACGTGTACAGTTGGACGCCTGCTTTGGATGGAAATTGAACTGAGTCTTGGCGGGTTCGACCTGCAGCTGAACCAGCCGGCTCGAGCTGGGGCAACCCATCCTGGGAGGCTTCCCCCGCGGCGACGCCGACAGCTCGGGGACGCAGAGCCTTCAGGGCGGGATGTTATTAGTGCGAGCTCTCCGGGAGTTGCGACGTGCCTGGCAGGGTGTCCCGGACTCGATAGGAGACGCGCTCGCGCGGCGTTCGGGACAGTGGCGCCGGTGGCCGCGCTAACGAGTGCTCAAGCCCTATAATTTGGACCAGCAATTAATGAATTCCAATGGCGCGTTAAACATTGCTGCAAGCGTCGGTCCCCAAATCTCTACAGCCTCTTTCCTTCTTTCTCGCGCGTAAACAACGCGGTCGATAGATTGTTATCGGCCTGCGCTAACGGTCCCCGCCTGTCGGTTACCAGCTCCGAAGCTCACTGTGGGTCCCATGCACAAGCGCAGCCCTTGATTACTTCCTCTTTAGGCGCTCTTTAACAGCGTCATCGGCTCCAGTGGATTCTCTGCATCGGAGTCGGTACTGTTCCTCTTTCTCTTCGTCACCCAGCACTAACGACGCGCACAAAAGGGTCGCTCTGATGCGCTGCGCTGGCAGGAGAAGCGCGCAACGCTCTCCGTTCACTTGTTCGCGCGAGCTCTCCAAGTTTCCTGCTTGCGCGTCACACATCGTGCTACGCGTTCCTCCCGGAGAAGAGCATGCGGGGTTGGTGGAACTGCGAGCGACGGCACGAGCTTGTGGAAAACTGGGCGTTGACATTAGGTCCCGGGAAAATAAAACCATAAATTACTGGCCCGCGTTACAACCGTCACAGCCTGGAGCGAGCTAAAACGACAGCGCGTTACTTTATCAGACATACATCACTATTAGAAAGTCAAAACTAATGGTGGCTTCCTCGTTGTTTGCTTACAGCCAGTGTCACTCCTTCCTTCTTTTCAAAGGCGTCAAGCTTTGCTTAGAGGAAATGCAAAACGAAAAAAAAAATTTAAAAAAGAAAACGCCCTTTTGCAGCTCGCCGAGACGCTGGTAGATATTTGCCTCTTTCAACAAAGATCTCTTCCGTGCTCGAGCAGAGAAAGCAACCACGAGCGATAATTAACAAAAGGAAGTGTTCCTGCGAAGCACCTACAGGATGTTTTCAATAAAAGCAACCATGCAGTTTAAAGCCTACGATCACAACAAATAATACGTTCGTCAAGCGCTCGAAAGCAGCATTTTAAATTCTAGAGACTTCAGCGTCCACTGCTCAGCGTTTCATCTCTGCCTGGTTGTGGTGCCCCTGTATGGTAGTGTTGCTTAGCAACTGCGAGTGATGGGGCCATGGTTTTATTGGTTACCTATAGCTGCGTGGTACGGGTGCAACGCAGCGTAGTCAGGTAGTGCGCTTTAGGTGTGGTCGCGGATGCCATTCACCTCCCTGCACCAAAAGCTATCTGCCATATAATAAAAGCAAGTCGCATTTTATAACTTCACACGCACAAACCATGTCACTTACGAGCTCTGCCCGCAAGCGAATTCCGCCTTGCTGCAGCACTGAATATTTCCAAAATCTTTGGAACCGTCTCCCTTTGTAGCAAACACTCGTCGCCTTGGCGGCGGGGACCCATTTTGGAAGTGGAGATTCGGTGCAGTACTCGTACACCTGCGCGAGTGTGACAGATTCATTTTGGGATAAAGTGCACAGCCTCGTAAGTCACGTGTCTTGTGCCTGCGACTCTATAAAATACGACCGACTTCCTCATTACGGGACATATATACGCGCACTTGGGTGCCGAGTGGTGAACAGTGTCAGGAGGTGGATAAGAAAGGAAGGTAAAGACAGGTAGGTTAGCCAGCCCTGTGCTGGAAAAAGTGGTAAAGGGAATAAAAGGTGATAAAAGGGGGGAAAAAACAAAGAGAAAAAATATGCACACAATAACGCGATGCAACGCGCTACAACGCGCTACAACATTCAAAGTTGGTCGCACAACTCACAAGTCCTGCACAGTGTCAGAGCTTGTTTGTAAAGCGCAATGGAGCTTGTAGTCTACTTTGGGCCCATGAAAAAAAAAAAAAAAAAGGTATTCCGCGTTCAATGCACCGACATCATCGCGTGCTTCAGCGTGCACAAAATGCTCATGTTGGTCACCTGATGAAAGGTTTATAAAGTAGGTGCGTAGCGGAAGAGTAATGTTACCAAACAAGGGATCAAATACGTTGATATGATTCGTACACACACGTGCTTGTATCGGTTCACTTTATTGAACAGGCGATGTCTCGTGTGCGAAAAAAAAAAAAAAGAACACAGAATTTAGTATCGCAATATCTTCAAGTATGCAACAGCACAGCAGCCCAACGCTCTAACTATTGGGACGCGATCACATTTTCTACTGTATGGATTAGATCGCACGCGTGCTATTTCCGTACCAAATGATACGTCTGGCGCGTGCGTCATATGCCAGTTTCCCGCATTATTCTCTCATGACAGCTAGCACTTTGGGACGCTGTGTTAGACTGCACTGCCTCAGGTATCAGCCCACATTCCTCGTCAGACGGATATCTACAAAGTGTGCGAGGTCCGCCTATAATGCTACGTTCTTAATAAAATGTTCTTTAAATTCAGATACCCATACAGTGAAGAATGAATAAAGTTCTAAGATTACGTTGTGATCGCAGGCATGGCTCAATAACTTTTATGTTATTTATTTATTTATTATTTATGTTAAAGCGGTATTTTTTTGAGGAGGTTCTAGAGATGGAACTTACTCTTCGAAGTGCACTTTGTATCCACCCGCCGCGGTGGCTCAGTCAGCTAAGGCGTTGCGCTGCTGAGCACGAGATCGCGGGATCGAATCCCGACCGCAGCGGCCGCATTTCGATGGAGGCGAAATGCAAAAACGCCCGTGTGCTTGCGTTGCAGTGCACGTTAAAGAACCCCAGGTGGTAAAAATTATTCCGGAGCCCTCCACTACGGCGTGCCTCACAATCAGAACTGGTTTTGTGGCTAGTATCAGATTGTGGCTAGTATATATAATCTCCAACCAATCTGCTTTGCCAGTAGCTATTTCATGCTCACATCTACTCTCAATTACGGGGGAGCCAGCAATTGTGTTAAAGGGGATAGCTTTCTCTGGCTCCCGATTTCGTGGGTGATGGTTGGCGGACGGTAGTTTGCGGTCGCGCAACCGAGCTGCGAGGCGCGTTAGCCGCCGAACTCTAAAAGTACATACAATATATATTAAAAAAAAAAACTTTCGACACGAACCTACTTCTCACAAACTTATGAGTTCTAAATATGATATTTGCAACGATAAAACAAACATATCGTGAAATTTCTATAGATATTCGGGGCTATTTGGGGGGGGGGGGGGGGGGGGTTATGGAGATAGGCAACAGGAGACAATGCAAACGTTGAGCTGTAGTCCATTTAAAACATGCCTTCGTAATATCGTCTACAGTTGTGTGTTTAAGCGAAAAGCCGGGCCTGCCGCCATCTGCTGTCTACTGTTTGTGGCGTCTGTAGGTTTAGGTGCTTTGGTGCAGCGCTCGGGAAGTATTACCCTCCTCTTCTCCCCCCCCCCCCCCCCCCCCCCCCCCCCCCCCCTGTGGCGGCTGCTCCAGCACCGCTGCAGATATACTGGTTAAAGGTGTTCTATTCTCAACAGAATTATTTACTTCTATGTGGAATTTCTGGTAATATCAAGAAAGTGCAGTAATGTAGATATATTGCAAAGACATGTGATTCGTTGATTGATTGATAGATTGACTGACTGACTGACTGACTGACAGACTGATCAGTGATGACAATTGAAATGTTGGCAACTTTAGTCGTAGGCTCTTTCACAACTTTTGATTGTCATATTAATCCCTTGGCTGAGAATCCGAGAATCACCCGCCGTTGTTGCTTAGTGGCTATGGTGTTGAAATGCTAAGCACGAGGTCGCGAGATCAAATCCCGGCCACGGCGGCCGCATTTCGATGAGGGCAAAATGCGAAGACACTCGTCTACTTATATTTAGGTGCACGTTAAAGAACCCCACGGAGGTCCAAATTGTGACGGAGCGCCTACTACGGCGTGCCTCATAATCAGATTGGGGTTTTGTCACGCAAAACCCCATAATTTATTATTTAATCCGAGAACCGGAGATCTGTTCATGAAGTTCACCCAACAAAAGAGAGAAGAAAAAAAAAAGGGGGGGGGGGGGAAGAAAGCTCCGGGGAAATTTCTGCGTCGCCGCGCGTTTTAACGCACAAAATCCGACGTCGGCGTCCGGGGCTGAGAAAATCCTCCCCAACCACGCAGGCCCTCCGAATATATTTAGGTAAATGTATCTGCCACGCCTTCTTATTGACATGCGGTATATGAGGGTTATATTGCCACACCATTCTATCACTAATGTTGCTCATACCTTGTCTTACATTCTTGACAAAGCTATTCCTCGGGATCTTGAGAATGAAAATCAATCCACAAACAAATTTCATAACACAACACCCACAGCGCACCCCTTTTATGTTAAAACTTCGCAGACTGAAATATTAAAAATGCGACACAAAAACGGAAACCGGAAAATGATGTAATATTTTTTTTGACGCGGTTGTGCACTATCTCCGGGATCGCCCACGCAAGAGGCCACATTTCTACCAGAAAGCTCGCCTTCGTGCAGACGTTCCTCATCGCCTGAGCCTGACGGGGTGACGTACGCAGCTCTTGCCAACCTCGGTCAAACAGCCCGGCATGCTCTTCTGGACGTGTACAATAATTCGTGGCGTGAAGGAGTGGTTCCTGCTGCATGGAAGTCCAGCTGCCTTGTGCCTCTGCTCAAACCAAGCGAATCACCTCTAGACATGGCGTCTTATCGTCCCATTGCTCTGGCCAGTTGTCTAGGAAAGGTGATGGAGAGGATGGTGCTCGCAGGTCTGGAGTGGTATCTAGAACGGTACGAGATATACCCTGACGCTATGGCAGGCTTCCGACGCGGACGTTCTTCTATAGACAACGTCATAGATCTTGTATCGTCGGTTCAGGGCGAAAAAAACCTTAAAGAGACTGTCAGCGGCGATGTTGCTGGACGTTAAAGGCGCTTATGACAACATAACTCATCGAGCCATTCTGGACGCTTTGGGCGATGTCGGCCTAGGTGGCCTTGTTTTTCGATGGATACTCAGCTGTTTGAAGGACAGGTCATTCTTTGTGCAAACAGAGGATGATGTGACATCGCAGCAGAACACCTACCGTGGCGTAGCACAAGGTGGAGTCTTGAGCCCCACTCTATTTCATCATGTGCTCATCGACCTGGTTCATTCCCTTCCGCAATCCGTCTATGTGTCGATCTATGCGGACGATATATGCATTTGGTCATCAGGATTTACGCATCCCCAGGTGCGCGCCAGACTCCAAAAAGCGGCCACAGTAACATCAGGTTATCTTCGAGCACGAGGTCTGGAGGTGTCATCAGAGAAGTGCTCTATGGTCGCTTTCACGCGCAAAGCAATGAGACCGTATGTTGTCAAAAATAATGGACAGCCAATCATCTACGAGAAGACGCACGGTTTTCTAGGAGTGATAATCGATCGAGACCTCTCCCGGAAACCTCATATCTCCTACCTAAAAAAGAAGCTGGCCATGGTAACCCATGTTCTCAGATTTCTCGTGGGAAAGTCATGGGGTGCATCTGTGAGGGTGATGCTCCAACTCTATAACGCACTCTTCCTGGGTCTCCTACGCTATAGCTTACCTGTACTGAGTGGGACAGGTAAGACCAACCTCCGTGCCCTCCAGTCTGTACAAGCTCAAGCTCTGCGAATATGTCTTGGTCTTCCCAGGTGTGCATCCATAGCAGCCACAATAGCCATCGCGCATGACCACCCCATCAATATGTACATTCAAGTCGACGCTTTAAGGATGCACATCAGGCACTTCGCCCGACTTCCATCGCATCATCTCGCCTCCCTACCTGCGACTCGACCTCGTTCAGCGTTTAGCAGGATTATCGCCGCCAACCATGGAACTTTACCGCCGAACTTCACGCCTGCAGCACGACCATCTCTACCACTGTGGTGCCTGCATCCAATCCGAGCCCTTCTTGTAATTCCCGGTATCAAAAAGAAAACGGAGACGTCGTCATTCGCCCAACAAACCGTGCTTTCATTTATACACGAAAAGCACAGAGAACGCACCCACGTTTACACGGACGGTTCTGTCTCCTCCAAAAGTTCAACTAGAGCAGTGGTAATTCCCGTAAAACCTGTCACCATCCAATTCAAGACGTCTCACATCACATCATCGACGGCTGCAGAACTCGCAGCTGTCCGTGCTGCTCTGGAATTTATTGGTCCCAAATTATTACAGTCATGGTCCATCTTTTGTGACTCGAAGGCAGCTCTCCCGTGCCTGCTGTCCCCTTTCAACCACGGACCTAACGCACAATTAGTCGCAGACATCCGACTACTTCACCATCACGCAACCGACAAGGGACACAACATCATCTACCAGTGGATACCGGGTCACTGCGGAATTTCGGGAAATCACAGTGCGGATGACGCTGCCCGATCGGCCCACGATGGTGCCCCTGTTGTATCAATACCACTGTCCAGAACAGACGCAGCCAGAAAACTTCGTTCCCTCGCACGCGAGCTTACGCAGACTCTGTGGAACACCAGTGATTTCAGCAGCGCACGCCTCCACAGATTGGATCCACGTCTGTAACTCCGTCTTCCACCAGGGTTACCACGAGCGGAAGCAACACTTCAGTGCCGCCTGTGGCTCGACGTAGCATTCACAAACGCCTATTCCTCCCGCATTGGAATGGCTGACAGCCCTGCTTACGACAACTGTGGCTGAGAGGAGACAATCAAGCACCTCCTCTGTGACTGTCCCCGCTACAATGTGGCCAGAAAAGTGCTCGCGACTGCGCTTGAAAAACTGGACAATCGCCCCTTCACAGAGGAAAAAGCTTTAGGACACTGGTCTAGACGGGCTTCGGCACTCAAGGCCTTAAGGGCTCTGCTGTAGTTGTTAAGGGCTTGTGAATTGTGCGACCGGCTTTGAACGTTGTAGCGCGTAGGGTCGCGTTATTGCGCGAATTTCCTTACTTCAATTTTTTTATTTGTTTCTTCTATCACCTTTTATTCCCTTTACTCCTTTTCCCAGTACAGGGTAGCAAGCCGGTATTTACACTGGCTAACCTCCTTGTCTTTCTTTCCCTTTCTTTCAGTCTCTCGCCTTCGTGCATAGCGTTCGCCGCCAGCGTTTCCCGGTAACCATTACGGTTGCATAAGCTGCAGTTGTCGGGAAGCGTGAGAAGCGGTCAGCGATCTTTGAATGCTATCGCGTTCCACTCTTAAAAGCGAAGCTTAAGCGTCCTCCAATTTTTTATGTCTAAAGCACGGCGCTTGCACAGTGTTCGCTATCGCTGCATTCCGACGCAGTCTTGCAATGAATCCAGCAGATGCCGCCACTAGGCCAAGTAGGCTGCGGACGTGGTTTCTCAGCATCGCAATTGGTTTCACGGAAACTCAAGAAAGTATTTCTGAGCGCGTGCGAAGGGGCGTGAAAGTTGTAGTACTGTACGCGTTTACTTGAATATACGCGGGTGATGGTAAGAAACACAAAGCAGGATATCGAACTCAGACGTATTTTTTTTTTTATTTGCGTATAACTTACTAGGAGCTAGCGCTTTATTTGACACATTTGGCTGTGACATAATTGGCTTCCAAGTAACACTAACGTAGCGCGTTAATTGGTCCCAAAGAGAGAGAGGGGAGGGGAAGACGTCTTAATGAACAGAAAGGAGGAGTGCTCGGCCGGAAGAGCGTTTCTCTGACTTTCTACTTCTTAATGAGTTATAGTAAAAAGGCAGAAACAGGCAGAGGCGGAGGGAGATGGCATGTGACGACGAAATAATAATATGAACTATGTATATAGCGTGCAGTACACTAGACAGCCAAGGATAGGCTAATAGCAGGGCAAGAACAATAGCCAATAATTTCGCGAGATATATGCGAATCAAGTCATGCAGCAAAACAGGAAAAAAATAATTCTCAACCTCTATCTCATTGAGATACACACAGATACATTTCTACAAATGTCCTTGCGGTTGCACTAATAGGGCTCGGTCCCTACCACGTACAGCGTTTGATCGGAGATGCCACTAGTAGACTTAAAAAAACAAAAGCCATTGAGAATGCACTAATACGATAAAATGTTGCATTATATATAATAGCGAAATTGTCATCAAGTCTAATCTGGAGTGATTCTGTCTTACATAATGCAGAGGCATATCGAAATCCTCCTGAGACTTTACAATTAAGGGCTCAAGCGACGCCTGCGCAAAGATAACCATTGTAGCATGGAAGTGCGATCGATTAGTACAAGAAGCCGGTTGCCAAATACACGTCGTCCGGAGTCGTCTCAAGGGAGATTTGTATAGTCTCATAAAGGCATGTACAGTCTTAAGTAAAGATATCATCATTGAGGAGAGAAGTCGCGCTTCTAGATACAGCGCTGCGTTTACTGCAAATTTGAGTTCGTCTCTAGACAGGCTTCGAACACTTTCTGTTCCAACAGAACCAGAGAACAAGTCTTGTCCGCCGGAGCACCTGAGAACAAAACAGCCACAAATTATAACCAGACGGACGCCGATACAGATCGAAAGTTATTGAGAGCGAGTCTCTACCAAGGCCCAATCGACCCTACTTTTCGCAACACTCCACAACGCAAGTACCTTCCAGGCAACATACTCAATTATGCTTTCCATCATAAATAACTCTAGGGTTAACTCCCTTTAAGCTTTCCATCACAAATAACCTCGATACACTTTGTGCATCTTTACTTGAACAATGACAGCTTGATGATAGGACAGTGATACGCACACGAGGCATTGTAGCAGAAAGAAGATATAAAACTGTCTTAATTTATCTTAAAGCCTAGGCGTATACCTTCGAGCCATCGCTCAAGGAGCCATGGAATATTCTTGCAAATACTAAAAAATTCCGTGAGTATTCTTCGCGGAAGCAATACGAAAAAAAAAGTTAGCAGTCTTCAACGATTGCCACAGCGCTTAACTCATTCGCTTTGACCAGCAGACACTGCCATCTTTTCAAGAACTCCTCCTTTGCGATCAAAAGCGGCCGAACAAAGAATGTCGCCGGGGTCAACGTTTCCAGAAGCGGACTCGTCTTCGTCTGGCCCCTAGCGATGAATGCCATTTCGTGTTCGTCCGCTACAGTATTGTCTGATGTGGCCTCCAAAAATCATGCGCAGGCCCCACCTCTCTCAAAATTAGCGGGATGCGAAGTAATCGGCACGAATTGCCACGTGTGAAAGATCGCTGCGCGACAGCGCAACGTTAAAGAAGAAGAAGATAGCACAGCTGCACGATAGCACAGGGGTTAGCTCATCCGCCTCCTAACTGTCCGTTGCTCAGGGCCCTGAGCTCTAACCCCAATAGCAGGCAAACTTTTGTTTTCTGTTCGTAATAATTAGGCGAGGTGGAATCTGAGAGTGAGAAGGTGGCCTGACGACAACGACGACACCGTTACGAAAAGGCTGGGATGGAAGGACGCAGCAAATCCAAATTCCGAGCTCTAAGCGTCTGCCATAGTAAGACGTGGTGTCATCACGATAAAAATGTGTGCTTGCTTTATAATCGCAAAAGACTGGGATACGATACGCAATAAATGCGGATATGAAATTGCTTCTTCTTCTTCTTTCTGGGGTTTTAGGTGCCGAAACCTGTTCTGATTATGAGGCACGCCGTAGTAGAGGCCTTAACTGTGACCACTTGGGGTTCTTTAACGTGCACTACAACGCAAGCACAGGGGCGTTTTTGCATTTTGCCTCCATCGAAATGCGGCCGCTGCGGTCGGGATTCGATCCCACGAACTCGTGCTCAGCAGCGCAACGCCTTAGCTGACTGAGCCACCGCGGCGGGTGGATACAAAATTGCACTTCGAAGAATAAGTTCCATCACTAGAACCTCCTCAAAGAAATAGTGCTTTGGATACAACCGAACAGTGGTCCGTTCATGATATCAGAGGTTCAAGTTAGAAAATACTAACTAAAGCCAAGAATGCGAATGTTCTAAATTAAAGGAGAGTGCTCTCGACACCTACAAGCTTTGTAGTAATTCCTTCTTTCCCTTACCCTCAGTGTAGGGTAGCAAACCAGATGCTCGTCTGGTTGCCCTCCCTGGCTTTCCGCTCATTGCTATACTGCCCGTGGTGGCCGTCCAAGGGAGAAGCGACACACGATTTGGCGCGAGTAGACCAGGTGGAGAAGTCAAGCATGAAACTGATCTGAGAGAGGCTGAAGAATTCGTGTCTAGTGGTTACTGCCACATGTTCGTTGTTTCACTATTTCCCGGTAATCGGCCTCTCCAAAGTATACCTGCTATCAGGTTTTCGCTCTCGCGCAAAACGAAAAACTTTTTTTTTTTTGCACCGTAACACTACGTAACATTGTCACCACTTCGATAACGAGATGAACCCATCATAATCAGATTGTACGCATGTCGCGAATGCTTAAGTACACTCTCGAGCCGATGCGAGCGCCGTTAACTTAAATGAATGATGGTGAAAGTATAAATAGCGGCTGAGACTCAAGCAGTGTGATTTGATTCGTCGATCGCCGGCCATGCTCACCGTTACTGTTATGCGGCGGCCGCATTTTGATGGGGGCGAAAAGCAAAAACGCTCTTGTACTTAGGTTTAGGTGGATGTCCAAAGAACCCCAGGTAGTCAAAATTTATTCGGAGTTTCCCACTACGGCATGTCCTAATTATAATCATATTGAGGTTTTGGCACGTAATACCCCAGAATTTAATTATTTTTCTTGTGCAGAACCTACGCGACCTAAGCTTGTTTATTAACAGCAGAATAACGCGGGCAAACCTCAAACCAAAAGGAATAAATTTGATGATTTAGAGGAGTCAATATGTAATTTAGGGGCTCTCGAAATGATATATAGTAAGCACAATGGCAATAACACCGTCCAAATCTTCGTCGCAGCAGGCAAGCGTGCCACGACAGACGACGTATTATATGAAGGAACATCTTCAAAATCAGCTGCGGCGTCAATTAAGGATCGCACGAGGAGGAGAAGGAGAACGGAACGAGAATTGGTCCATGATAGCACGTATGACTTTTTCCTTCAGTGAGTCAGCCGGCGCCTGAATGCCATACACCCGGTGAACGAGGCGCCAACGCCGGGCCAAATTCCAAAGCCGACTTATCAGCTTCAGAAAATAACCCCACGAAAGGAAAGACAATTAATAAGGGGCCCTCTGGTGCGCCAGTGAACGCTGGTTGTGGTCCAAAGACCGAGTCAGAGCCCAGAGTTGTCAAGGCACACCAAAATATATTCTTCCCACAAGGCAGTTACATACACACATGTATTATCGACCAAAAAAGTTTACGGACCACGGGATCTCAGAAAACGCCAAATATCTGAGAAGCCTTTAAAAGTAGGCAGTAAAACCGTACATCGCAATGTTGTTCGCATATACCAGTAGAGGTTGGAAATGGGAATACCAGGCGGTGTTTTGAGGTTGCGGAGATATTCAGATTTTTGTCAGATCCCTTGGTCCGTAAACTTTTTAGGTCGATAGTACACTTCGGCTAGACACATCACAATACAATTAAGATGGGTATTTACAAAACACTGGAAAATAATTAACGACAAGCACTAAGATCCCAACACGTCCTGTATAGAATGAAAAAAAATGTCACAGTTTCGCCCTAAGGGCGAAGCAATGAATGCGATAGCAACACAGCAATGTCATACGAAGTAAGGTGAGCGGCTTTGGTAGGAATGTGAATTGTAGTAAATATGAGCTGATTAAGTAAGCAGGTGTGCTGCGCGGTAAGTAGACCGACATGAAGAGAGACTCGATGACCACGAGAAGGCGCTTGTGAAATGGTGGTGTTGATGAGAAGCGCTTCCCGTGGGCAGCGCGTGCGAAGGGACACACCTGTAGCGCTGCACTGCCGATCCGGGCAGCATTGCGTGTGTAGCGTGCGTTGGAAAATGTGGCCCGACTATTACTAACTGAATGAACAAGCGTGGTGTGAGCGCGCACAAACAAACACGAATAGATGACACTGAATGACTGCAGACAACGACTGTCAAAACTCTGGCAGCAAGCATACGCCGCCGCGGGCGAAGGTACGTGCGGTCTATCGCTTCAACGGAAACTGAGCGGCGAATGCACGGCGCATAAAGGTCAGAGCCATGTGACAACGGCAGTACTAATGCATAACATGATGCATAGGCAGTTTGCAAGCAAATTATAGATAACTGATAATTAGCTGAAGTACGTGGATAAAAATGAAGAGGGGTTAGCAGGCATACAAACGAAAAAAATGGATGGCAATCAGTGTTCGCGGTATAAATATCCACCATGCAAGAAGATGAAGTAAGATATGAATCGCATAATGTGAGGCCTAAATTAAAGCGAGGCTCTTCTCAAAAGTCCGAAGGAAACTATACGCCACAACACAGGACAAAAAACGAACACCTAGGACTTTGTGACGTACTACGGACCATAGGAACTATGGCCACTTAGCGCAAATCGACAAGAATAAGGGGAGGAATTCAGGGACAAGGTGAGCGCTAGGTTGTCCCTTCCTCCTTTTATTTTTGTCGATTTGCGCTAAGTGGCCATAGTTACTATGGACCGTAGTACAGTATGAACCGACTAACCCAGCAACAAGAATTACTGACTGTTCCACGCTTTTGAGTTCCTTTTTATAAAGATGTAACAGCGCAATTTAGCGCCTTATGTATTGTCTACGAAGAAAACGTAACTGGGGCCGGATACACAAAGGTTTTCTTTCGAAGGTTTTCTTTCAGAAGAACTGCTTGTCATTGGCTGGCATCAATAGATGGTGTACCGGCATATCACAGCCGTTAGGCAACCATGCTTCACAGGCAAACTTTTGGAGTGACTATACATGAAAGCATGATTATAAACATGCATAATGCAGCTTACCATTGTCGTTGAAAAGAAAAGTGTACAATCATTGCATTATACCGGTGCTCACATATGGGGCAGAAACTTGGAGGTTAACAAAGAATCTCGAGAACAAGCTAAGGACCGCACAAAGAGCGATGGAATGAAAAATGTTAGGCCTAACGTTAAGAGACAGGAAGAGAGCGGTGTGGATTAGAGAGCAAACGGGGATAGCCGATATTCTAGTTGACATTATGAGGAAAAAATGGAGCTGGGCAGGCCATGTAATGCGTAGGATGGATAACCAGTGGACCGTTAGAGTTACAGAATGGGTACCAAGAGAAGGGAAGCGCAGTCGAGGACGGCAGAAAACCAGGTGGGGTGATGAAGTTAGGAAATTAGCAGGCGCTAGTTGGAATCGGCTAGCGCAAGACAGGGGTAATTTGGAGATCGCAGGGAGAGGCCTTCGTCCTGCAGTGGACATAAATATAGGTTGCTGCTGCTGATGATGATAATGCAGGCGTAGTAGGCCTTGAGGGAACTGATTATGGATAAGTGAGTCTATTAAAAGAAAACGACACACTAAATCTGGAGAACAAAATAAGCTTTCAAAGAACATTTAAATATTTTGTAAACTAGGAGCACTTTTGTGTCACGTGGCGCATTCCCGATGGTCCGTTCCTTGGAATATAATGTATAATACAACCATACAAATCCTACGTTTAAGGCTACTACGCGTATCTCTGTTATGTAACTGGCCACCGATACTCACTTAAACATTTCGCTGATGCAGAAGCAATGCGAGTGGTTTAGTCCTCACCTAAACTATTCAGCAGGAGTAACACTTTACACGCACAGAGAAATGTTACCCGAATCTAATTTTTTTTTTGCTCCTCGGTTCCATACAGTTCTGCTGATTTTTGCGGTTTAAGCTTTTCAGTGTTTCTCAATGCTGACTGCACAATACGCTGACATAACGGTCACTTGAAGGAGTAAATATGCACATAATTTTTCGCCATTAGGAATGATAATTCCTGTTGAACTGAAGCTTATTATTGTACGTCATGAATTAAATGGGTTCGGGTGGTTGAAACGTCCTTCTAAGGTGGCTTTTGTCACAAAAATAAAATGCGTTGAAATCTCACGACACCATGGAGCGAGTCATCAAAACCGGTGGCTTTTTCTTCCTTTCTTATTTTCACTCAGGGATTCTGGACCTGGTAATTCTCTACCGTAAATATGCTCAAACACGCGTGAACATAAAATTATAATTCACTTTATTTCGGCAGAGGAACTCAGTTATAGGCTTGGCGTTCACTAGAGTGCTACACACTAGAGTGCTACACACTAGAGTGCTCGGCACAGCACGTATCTGAGAAATACTCCGAAGAGGCGCATAATCTGGTTGCCTGAAATGTAATCAGGCAAAAATTGGCATCGGTGAATTGTTTTACCATCGACAATTCAGTAGTTGCCGTGATCCCGCGGTGTCAGAAATTGGGGACGAATACACTAACCGGAAGCTTCAGAACATGAGGTTGAAACTCTCGGGTGTGCTGTGCGCTAGACGCGCGCCTACAGAAAACTACTCTGCGTTAGCCGTCGCGCTTAAGTGGCTCTGTTCAGGATCAGCTATGTTCCTTGAAAAGAGTTCTGGCACTTTGCGAGCTATGAAACGTAGACTGTTCAACCGGCACCTACACCATTGGGCTCTCATGCTTCATTTTATCCCGATTCTTTTTTCTTTTCTTTTTTTTATTACCATGACAACCAGTTACGTTTTGAGCAATAAGCAGTTCTGATTAAGCGACCAACGCGTACAAGTGATTGTTGTATCTGTTTCTTCATTTCCGTATGTAATGTGTATGCTGTATATTTCGTACCCTTTCGAAAATAAAAGCAGTTCTAATGCCACGTACACACTAGCGCCAAACACGCGCGGCGCGCCGCCGGCGGCAAGACGCGCGCCGCGAAAGCAGCCGCGCAACAGGTTTTTCTTGCCGCGGCAGGGATCGCTCCTGGACCGATTTTTTGCGGTTTGCCGCGTGCCGCGGATGAAGGAGACCAATGAGAGCGGCCCGCTTCCGTGACGTGCGCGCGGAAAACTGGTGCCATGCGGACCCGCCCGACCACTCGTTTCGTACTCGCGTCCGCTGTTAGCAGGAAACTCGTTTCACACTATCATCTGCACGCATCAGCTCCCGGACCGAGCGACGGATAGTTCGAGAAGGGGGGAGAGAGTCTAGTCTGTCACGTGATTGCCGCAGCGACGCGCCGCCGGTTGGTGTGGCCGCCCTGCCGCTGCTGCGTTATGCCGCCGGCGGCGCGCCGCGCGCGTTTTGCCGCTAGTGTGTACGTGCCATAAGTCACCGCATGTGTGTGTCTCTTCTCATCTCGTCCGTTCGCGCTGTTATTCGTTCACTATGAGTCGGGACCAACCAGCCATCCAAAAATTACTAGGGGTCCCTGATGCTGCAACTAAGACGACTTGAAGGCGCTGTTAACTCAGACACCACGACCACTTTTTAGGTGCGAAGCACCTTATGCGCTCGGGCTGTCAGTGTCTCCTGTCGTCGTCGTCACGGTAAAGCAAGCGACGTGCCCAGCGCGTGCCGAGCGCTCCCGCATTCGTCGTCGTCTTCCACAGCTGGCTGCGTTGCTGCTCATCATTCCAGCGTAGGATTTCACTTCTCTTCTGCCGTCGTCATGGAGAGGCCACGTTTACGGGGTTATGAGCCATTGCTTAAGGCAGTATGAGCCCATTAGCGGTGCATCACTTCGCACCTCCCCAGGTTTCACGTTAGTGGAGCTGCATTTCGCTCAATGGGTCATTTGACACTTACGCATAAAATTTAATTCACCGCTCAAACCGAGCCTACGACTTCACTCGTGCTAACTGTAAAAACTAATAAAAACTAAAACAGTAAGAAAGGCGTCCATGATGGCCAAATTGCTGAGCGAGTTAAAGAAAACAATGATGGTTTCGCTAATACTTCACGGTAAAAGACATCATCAAGCTTGTCATAAAATAATACTAGTGACGGATTTTGACTACCTGGGATGCTGTAACATGCACACAGTGCACGGTACACGGCCATTTTTGCAATTCGTCCCCATTGAAATGCGGCCATTGCGGCCGGGATTTAATCCCGCGATCTCTTGCTTAGCAGCGCATTGCCAAAGCCACTAAGCAACCACGGCGGGTCGGAGGTCACAGCAAGCAATACGCTAACGACGAAGACGACGTCGCACGCATCGCAAAAGACTAGTTTTTGCGCAGATAGCGCTATTACTTGAAGAGCAAGCAAGCAAGTTAGGTGGCATTGTCCGCTGTGAAAGAGCCTGCTGCTGTTGCAGTAAACTAATTCACAACCGGAGGAATAGCTGAATTCTGATGATCCTTTTTATGTCTGCTTGAGCTACGCCAGAGGGATAAGGTTTTCGCAATAAATACGGTCGATCTAAGTGAATAGTTAGCGAACAAAGCAGGGCTTAAGAGATAGTCCGTGGACATTCCTGTTAAGCAAGAGAAGCGGGGACGTCATAGCTTATACTGCATTCTGTCCCAAGAGAAAGTGAGTGTCTCTACGACGAGAATACAATGACCTCAATCCTCGTAAATGGAACAAAAAAATTAAGCGAAATATTGGTCGTTGTTGGGTTAGTTAGTTCGTTCATGCTGCTATCCTCTCCGCTTCTTTCTGCCTCGGTCCTCGCCGTGAAGTTGATGCATATCAACCTTCATTGTTCAATAAAAAAAAATGATAATAATCTACGAACTGGATTACGGGACATGAAAATAAAGTTAATTATGTTCTTGGGCTTTACGTGCCAAAACCGCGATCTGATTATGAGGCATGCCGTAGTGGGGGACTACGGATTAATTTTGACCACCTGGGGTTGTTTAACATGTACCTAAATCTAAGTCACGAGCGTTTTTGCATTTCGCCGCTATCGGAATGCGACCTCCGCGGCTGGGATCGAACCGGCCGCCACCTCTAGCTCAGCAGCGCAACGCCATGGCCACTAAACTACTTCTGTGGGTATGCAAATCTCCGAAAATTTCATGGGGAATCCGAATCCTTCAGACACATTCCGTTTTAAACCCGTCAATAATATGCATAACAGTATCAAGTAGGAAATTTGCCACTGAGAGGCAGTGTAATCTTTGCAGTAAAATGTTTTTTTTTCTTTTTCATTCGAGTTCAATGAGAGGAAGCTGTTGGAGCCAATCAATGGACCTTTTTCCAATTCAGCTATGCGCATGCGCGTACCCTCGCCCCAGCTGCATTCCACGCCGCGCCGCCATTATCGCAGGGCAGGTGTGCGAAGTGAGTGCGTGAACCCTCCTTGCATGATCCGCGGCAATTTCCTGAGTTTGAGGGGCTGAACAATAATTTTTCTCGTGTTCTTGGACGAGAATATTGGTTAAAGGAAATATTTAGCAGTTCGTGGGAAAGACAGCAAGCACTTTTGTCGATGAAAACGACTACGTGAACTAATGCTCGAGCGATAGGCGCAGCGTTTGCGACGAATCTCATGCCGAGCACTTGCTGTACTGTCGATTGCACAAACCGGCGTGGAATGGTTAACGTATTGTACTGGAGTGGAGCGCACGATCAAATAAAAAAAAAGTACCCCATCCTATCAGGGAGTTATCACGCGATTCTTGCTGAGTGAGGTAAGCCTGCGTTCTGGTAACAGTATGACACTAGCGCTGTGATTATTGCACTTCTCGCCTAACGACTGACTCGGAAGTCACGGAGATGTTTTAATCTACTGGTATGTATATCGCACGGATTTTCCTATTGGCTTAAGAACGTGTTACCGCATGCAGGCGGAAATATATAGCTGTATGGTTACGTGGGGCCAAACAAAAACAAGAATCTCGCCACACAGCCGATCAAAATGCATCGTGCGAGGCCAAAGCGACACACCCGCGGTCCGCATTATACAAAACTCGCGAGTCTTACTTTTTGCTGGCAAATGGAGCTTTACGCGCCTGACAAAACAACGTGTTGCGTCCACCTACCTTCCGCTTACTCCCCCTCGTACTGTGTTTGCGTCCACTTATTCCCCAGTACCATGCCATATACGATAGATATCTCGAGATAAAACAACACTTGCCCGGCAGTACACTCGCAGTACGTGTGCAGAAGTTTTGCGCGTTGTTTGTTCATCATGGTGAGCTGCTTGCATGCCCGCTGTTGAGGGCAAGCACGTACGTGCATGCGTATGTTGACCGCCTACTTCAAGTCGAGCCACTCCTAACGACGGTCAAATTTATCCTGAAGAAAGTCCTGCCGCAGCGCGTTTGATGCTCACACATGCCTTCACCAGTTGAATCAAAGTACTGACCAAGCTGTTGAAGAATAAACGCTGGTGCATCTCTCCAATCTTGGTTACAAACGGCCTGCACGTCGCATAAGCCTGTTGCCGTCGCGTCGGTAAATGTAAACTATGTTGTTACTACACGCAAGCAAATACGTGTGTGCTAGAGCAGGACGATGAGAAGCTACTTCAACAACAGAAGCGACAAAAGGGAAAAAAAAAAAAAAAGAGCAGGGACGGTCATTGCGAGAGACTGCTTGGTCAAACGCTACGACGCTCTGCGTAGAGGCAAGCGGTGGGAGCGCATGTGTCTTGCCCGTCAAATTTAGTTGAAGTGGCGGCCGCTAGAGGGGTCGCTCACTGGAAAAAGGTCCATTGTCGGACCGAATAAACATCTCCCACTGCACATCTGCGAGGCTTGGAGGCTTGCTACCACCCTGATCCTCTATACTGTCACGGGACCGTTACTCAAGCGCGCGCACGAGGACGCAGCGAAAGGAAGTCAATGAAGGCGCGCCTCGGCTCGTGTGTGGATTTCGCCATAGTGCCTGTTGTCGCGTGTATATATAGGCTCCCGTAAATACATATTTTACCTCTCGCTTTCCTTGTTATATTTTGGTGGAAGTGCTGAGTAACGCCACGACAACACGAAACTCCGCAGTGGACTCCTCGTGCGACCGAAGGCAATGGCGATGCAGACTGGACTATTGGATAGTCAACGTGATTCATCTGCAGTTGCCTGGCCGTCTGCAACACCAACGGTTATCTTAGTGCAAGCTCGTGACCCCGGTACTTTTACCGGAACTGGCAATGTCGACGTAGACGACTGGTTGAACTGGTACGAACGCGTCAGTGCCCCCAACCGCTGGGACCCGACGTTGATGCTGGCGAACCTTGTATTCTACCTGCAAGGCACAGCTCTCGTATGGTACGACACGCACGAAGCGGAGCTCACAAGCTGTGACCTTTGCAAGCAGAAGCTTCGGGATCTTTTCGGTGAGCCGCCGTCAGCGCGCCGCGAAACAAGAACTTGCCTCTCGAGTGCAGACCACTACCGAATCCTATACATCGCCTATATTCAGGATATTTTGGCCCTTTGTCGGAAGGTCAATGACAAGATGTCGGAATTGGACAAGGTTGGTCACATATTGAAAGGAATCGCTGACGATGCTTTTAATTTACTCGTCTTCAGGAACTGCACCACAGTGGCTAGTGTTACTACAGAGTGTCGGCGGTTTGAGCAAGCGAAGAGTCGCCGCATTAAGTCGAGGAGGTTCGTCCGGTTGCCTAACACCGCCGCTACTTCTTCTTGCGAGGACCCCCCGCTGCCTCGTCAAGCTCCTCCAACAGAAGACGTGGCCCGCATCATTCGACGCGAGATAGAGGCCGCCTCACCTACTGATTTTCATAGCCGCAACCACGAACCTGGACCAAGCATTGCGCTAATTCAAACGGTTGTGCGCCAGGAGTTGGAGGACGCTGGTGTTAGGCCTGTTTGTGCGGCCGTGGACCCGTCGCCCATTCGACCCCGGGGGCCCACTTATCGCCGATATCGCGACCCAACATAGTGACGTACACATGATGACAGGCCGATCTGCTTCAACTGCACAGGGATTGACCACATTGCTCGCCACTGCCGCAATCGGACGTATCCACCGTATCAGTCATTCCTACCCAACAGCCACCAGGATTCCAGATACCCACATTTGGGGAGGGCTCTGAAGTGCATCATAATGACGCAACCTTGCCCTCACAGAGTTCCAGCCGTTCCCCGTCGCCACGTAATCGTCGGTCACGCTCCCCACTACTTCGGCGGTCCCCATCGCCCAATTCCGCTGGGCGCTTCTCGGAAAACTAAAAAATGCAGCGCCCGGAGATGCCGCTGCGTCGCCTGCCCGAGCTGAAAACCCTCTTTTAATTGTGCCCACAACTGGAAACCCCTCGGACGTTATTGGAGACGGTGTGAAAGTGTCGGCTCTAATTGACACAGGCGCCCATATATATCAGTAACGAGTTCGCACCTTCGTCATTGTCTCCGCAAAGTGCTCACGCCTGCTACTTCGATCGCCGTAGGAGTCGCCGACGGCAGTACACCTCCTGTCATTGGAATGTGCACCACCCGCGTGAGCATCGCTGGACATAATGCCGCAGTTCTGTTCGCCGTCCTGGACCAGTGCTCTTACGAACTAATCCTTGGCAATGGTTTCCTGTCGTCCAACTCAGCCCTCATCGTTGTGCCACCGGTCTCCTAAAGTTGGAACTCCCTCTGCCCCAAGATGCCGCCGATAAACCACTCGCGCACTTGTGCTCCGTTGAACTTGTTCGGCTGATGCCGAGAGCCTCTACGTACGTTCCTTTGTCACTGACCCCATGGGTACCTGACGGCGACTATACGCACTATTACCGACGCTAGACGTGATCCTTACGCGCAACGTAGCCCTGCCGCATGCAGTTGTGACGGTTGCTGACAACCGCACGTACGTTCCTCTTTTGAGCTTCGGCACCATTCCCCAAATCTTACCGCAAGGCACCAGACTGGCGAGTGTATCTGCCCTTAAAGAACACGCCCAATTTGCTATTGATCCTGATACCGCGTTGCAGTCTCCATGCCCCTAGACACAGTCCAAGATACACGACAACATCGATAAAATGATAGCGCCTGACCTTTCTACATCCAACTTTCAGCAGCTGCGCCGCTTGCTAACGTCCTACTGGGACATATTTGATTTTGACGGCGGGCCGTTGGGCCAAACCTCTACAGTAGCACACCGGATCAACACTAGTGGTGCTCGCCCAATTCATCGGCGTCCTTATCGACTGTCCGCGACTGAACGCCACGTTATTCAGGAAGAAGTCGACAAGATGCTCGGAAAGGAGATCATTGAGCCTTCTTGCAGCCCTCGGGCTTCCCCTGTTGTCCTCGTAAAGAAGAAGGATAACAGTTGGCGTTTCTGCGTCGACTATCGTCACCTAAACAAGGTCACTAAAAAGGATGTTTATCCTTCGCCGCGAATCGACGACCTGCTTGACTGTCTCCACGGAGCTACGTATTTTTCCTCGATCGACCTCCGTTCGGGCTCTTGGCAAATTGCAGTGGACGACAATGATCGGGAAAAGGGGAAAAGACCGCGTTTATAACATCAGATGGTCTTTATCAGTTCAAGGTCATGCCGTTTGGTCTGTGCAATGCCCCAGCGGCATTCGAACGCATGATGGTCTCCCTTCTTCGGGGCTTGAAATGGTCCACTTGCCTATGCTACCTCGACGATGTCGTCGTGTTTTTATCTACTTTTTCAAGTCACTTGCAGCGTTTGTCAGTGGTTCTGGATGTGTTCCGGAGAGCTGGCCTGCAGTTGAATTCCTCCAAATGCAATTTCGGTCACCGTGAAATTACTATCCTTGGGCACCTTGTTGACGCTGCAGGTATCAGGCCAGACCCCGACAAGGTTCGTGCAGTGGTCGATTTCCCCGTGCCACGTTCCATACATGACGTTCGCAGCTTTGTTGGCCTCTGCTCGCATTTTCGTCGTTTCGTGAGAGATTTTGCAACTATCGCCCAGCCACTTACCGAACTTCTTTAGAAAAACGTGCATTTATCCTGGGGTCCTACACAAGCTTCAGCTTTTACCACGCTGATAACCCTAATTACGACACCCCCTATTCTGGCTCACTTTGATGACTCCGCCCCTACGGGGGTCCGCACCGACGTAAGCGGTCATGGCATAGGTGCTGTTTCAGCACAACAGCAGCATGGACACGACCGAGTGATAGCTTACGCCAGCTGTCTTCTTTCGAGATCTGAGCATCACCGAGAGGGAATGTCTCACTCTTGTCTGGGCCATCGCAAAATTTCGACCCTACCTCTACGGCCGACAGTTCTCTGTTGTCACTGACCACCATGCACTATGTTGGCTTTCATCCCTGAAAGATCCAACTGGCCGCCTCGGTCACTGGGCCTTGCGGCTGCAGGAGTACTCCTATTTCGTCATCTACAAGTCTGGTCGATTACATTAGAATGCGGACTGTCTTTCCCGTCACCCGGTGGATGCACCCTACTGTGACTCCAGCGACACTTCAACAGCCTTGTTATGCAGATCTCGAACCTCACTTATATTGGAGATGAACAAAGGCGTGATGTCGCACTGCAACAACTTATTGCACGGCTGGAGTCTTCACCTTCAGAGGCCGACATCCGCATGTTTTTACTCCGGGACGGAATACTGTACCGTCGCAGTATGTTCCCTGACGGCGCCGAGCTCCTGCTTGTTATTCCGGAACAGCTGCGGCCGACCGTCATTGCTCAACTTCATGACGTACCCATGGCGGGCCACCTCGACGTTGCTCGTACATACGACCGCTCGCGCCGTTGCTTTTACTGGCCCGGCATGTATCGGTCGGTGCGCCAGTACGTCGCTTCGTGCGAGCTCTGCCAACGCCGAAAGAAACCCACCATTTCTCCCTAGTGGTCCCCTTCAACCCCTGGACATCCCGTATGCGCCTTTCTTCCGCATCGGTGTGAACTTGCTTGGCCCTTTCCCAGTGTCTTACTCTGGGAACAAATGGATCGCCGTCGCAACAGATTACGCCACACGGTACGCGATCACGCACGCCCTCCTTACAATCTGTGCAACTGACGTCGCCTACGTTTTGTTACGCGATCTTATACTTCATCACGGTGCCCCTAAACAACTTCTTACGGACAGAGGCCCGCAGTTTCTCTCAAAAGTAATCGCCGACATTCTTACATCGTGCGCAGTCCGCCACAAAATCACCACCGCTCATCATCCCCAGACTAATGGCCTAACAGGACGCTTAAATCGCCCGCTCACGGACATGTTGTCAATGTATACGTGTCGGCGGATCACCGCGATTGGGACGTAACCTTCCATTCGTGACGTTCGCCTACAATTCATCACGCCACGATGTCACCGGTTTCTCTCGATTTTATTTACTCTTCGGCCGCGATCCAGTTTTACCCATGGATACCCTCCTTCCTTCTGATACGTCTACCACCACTGAGTATGCCCACGATGTCATTGCTCGCGCTGATCACGCCCGTCAGCTTGCTCGCCACCGATTAGCCACATCGCCGGTTCAACCATTTTCCGCCAGGTTCCCTCGTTCTCCTCTGGACTCCAATGCGCCGAGTCGGACTCTCAGAAAAACTTTTGTCGCCTTACACAGGCCCTTACCGTGTTCAAGTCACCAACCTCACCTATGAAATTGCACCCCTCCAAACCCCGACATCGACGACTCGCCGCCCACAATGTGAAATTGTGCACGTTGCACGGCTCATACCGTACTATGTCCGCGAACCTTAGCCGTCGTCCCTTTGTTACTTGCCTCACGTGTCGTTGAACATCACCGAGTCGGTGCTCCTGCCGCCGGGGGGTTAGTGTCACGGGACCGTTACTCAAGTGCGCGCACGAGGACGCAGCGAAAGGAAGACGATGAAGGCGCGCCTCGGCTCGTATGTGGATTTCGCCATAGTGCCTGTTGTACGTGTATATATATAGGCTCCTGTAAATGCATATTTTACCTCTCACTTTCCTTGTTACTGCTCAAAGGCTCCCTAAATTCAAGCAGGCTGTTTATTCTGATGGACGTGCTATTCCACCGTGTGAAAACGTCTTGCTGGAGCTTCTTTCTAGGTGCGCCATGATCCGCTGCATGGTTTGAAACTCATGGTTGGAGCTGCGCTTAAAATGCCAAACAATGCGCTGACAGATAACCAACAGCCTGTACACGACAGTCACGGGAAGCACCTTGTGAGAGCGCAGTTGCAGCGTATGCTCCACACACTTCAAGCTCTGGAAAACCTGGAATTTTTAATTTCAAGGCAGATGTGGCGCGTATTATGCATGTAGATGGCCAGCACTTAATAAATTCCCCGTTCTTGAGCAGTCTACAAAACCTGTTGGGCACATTGATTAGCTGTGTGTCACTCGGACACGAGACTCATTTTTGTGGCGTTACTGATCAAAGCACCTGCCATCGTCGCTGATCCGATGCGCAGTGACGCCGAAGTAGTCATCTTTGGCGATTAAAGTTGAGAAGTACGCTCTTAGACTGATGGAACAGGATGCTGAATGTTCCTCTCGGAGTCTGCACTTCCTCACGGCGAACTGGATGCCAAACCCTAGCGCTCACTGCACGACGTTACGGTGGCTGGTATGAAACAGAGTGCAAGGCTATCGGAGTACGTTCGCTAGTCCTGCGTCTTCAACAATATCCAGAGGCTGACTAGCAGAAACAATCAACGAAGTAAGAGCCTTGCGCTAGGTTTTCTTCCTTCTGTCAGCATACTCACACATAGAGTTAAGACAGTTCTAAACTGGCGCATATACTACTTTCCTCAAGTAAGTAGCCAGAAAAGAGCGTCAGTGATAATATACACTCAAAATGAAGCCAAGTTCCAGCACTGGTCCTGTGCACTTAGTTTTTGTATTGCGTCTTCGTTAGCGCTGTAAACATGCTTGACAGCAATAAGTTGTCCCGTCAGTCGCGCAATACTAAAATCGAAATTATGTTTTCTAAGCAATATTCCTGATAAAAACTGATGGCTTGTATCTTTATTCTAAGCCGTTCCTTCGGACTTTTTTGTTAATCTGTTGAGTTAATATTAAAATTCCTGCCTGGCATTAAAAAAACTTACTTATTATTGCAATTTTATGCTTGTATACATGTTGTCTTGGTACAGTGTACATTTTACGCTCGTAGGACCATGCTTTTTGCGACATTTAGGTTTCAACGTCGCTGCTTACGTTTCAGTCTGTGCATCGTCAAGGACACGCTTGGGAATGTATTATGGGCCACCTCAAGCTGTCACTTGTCTTCTTCAAGGCGACATATGTCGCCTTGAGGAAGACAAGTCTACTTGTCGAAACGTTGGCTCCTGCTCTCAACTTGTTCTCGTTTTGCTCATCATACTGTAACGTATAATCACTGGATATTTGTCCGAACCGGACCTTCCCATCTGGTTAACCTCCCTGCCTTTTTTACCTTTTCTTCTGTCTCACTGGATATTTGTCACCATGATCGACGTCGCGTAGTAACGCATAATGCATGTTTTACGTAAATAAGCTTCAATTTCAATATAATAAAATGATTCTCTCTTACCTCAAGAGAGCTCTGCCGGTCTGAGCGCAAAATATGACTGCTCGTATTCTCAAAACTCACCTAACCTAAGTCGCTGCTGCGCAAATGGTCCATCCTCGGAGTGATCGTCTCGTTATCGCACCGATCGCTTTCATGAATGGCGGTCACTTGAACAGTAGTGTGGGGAAAAACTCGAATGTAAGAGACGTTAAGGCAATACGTGCCCGACTTTTTTTTTTTTCTTTTTTTCTTGTGGGCTGTGGCTACAAGCCTAGGAGGTGAGTTTTACAGAATGTTGTTGCGAATCTCCCGTGTGTCCCGCTAACGCTAGCCAAACTGGCTACGATCATATGTTCCACCGTGCTTTTTCTTTCTTTTTTTATCTTTTCGCCAGTTTGGCTGAGGTTACCTGGGACACCCATATATACAGGGTGAACACTTTTAAGTTTTTCAAAATTTTAAAGAATAGGCCGTTGCCGATAACATATTCCAGTCCTTGAGCTGGATTATTCAGAGAGGTGGACATTGCTTGCACGAGAAATCGAAACACATATTCAACTAATTAACAAAAAATCAGTAATTATCTTCTGAATTAATTACTTTACGGCACATGCAATTTACGAATTGTTACCGGCGAGTTTGTAAGGCGTATCCACTTCGAATGAATTTCCAGAATGACGCCAGTTTGAAGATATGCGCCATCAAATTCGCCGTAAAAATGCACTTTTTTACCAAAACGCTGTTTTATGCATTGAAGCACAAAAGTAGCTCGAACGCCCATGTATTTCGTCCGACACTTTGGGAAATGTCTCGCAATTGGTGTCATCCTGGAAATTAATTTCAAGTGGATACGTTTCGCAAGCTCACCAGCTACAATTCGTAAATTGCAATATGTACCGTAAATTAATTAATTAGGAACTTAATTAGTGAACGTGTGTTATTAGTTGAATGTATGTGTCAATTTCTCACGCTAATTACGTCCGCCTCATCGAATAATCCAGCTCAAGGACAAGAATTATGCTATCTGCCACACGCGATGTTTAAAAATTTCATAGACTTCTATAGAATTTATATATATATATATATATATATATATATATATATATATATAATGACGACATATTCAGCTGTATCGTTTCAAGTAACGTTGTCTTTCCGTTCCATGCATTATTCTAGTAGTTGAATTTCAAGACATCGCATTTCACTTTCTGGCATTATGGTTCTTCGTCCTCATCTACTTATCTGGATCTCTCAATCCGGTACTCCTTGCTTTAGTGGCCGGTGTGCGGCTTTTCTGTTTTGTTTTTTTCGTCGAAAATCAAGTGAAACAGGAGATGTAGTCACAAGTAGCCTGATCTATTACGCGGCACATTTCTTCAATGTAGGAAAGCGAAATCGAAAAAAAAAAAATGACAGCTTATCATTGCAGACTCGATACTAGAGAGTCTTAGAATAGGGGCTCCAAAAGTTTGGGGCCCTAAAGAGCTTTGCGGGTGTTAGCGTTGGGGCATGCAGGAGTGATGAGTTTTAGGATAGGGCTTCGCCTGTGCGAATAGCGTCTTGCGCTTGCAGCACCACTACGGTGTCAAAGAAAAACTATTATTTATTTAAAATTAAATTATGGGGTTTTACGTGCCAAAACCAGTTCTGATTATGAGGCACGCCGTAGTGGGGACTCCGGAAATTTGGACCACCTGGGGTTCTTTAACGTGCACCTAAATCTAAGTACACGGGGTTTTCGCATTTCGCCCCCATCGAAATGCGGCCGCCGTGGCCGGGATTTGATCCCGCGACCTCGTGCTCAACAGCCCAACACGTACCATAGCCACTGAGCAACCACGGCGGGTCATTTATTTATTTATTTATTTATTTATTTATTTATTTATTTATTTATTATTTATTTATTTATTTATTTATTTATTTATTTATTTATTTAAAAAATACTGCGGACAAGAAGTCCAAGCAGGGTGAGCAGGATACACAAGATTATTTACACAAAGGAACAGGATGAAACAAGTTTGTAACAAGCTTTTCACAATATGTGTGTCGTCATAAGGTAGACGATTAAGAAAATTTAATCAACTTGGTTATAATTAAACTAACACGAAATAACACCACTAATTACACAAATGGTATACAGGTCACGGGCGCTGGGGAATACTTCAGTTGGTTTATTCCAGTCAGCTATTGTTTGTGGAAAAAAAGTGGAAAATAAATACTAAAATAAGGTATACCATTTTATGATAAGAAGAGTAGTTTTGACTTTCGTATTTTTGCGTTTAATTACAATTTAGAGGTTATTCTATTAGCAGGAAGTGATTTGTTGCACTTAATTTTGAGTAACCAACTTTATGTGCCTTCACCAGTCAAGCTAATCCACGTTAGGCCTACGAGCCATGAAATCGACAATCGAATTCGGAATCAGCGGCGTCTAATGAATCAATCTTGATTACACACGTTAGTTGAGAGATCGCGATAACCGCAATCACTTCGCCTAGCTTACAAACTTCACGCGTTACCACGAATCGAGCCCAGTTAGGTGCTCGGTTCGAGCCGTCGCTTCGATGGGCGCGCCATGTTTGTTGACGCTAAGCTTTTGGGGCAGCTTTTGGGGCTCCCACTAAATCAGTGAAATAGCGTGTCCGACGCAAAACCCAAACGCAGTTTGCGCATTCGCAGTGGCTTCGATGCAATTTTTTGGGGCCCCAAAACGTTTAAGGCCTCTATTCTGAAACTCTGTATTATAGGCAACGTTTCAATTTAGTAAACTTAAGTCTTTTAGATTCTATGCCAATGCACAAGACTGAAATTTGAGACCTACTTACCACGGCGTGCAAATCTCCCTTTCTGGGAAAAAATGTAAACTGCTGTCTCGGTTTCCTCTTGCACTAACTACGACCTCCACGAACCGGAAAGTAACTTTATATTCTCAAAAGAAAGAAAGTGCAGCTAACATTGTTTCATTCTTCAATGTTTGCACCGTTTTTGTTTCCGAGCAAGACAACTTCTCTCGTTGCTTGCCTCACCGCATAAACCGCAGAAGTGAAACATGACCATCCGACAGTATCATGAAGCGATAAATGGAAAATGTTTCGTTAACAAACTTTTTCTTTTTTTTTTTTACATTTACTTGCGCGAAACGCGCAATCTCGCGCTGGCTGGTCGGTAACGTCCAGCAATCTCTCTTTTACTTTTCTGCCGTATGGCATGGGAGGCGAAGTTGGCTTCTTAGCAAGATGCAATTAAATAAAGTATAAAGGGACAAAAGCAAGAAACATTGCTGGAAAGTCTTGGCAGGCCGGCCGACGCATGCCGCGGGACGAGTGACGGGAAGGGGGGGGGGGGGGGGGGCAGTGCACAGGATTGGAGCTCCTCGAGTTTACGCCCGGGAATCGGCCGCTCACAGAGCGTCAAGAGCACAGGGATGGAAGTGGGGGGTGTTAGGGCTCACATATCACCCACGAGACCTGGATGGTCACGCTAGCGGCAATCGCCGCGGCGCGTATTGATTGAAACGAGCAAACGAAACGGGAAACAGCGTTGTGTTCACGGCGCAGCGGCAGTTGTGCGCGCCGCTGGGTTGCTGCTGCGGTCTTTGATGCTGGCCGCAACATCCTCGGCTGGAGCGGTACTTGCCCCAGGGGGCTATCTTGCGTACGGCGGTCGATGCCGGCCCCGAGTCGGCCTCGCCTCTGGTCAGTTGAAGTGGTGCGTTTGCACTCTGGCCTGGCTTCGGTTTGCAGTGCTGCTCGGACAGCGCCTAGTGCTTTTGTACGTGTGCAGTTTGCGGCAGCTCAACCCCCATCTCCACTATCCCTTGTCGCTGTCGTCGCCTGTTGCATTTTCTTTTCTTTCTTTTTCGTCTTCGCTTGTTCCCGACGTTATCGGAGTTCTTCGCTTGCTCCCGCAGCCTGTTTGTTCTCGCGGACTTGTAACAATCAAAGTTTGTTTACGCGGCTGCTCTGTGCTTTACCTTGAAGAGGGAGTCGTGGTGGATCTTACCGTATCCCGTTTCATGCAGGATCTCCGGCATTACGGCGATGCCTTCGGGGTAGCGAGCTGACTCAAGGAGCTACGGAAGGAAACACTCAATGGATGTTTTCTGCCATGTTTTGTGTTTGGCGAAAAAAAAACCAAAAGGCACCCCCTGAAAGAATGTATTTAGAGTAATTCCACCACTGGACATGGCGTCAGTGCAGCGCATAAAGTTTTGGTGCTCGCATAGACAGCGATCTCACTCTGTGAGGACGGGTGTTCGACTTCACATTAGGGCTAAAAATTGCATTGAATGATGGGAAACAACGATACAAGGAACATGAGTGCTGTCTTGCAACCGCGCTTTGCAAAAGTAAGAACGCGTGCTTTAATAAGAAGCTAAATATGTTAGCCTGCCTGACGTATTGACATGTTGGTCCACGTGTATGGTAAATGAGATAAGACACACCGCGAACGCATAACAATTTAACACGCATAGGCACTCGTACACGCCAATGTTATTTACAAAAGGGACGAAGATTCTATTCCAATCTTTAATGCGAGAGCATTATATGCCCCATCACGCGAAAATCCGTCGTAGTCGGCGTGACCTAAATATGGTACCAAACATGGCAGACGGCGCAAGCAGTGAAAACATGGCAAAAAAAAATGCTCGGTTCGACGACAAATTTCTCAGGCCGCTTCCTGTAAACAAAGTAAATCAATTGCTTTGAAAGGAAAATTTGGCACATTTCGGTCTGGCAGGGAATCGAACTCGGGTCTGCGGGGTGGGAGACGAGCCCACTTCCACGACGCCACGGGGGCTCCATAGTTCTGGATGATTAGAGGTATGCCTAGTGCGTGCGTCATTGCACACGTCACGTCGCAGCCAAAAACGTTAATGTCCAATTGAACGCCGCTGAACGGTCATTCGAGTTATGAACTCCTCGCGGGCAAGCGAGCGCGTTGAGACGCTTGGCACGTTTCGATTTGGCCTTACCGAGGCGCAATTAGAACGCAGGCGAGAGCTTGCGCGGACGAAGAACGCGCGAAAAAAAGAAAAAAAAAACATTTCACCCAAAGCGACTATAATGCTTTTGCATTTCCACACATAGGCAGTCTTAAGTGTCAACGCCGAATTTTTTTCTCCCTTGTCGTGCTTCGTCAGTGGTCCGAGCGGTGCTCCGCCTACGTTAGCACTAGAATCGCCCTACAGGCGAATTTCTTGCAACTTGCTCTTTAAAAATCGTCAGTCCGTGTTCACAAAGCTTCTCTTAAGTTCCGTCCGCGATAGGCGGCTGCCGTGGGGGCCATCTTATGGCACCGATTGTTGGCAACCGTGGAGGGTGCACGAACGTTGGCATAATCAGGCGACGCTCTTCCGTAAAAGAAGTTTTGCTAATGCGGTGACTGGTGGCTGTGGCATCGAATGCGTCTCATGGCGCTCTGGTGTCGCATGTACCGAGGCCGACGAGCCCATTAACCTGTGCCAGTGAACGTGCCGAAAGAAAAATATAGCTGGTGTGCGGAAGGAGCTCTACCGTTTGTAGAGGTTGCTTTAAAGAAATTTGCTGCATTGCCCTGTGACCCATGTCTTCCTGCTTTGAGTTTGCACGCGCGTGTGTGCGTGCTAGCGCGGGTTTGTTTGTAGTTGTGCGTGCGTGTGTGTGAAAGATACGGTTGTATATTTCACGGACCGCAAAGCAAGACACGGGGAACGTGATGGGGGAGTGGTGGAGGAGAAGATGGACATAATGCGGAGTAAGTTTCTTCCTGATTTAACATCGGGTAATCAATGTAGTTTTATTGTACAGGTAACGCTGCTTGGGCAACTTAACAGTTAACCTAACACATACGAAAAATTATTGGAGAAGAGACATTTTCACGTGTGTGCACAAGTATAGGATTTCTTTTTTAGACTTCCCGCTGGTCTAATGAGCTTCAGCAGTGTCTTTGGGCTCGTCTGGCTAGCGCAGCGAATCGTTAATCCCTTCTGCTGACTGTAGACAGTCTGGCACCGATAACAGACTACAAGCGTTCTTGCGCAAGCATCCTGTTGCAGTTCAACAGCACCAAACGGGCTGAATCAGTGCAGCAATCGATGTAGGTGCGCACGTTTTTGACATGAACTGGAGGCCCGTGTAACTCCTGAATCAAGCTGCGTTCCACCATGACGAAGGCAGGGTGTACAAAAGCACCGAAAGTGTCTTGTAAGATTGCCTTCGTGCCCTTCACAAGTGCCACAGGCGGACCTTATGGCAATGAAGATGCCAATGAAGTAACGAGCACTTCAGAATTTGATGCTTAATAGTATACGCTCCACGTGTATCGGTCTCCTGATCCAGAGCTCATAGGTTACTGAGCTGTTAACGAACGTTTGCCTAAAAGTCACATGACTCCTGGTGCCTGGCGCTGAAGCCGTAACATTTAAGTTACTCCTCTAACTTTTAATCTAAGCGATGCAATTCTTAGACCCGGCGAAAAATAAAGAAAATGCTAAGGCCCCTACGACTGTATCCTCTACTTAAGTGCTAGTAAAGCGCCAAGGTGTGTCTTTATAAATCCTTCCGTGATCAAATTACATAAGGCATCTACTGCAGGGACACGCATCTGTGTGCATATGTGCACGTGTTCTTCGGCTCCCCAGACTACCCACCGAAGCAATGATCCACGCATAATGCGAATGTTTGTGCATTAGCTTCCTTTGCCTCCGCACCGCATTCCATACACGGCCTTTCCTGGCATGCATGCATGTGCGGTGTGACCGTATCTACCCTCTGCTTGTTTACTTTCCTGTTACGTCGGATGCGTGTTTCCTTTACTTCTGTTCTTTGTTCTGTTCTTTGTGTCGTGTTATGCCACCGCCCTGCAGTCAGTGTTGGTGGTCAGATTGTGAAACGCACTTTTCCCACGTTTAGAGGCAAAATTTTATTTATTTTACTCGTTAAGCGGTTAAATTACCTTTCGTTTCCAAATGAACAAATCTATTCACAAAAAGTTTAAAAAACGTTGAAAAGGTTGTTTGTTGGGTTTTATACTTGTTTCTAAAGAAAAATCACTTTCAGAGCATCTACAGTTATACACCTACAGTGACCACACGCAAGACACTCGGAATTCTAAACTATGCAAAACAGCGTCTACATGAATGTTTAGGCATGTTGTATTCAGTTGAATTTGATTGGCTACTCGCAGAAGTAATTAATATCGTCACTGCTGGTACATGGCACCTCAGAGAAAGGGACAAAAGTACATTTTCGACCTCACAAAAAAAAAAAAAAAATTCACGTTTTACATTGCCAAAAAAGAAATGTATATTTCTTTTTACGTCGGACCAGCAATTTTTCCGGGAAATTTCTCACAATTTGCAACACTGCCCGCAATAACGCTACCATACCGGAGCGTACCAGTAGCACGCATCTCAAGTGGAACCGGTGCTTGGTGGCAACGACAAGTTATTAAAACTTGAAGCAAGACTCCACTTTCTTTCCATCACTTCCCATCCTCTTTACTCCGTTCATTCTTATCCTTCGTCATTCATCTGACAGCCGTAGCACTAAATTAAGTCAGATTGGGCTGTCTTAATAGCTGAATAGAGGTGCTCTGAAGCGCCCTTTAAAACGGAAATAAATATTTCCGCTACCTACAAGGCAGAGAAGAGGCAGTTTATTCAATTGAGGGCGCTTGTTCAGGACTTCATTATAACAGATAAGTGATAAGGTAAGATTGATACGACATGAGAAAAAAAAAGTACCTCATATAGGCTTCGCATAGAACTCGTGCTCAACACAGACGATGACATGATAGAATATATAATTTTTTTCATACTACCACTCGAAACCGTACGTCTGGGCTATGGATTTTACACATGGCGCTTCGCGCTCAGTAGTACTGGAAGAGTATAGGCGTGCCAGTGAAAGCCTGCGAGTGGGCCGAACTGACTTCAGGCGCCGTTCCGGGGTGCATTTGTGGGGCACGTTGCGACTGCAGGGCTACACGCGTGTCGGGAGGAGCGGCCGTCGAGAGGAGGGCGTCGGGGAGGGGGCCGGTGCCCGAACCGCCAAATCCCGAACTGCCTTTTCCGGCAGCGTCAGACACGCTGGTTTCTCCTCAGCGCCGGCGTTGCTTGCTGCTTTTGCAACTGTATCACTCGAGCGCTCTAATGAAGCTTAACGTCCCGAGCAGGCACGCGCGCGCGTACCTCGCGAGGATTAGGCGGACACCTCCTGAGAGCTGCCTTTGGTCGGCTTCTCCACTCGTTAGCGTTAGCGGACGGCCTGCCTCTAGGTTTAGGGCTTTCTGTTTTCTTGTCTCTCCGTTCCTCTGTCCGTTTCCCAACGCGCGTAGCCGGATTTCTGCCATGTTGCCGCCAAATGGCACAGCCCTTGACGCGAAATCGTGCCGACGGAAGGGAATAAGCTATACTGCGATTTGCGGGACCTAGAGAGGTGGAGCACGTCAGTGGGTTTGTTTCAAGAACGTCAAATCGTACGTAAGCGGCTGATGCGCATGTTTTGCGTTCGCAGACTTAATTAATTTACGTGACTCGGCAATGGACGTCAACTCTCGCTCTTCTGACGGGGATCGGTTTAGGTATACAGCGCTCGAAAAACGTAGAAAAAGTAGCGACAGGGACACACGTATAGCGCGCGCTGGCGGTGTCTCCGCTTCCTGATTAAGGGCCAACCGTATAGCGTGCTCTTTACACGCCGACAGTGCGTTGCTCAAAGCTAGCTGGTGTTTGCCCAAATCGAGACAGCTTGTCTAATTTAATGGTTGCTGTAGCCGCTTACTAAGTGAAAATAAGACAACCTGTCTTCCAGTGTCGCGCTTAAATTGTCATTTAGAGTTTTTTATCCGCAGAGCATGTTCAGCTCGGCGTCGGCGCCAAGAGATGTCACGCGTAGGTCGCTGCATTTAGAAACTTTCTGCACCATCAGTCCCTTGTTGCCCTTCACAGTGGACAGCTCAGCATTGACACGCCGTATGACAAAGCACCCTCATGAACGGATTTACAGAAGGTGTTAATTATGATTATTATTAACTGTAGTTAAGGAGATGTTGGTGCATGTAGGTGACGCGGGATACTCCTCTGCTTTGATATGATAGCTGTGCACAAAACTATTATCATAACAGAAGCAAATATTAAAAAAAAATTGTGACCATCAATGCTAAAATTCACGTACAAAACAAATGTGAAGTTCACAATATATAAACACTCGTGGACATCTGAAAACGAGGTCTCTCTCGAATTCCACATCCCAAGCCCAACGCAGGAGCCACTGAAACGCGAAGGCACAAGAAAAGACGCATATGTGCGATCCTGAAAAAAAAAAAAAAGAAGAATAAGCAGAACGAGGTGAGAAGTATCATAATCAGAGTTAGTAACTTTTTGGTGTTCCCGATTACTCTAGAAATTATAGTACTGTTCGTGGAGCCCTCTGTTGCAATTTGTTATAATGACCATGGACCCAAGATCTTCCCTAATAGTAGTGGTCGCCTATCCAAAGCATGTGACTTTGCCAAAAACCTCTTGTGTTGAGTATCATATATTTTACAATCTAAAGGTAAGATGTTCGTTGTTTTCATCAGCTGCTCCAAAGGGGCATACTAGCATTGTAAGTTTTTTTTTATCTTATACTAGAAACTTTGAGGATCGGCTGTGTCAAGCTGAAGTCTATGAATTATTTCAACAGAAAGGCTCGTTTTAATTGGTAGATTGAATTGCATGCGGTGGTGCATACTATAATTTGGAGCTTACTGCCCGTTTACACACCAAGTTTCGCGTAAACAATCGACCGCATACGAGTTGGCATCCGAAAGTTCCCGGACTGGGTGTACAGAACGGTTTCATGTCATCATACATTGATAGTCCCCGGTATCCCACGGAAGTCGTCCCAGTGGGGGCTACTTCAAATTCATCTGTCCCACTCATCCGTCCCAGGGCGTTTGCCAGTCTTGGAACACATTCTTGAAGTCATCTTCCGTGAAGCAGTTGCGTACCTTCTGCGCTTCTTATTGAAGCGGTGTCCACGGTGTCAAAGCGACACCCTTTGAGCTTCAGCTTCATTTCCGGAAAAAAAAAAGGCGAAGTCGCAGGGGGCCAGGTCGGGTGAGCAGAGAGGATTGGGTACAATTTCCATGATGTTCTTTGCCAAAAAAAAATCAGTGCTCTCGCGGGAGGTGTGACTGGGCGCGCTGTCATGATGCAACAGTCGGTTTTATTGCGCCAAAGTTCAGGTCGTTTCCGGCAAAGGTCGTTTCGCAGGCGTCGCAGATCATCACAGTATAAGAATTTGAATTAACGTTCTGCCCTTTCGGAAGAAATTCCCTGCGTACTACCCCTTTTGCATCAAAGACAACGATGAACGTTTGGTAGCACTCCCCCCTTTCCTTGCTTTTTTTCGGTCTCGGTGAACTCGGGCTCTTCCACTGGGAAGATTGCTGCTTCGTTTCGGGGATTGTACCCGTAAAGCCACGATTCGTCAGCAGTGAGGACTCTCTTGATGAAGGTTGCGTCTGCACGTGCAGTGGGACGAAGCTCCATGAACACATAGACACGCCGGTGCTTCTGGTCGGCAGCCAAGGCTCCGGGAACGAACTTCGCGGCGACGCGGTGCGGATAAGCACCGCGTCACTGAACTAGTCCTTCAGTGAAAATTGCTTGGCACTGCACGTAACCAATTCCTACCATTTGACACAGTTCATGAATGGTTCGGCGACGATCCTCTCGAATCAGTTCTCCAATTTTCGCAACCGTCCTAGAACCGACAATTCCACTCAAAACACTGACTGCGTCCCATAGCAGCATGCGTGGCAGAGTTTCCGTGGCGGATTTACCCAATTTCACGTAAAATTTCACGCACACCCTGCCGCCTATCTTTTTCGTTCATTTTGCAAAACGCAGACGGTACGTTTCTGACACTTTATCACTCTAGCGCGCGCTGTCGGCGAATGAATTCTCCTATCACCCTACCATTTGATACATTCACTCGTGTGATATGCGTGCAGTTACATCTAACGTCGCAAGCGCGTACATTTGTTGTTTCCCACATAATGACACCAGTCCGGGAACTTTTGGATAACACCTCGTATATTGTTTAAAACACAACACTACTACTCGCCGCTGGAGGTAGTATCAACAACACATCATTTTGGTGAGCCTCGTGTGCCATGTCATCAGAAAGGGCGTTCCTTGTAATTACGACGTGACGTGGGATCTGCAGAATTATTCACCATGAAAACCTTTTGCTCTAGCGTAAGCCTTCTGTATTTCAATATATTAATGTATTGTTTATTTTTCCTAAGCTGACTTCTATTATGCACAAAAATGACTCTTACGAATCACTCAGAACTACCAAACGAAAAGATCCTGACTACACATATGAAGCGTAAAGCAGAAAGCCTTGCATAGAGCTCTGCCGCTGTATATGTTATAAAGTGACAGCTGAAATACTCTTCCCTTCACAGCTGTAGGTGAGCTACTAGGCTCCAAAGGAATGTAATGCTCTAAGTGAAACATCGGCGCTTCCTTCCTTGTCAAGAGAACTCGGGCTCTATAGTCAAAAAAAGGCAGACATACCGGGCTTCGCTTAATGCAGATGGAATTGCCGCGTAGTTTTGCTACAGCGAAATTAATGTTTATGGAAATCTAGCAATATTGATATTATATGTGGCGCCTGCACAACAAACCTGCGCGGCACCGGCCGCGACGGCCGCATTTAGATGGGGGCGAAATGCAAAAAGCGTCACCTGCTCAGATTTCGGTGCATGTTCTTTATCTTAGAACCCCAGGTAGCCAAAATTAATCCGGAAACCTCCACTACGGCCCGCCTCGTAATCAGATCGTGGTTTTGGCACCTCAGTCAACCTAAGAACTTTACGCAGCTGATGCAGCATGCACGAGAACGGTCACGCATTAATTTGCCATAAGTTATGTTATATTTCAATTTGCGCCATGCTAAATGAGTAGCAGTCACTTTTTTTTCTTTTTTCTTCGTTTTTTTTTTCATTTCGTCACCGCCAGCACCCGAGGGAAAGCGCAGCAATGACGGTTTGCTTCGTAACTAACAAACAATACCAGGATTTACCCGCGACACAGATCAGCCTCGGTCATGAATTTCTCAAGAGAGACTCTCAAGATAAGCACATCATTATCCAGCTTTACGGATAGTCTTGTATCAACGACGATATGAAGAATACTGCGCGTATATGACAGTGCTCTTTCATCAAAAAGTCAAAACGAAGCAGACCAGACCTGCGCGACCATCTGTGCCCCCGAGGCTGCTGGCTTGGCACGAATATATCGTATAGGTGTAGGGAAGTTCGGGATAGGCCGCCAAACATGATCGAGTCACTGCGTCCTGGAAACTCCATGTCCGCGAAATATCCCTCGGCACACGTCCGAGATGAATGATCAGTCTATCCATCACGGGAGCACAGAGCGCGAGTAATGCATGAGTAAATTTTCGTCTAAGCGGCCAAGATAGTTTTCGGCATCGGCAGAAGAATTTAGGGTGCGTCGACCGCGTTTCGCGCGTCCAGGGATTGCTCAATTTTATCCAAGCAGCTTAGGCGCATTGACGTAGTGTCTTCACTGCGAGTTATGTCTCAATACACATGTCAATACGGGCTTGAGTAGGAGCCTGCCGATTCCGCCTCACATTACTCGCTCGTCGTCGCGTTAACCCGAACTCGTACCCGTACATGTATGTACAGCAAGCAAGACCGACTGCCCACTCGTCTCACTGCAATCGTTAGGAAGACAAGATAGAAAACACGTTAAGTGTAAGTCCCAAGAAACGCACATCTCAGTTTATACGGCGGTGGCCCTGCGAAATAGAGCCGCGGCTCTAGCCTCCGCTGAAATCACCTGCGCCGAGAAGGCATACCGCATTATTCAGAAAATGTATTTCTTTTTCGTTTTTGTCTCAGGGGAGCATTCTTCTTTTTCTTTTTTTTTTACTTTTTTTTTGTCCGAGTGCAGCGTTTCGCGGTATAAACTAGAGGAGACGATGGACGCCAGGTCCGAGCCGCGAGTACCAGAGCTATCGCTATTACATTCGAATCTGCTAGACGTAACGATACCTTTTGTTCACATTAGCGTAGGCCGATAAAACATTGTATAATCTCTTTCGCGAGATTTTATGTCTTTCTTCTCACGGTCGGCCGACCTGGTGATAATGTAGGGGTCGATCCGCGCGCTCCGCTGACGAAGCGCGAAACGTCAAAGAATAGGAACAGGATCGTTGCATCATCCTGGCCCTACACTGAATCTTACAGTAAAAGCTGTTGCGTGCTCCGTAAACAGAAATAATTGGATGGCGAAAAAAAAAAAAACGTTGTCACGTTATACGGACGCTGATTGATTTTGGTCCATAACAGTCTGCTCGTTGCGCAACGCGACCTCGCAGCCACGTCCGCCGCGCCGCCCTGGGGAAACCAGAGCTCACCGCGCGCGCTCTTTTGCTTGCGTCACGCTCGGGACCCCGGCTCTCAGCAGCAGCAAAGCAGCGACAGGTTGAGGGCTCCCCTTCCTGCTCCTGTGACGCGCGCGGTGCAGCAGCACGGAGGCGCTCAGCTGCGCCGGTGTCGCGGCGCGCCTGCAGCGGGGGCACGACGGCGACACGTCGCACGGGAAGGCCTCCCCCCGCTTGGATCGCGCTGAGTGCCAGATCAATCTTTGCTTCCCGAATCAATATTGTATTCACACGAGAAGCGAATCCTGTCTGCAGCCCCACACTGCAGTCGGAGCAGGCGTCCTGCGCAGGGAAGTCGCGCCCAAGTTCCGACGTCGTCCGGGGAGAGTTGCGTCGGGGTTTTATCTTCTGCTTTTTTTTTTCTTCTCTCTCTCTCTCTCTCTCTGCATTACTTATAAATCTGGCCGGCGCCGTCCGATCCAATGTGTACACAGCCGCGAGCTGCAGAGGGGTCGTGGCGATTCCAATATGCTCGATGAATAAGGCTGCTCGCGCGGTATCTTTGTACACAGGGATATTGAGTGTGAGTGCGCGCTCTCCTCATGCCCCGCCGAGCCGCCGGCGGCGACGGCGCGCGCTGTTTTCGAGAGGATCCGAGCGGCGCCGTTTTCAAGGCGCGCGCCCGCACTCTGTGCTTGTCTTAGCGGGACTCCAAGTGTTTTGCCAAGTCCTAATCTGAAGTGTCTGTCTGTTTGTTCTGCACCACTGAAAAAAATAAATGAAATGAAAAACAACAAACAGATGCAAAAGTGCGCCAGTACGGACGCGCGCAGTACGCCATCGTTTTCAAAAACTGGGCCATTGTGATCCACGTCTATTGAACCACTCACTACTTCACTGCGGCGCGGGGCGTTGCCACTGATTTCCACTCGCTATAGCTGCAACCTCGCGCTCAGGGCAATTTCATGCCATATGCCCGTATATTTATTTTCGAGGACTATACGAGGAGCCCACCCCCTTCCTCAGTTTATTACAGCGAAAGCTGTATATGGCTAGGCGAAACGAAAAACCTTCCGTCCCATGTTTCGCTAAAGGTCTCCATTGGCTGCGTCGTCAGTTACGTCTTTCTCTACGTCACACCCAAGCGCGCGTGCCATTGGCAGCGCCTTTATGTATAGTGACGTCGTTCTCTGCGTCGTACCCAAGCACGCGCGCCTGCTCTACCCGCAACGCCGCCTCCTTGCTCGCCGTTGTCGCATGCGTTCCATATCTCGAGTTAGATCAGCGTCGTGGTTAGCAGCATCCGCCCGCCATTGGCGTTTGCGTTCCACTTCGCGATTTCAACGTGGACGTTTCGTCGCAGCCGAAGCCAAAGTGCCGCTCGAGAAACTCCCGCCGAAAGCGGGCGTTGTCCTAGGCGAACGCGTTCCCGCCATTGCCACGTTGACGTTGCTTTGCCCGCAACGCCGCCTCCTCGGCTCGCCGTTGTCGCATGCGCTCGATATCTCGAGTTGTAAAGATTTCACTAGGGTACTGTAGGTAGAACCCATTTATTCCTACATTCTTCCGTCTAACCTCGTCGTCGTCTTCTTGATTACTACGCTGGCGATGTGGTTTGCCACACACTCCCAATCGGCTGTCTTGCCCCCCCCCCCCTCCCCCCGAGGATAATACGGTAGCATATGCCCAATTGAAGCCTTTTCAACTTTTTCACTGGGTCCTTGGTAGTATATTGTCTTCAGGAGTCCTTGCTGTCTGGCTGTCTTGACGACATAGTAAGGTCCTGTAAAGGGCGTTTTCGAATCAAGTCCCTTTCGGACCAGAACCCACGAATCTGGTTCAATCTCCGGCATCTTTTTGCTGTGTCTGTGGTCAAAATTCTTTTTCATTGTCACTCTATATCTTTGTCGCTGCTGAGAAGTCTTGGGATGTTCCTTCAGATCAATTAGTTTCACTAAACCCAGTTCGGGATCCGCTGGCAGCCATGAGCTCGTGCCAAATGCCGCAAAATGTGGGCTGCATCCCAGGCTGGCTGTATGTGATCTGTTGTGATGTGCTACGGCTCCTTCTAAGGCGAATTTCCAGCCGCCTTTGAATTCGGGGTATAATCGTATGTACATCTTCAAATCCCTTATCATACGCTCTGCAAGGGAATTCGCTTTCGGATGGTAAGGTGCTGGGAAACGAAGGGTGATATTTCTTTTCTCAGCCCAAAGTCATAGTTTCTCGTTTTTAAAGGCTGGGCCATTGTCTGCGACGACGACTCTGGCGTCCTTGAAGAGTTCTCGTTCCAGCAATGGTATCACGCAGTTTGCGTCCTATTTTCCTGCAGCTTTGGCGGCGACAAAACGCGTGCACTTGTCTACGGCGACAAGGAATGCTTGTGTCTTCCTAACTCCCCCCCCCCCCCCCCCTTTTTTTTTTTTTTGATGTCAGCGAAATCAAGATGAACAACCTCGAAGAGGATATCGGAATACTCTGGCAAGACCATCCTGTTGCCTCTAGGCTTGTACTTGGCTTTAACAAGCTGACACCGATGACAAGTCTTCACATAATTTGTGATGTCTTTCGTGTTTTTCAAAGTGAATCGCTGAGCTATTTTGTGGTATGTCTTCCAAAATCCGTCGTGCCCTCCAGACTCTGGACTGGTGTGGTAAAGCTTCAGGACTGTCGGCACTTCTGTCTCCTGAACGTACAATTTGCCATTTTTTACTTCCAACTCCTGTGTGCCTTCCCAAGCTTTAACAGGTTTACATTTCTAGTTAGTGTTTCGTGCGGCACGTGGAGTCGAGATAGGGCATCGGCATCTTGATGTTTCTGTCGCGGGCGATGTATGACGTCAAAGCTGAATTGTTGTATTTTGCTAGCCCATCGAGCTATTCTGCCCTTCGGCTGCGATAGCTCTAATATGTACGTCAACGCCTGGTTGTCTGTGAACAGCTTGAAGTGATTTCCTTTCAGGTAGCTTCTGAAATATCGCAAGGCCATCACCAACGCCAGTGCTTCCTTCTTCGTAGTTGCATAATTTTCTTGTGTCTTCGTAAAAGTGCAAGACCTACTACCCTCAGTTCTTTTCCTTGGTGTTCTGTCGCATCACGCTGTTAGAGTATGGCACCTGCTCCATAATAAGATGTGTCGGTATATATATCTACAGGTCAAATGGCAGCTTAAAGGCAGGGAGCATTAATACAGGTTCCGATGAAATGATGCGGACAAGCTCGGTGTAGCAATCTTCACATTCTTCTGACCACATAAATGGCACACCCTTTTGGGTCAGTGCAGTGAGACATTTCGTCTTTCTGACATAGTCTCTTATGAATGCACGGAAATGGCCCGCCAGTACCAAAAACACTCGGAGGGAATGAACATCATATGGTTTCACCATCTTCTTGATGCGTTGAACACTCTCTTCCTTGGTGCTTTTCGTTTTAAGCGCGAGACACACGGTGCGATTTTGCGTGCGATCCGTCGTACGACGCGTCGGGACACATGGTAAGAACGATGTGCGGTGCGTAGCTCGGCCCACAACCGGCGGCCCTGCATGGACGCTCGGAATACTGCGTAACTTCGCAAAGTGAACATATATTTGCACAGTTCTCTAGTTTCGCACAAACGATCAGAATGAAAACGCGTCTGTGCGAGCAGCGTAGACGTGTTTCTGCAAGGCCGCGTCCTCAGTGTGGTCTCCGTCGACAGCCGCCGATGGCTAGGAGCTGCCAGGCCTAGCTCGCTGGGCCGTCGAATCTGAGACCGGTGTCGCTAAACCTCGTAATAAACCTCCTACGTTGGTCAGCACAACGTATACACAGTTATGTCGCGCTTAAATTGCAATACATCTGATTTTATCGGCGCGGACGGAAGCGAACGAGAAAGCCAGGCGAGCTTGCGATCGCAGGGAGACGGTTCATAGGCCTAGCTCGCTGACCGTCGGATCCGGGGTCGAGAGCCCTTGCGATCCGTCCGCAGCTCGTTATAGAGCGCCCATATTCGTCAGCACAATCTACGTCTGAACATTTATGTCGCTCATAAGTGGCAATACAATTAGTTTTCCCGACGCCGTTGGTAGCGATAAGAAAACACGCCAGTCAGGCGAGCCGCTTCGCATAGACGACTGCTGCGGCGTCTGCGCTGATCGCTTCCGAATTGATACCACGTCAACGATTTACTACTTCGCGCAACATTTTATAACATGCACAATTTTGAGTTCACTTCATTCTATAAGTTATTTCGTGTCAGAAACAAAGTGTACCTGATTTTTGTGTCGCCGTCAGCAGCAAAGAGGCAAGCGTCTCGACCAGGAAAAAAAAAAAAAAAAAAAAAAAGAAAAGCACCGGGACGATCGCAGCGCTTGCTCGCCGGCCCCGCCCCGCCGGCTCTACCACGTGACTATGACGTACAAGCTGGCGGTGCTGTCATTGGCTTCGGCCGTCCGACCGATGAGGAGTCGTACGACTATATCCAACAGGTTGTTCGCATGCGGCGCGTGCGATTCGGCGCCGCATGCGGCAGAATATGTTGAGAACTTGTTGAGTGCGGCGGACGATGCGGCGTGTCGTACGACAGATCGCACGCAAAATCGCATCATGTGTCTCGCGCTTTACCGTCAAACACCCTAACGAGGAAAACCACCTTACTGCAAAAAAAAAAAAAAAAAATCACTTTTCTTCATGTTAATTTTAAGTGTTGCGGCGCTTAGTGCCTCAAGTATTTTACACAAATGTTCCTCGTGGTTTTCCCTTGTCCTGGAGTAGACGATGATATCACCCACATACACATTGCAAAATTTTCCAATGAATTTGCTTAGTGTTTCGTTCATCATATTTTGGAACCACGACTCAGAATTCTTCCAGCCAAATGGTAACCGATTATACTCGTAGATGTCGAATGGTGTGACAAATGGCGTACATTTCTTAGTTTCTTCTTTTAGTGGCACTTGCCAGTACTCCTTGCATAAGTCTATTCGCAATGCACACAGACAGTCGCGCCGCGTAGTGGCCAGTGAGAAAAATGCTTCAAGGAGTATCCGTACAGTGCCTCCGTATGGCTCCGTTTGTGCGGGCGCGTTTGTGATGTGTTGACAGCGTTTATTTACGCCACGAAAATATAACCATTTAAAAGGAACAGGATATGTTGCGTGCCTCAGTGCACCAATCGAACGGCGAAGGATGAAATAAGTCTTCATTCCTTTCGAACGTACGCGCGTCTAAAACGTAGTGGGCGGTGAAGCTCCCGATCGGCAAGCATGTGACTGCGCCAATGAAGGTTTGTATCGTGCACTTTGTTGGGGCCAAATACTTCTTCTGGAGCGGCATCAGCAAAATACTAATTGTCTACATCGATCACGAATGCATAAGCATTATGCTTTTACGACGTTGTGGCTGTGGCTTACGTGAATCAATTATCGTGTTCAAGGCGGCACGATAAGAAGTCCCCGCCTATGCTCTACGCGGCACGATAAGTCCGCGCTCTACGACGTGATAAGGCTGTCAGAACGCCACCGCAACAGTTGATTATTTGTAGACCCGTTAGGCAGCTGTGTGTCGTTTTCGAATACTATAGCGGAAAATAAATGGCGCGTTAGTTTTGAGAGGCGTTCGATAGTTTTAACAGACCATATGAGACGCATCTTACGATCGCGGAACTGTGTTTAGTTTTATGCTAGGTAGTTTTATGGCGGGTTTTTAACGTTCTAATCTATTGCGCTTGAAGAACTATTCAGTACCATTCCTTGTTAGAGCCAAAGAAACAACTAATAATTTTTTTTTACCCGGCCACGATGGCCGCATTTCGATGGGGGCGTAATGCAAAAACGCCCGTGTATCGTGCAACAAGCAAGTACGTCTTGCTCGATATGCACGATAGTCACTTATACTTAGGCGGGGCGTGAATTGTTATATTCAAGAACGCAATTTATGTATTTACGCGGGGCGCGCGAGGCGTACGCACAGCGCGACTGCAAAATGAAACAGAAAGCTAATGCATATTGATACGGCTACCTTCGTAAAAAAATAAACTCGAATTCCTATTAGGCTTGCCTTGATGGTGCAACGTCTGTACGAACAGCCCTTCAATGCTAAAAGCTTCAGCGCTGCATGCCTTGACGGACGCCGCGACAAGTGAGATAGCCGGCGTTCAGAAATTCCTTGTCTTCTATTAGGCACGGGCTCCTTTTTCTTTCCTTACATGTTTGAAGGTGATACATCATGCATGCTAAAGACAGCTTCTTTGTAAAAAGGTAGCGTCATCGCTACCTTATTCCACAGCCGATGGCAATAAGCTCGGCGTGCTACGACATGGATGAGCAGTCGGCGATCCTGATAATCTCTGTGCCGGCCATTTTGGATCGCCTCGGGCGCCCCCTATAGTCCGTGTGCATTGCGAATACGTGAAAACCATTCGCATCCTCCAGTGTCGTCAATGATATCATCTATATCCTAGGCATCGGGTATGGAAAAAGATCAGTCTGCTTGTTTATCATTCGGTAATCAATGCACATTCGGAATGATTCATCTTCCTTCGGTACAATGGTAATAGGGGACGCAAAAGATGATGTCGATGGCCTAATGATCCCTGCCTCTAACATGCCTTGAAGTTCTTGCCTTAACCACACTTTCTTTTCATGGCTGAGGCTATGTGGCTTTTTTTCTGACGACTGTGCTGTCTCGCAACAAGAACGGCACCTCAATCGCTGTTGTGGCTTCGGGATATGGCCCAATGCATATCAGCTCGGGAAACTTCAACGGCACGTCGTCCACGCATGATCACTTTCGTTCATCAAATGTTTCAGTCAAAGGCATATCCTGCTCAGGTTGTCCAATGGTCATCTCGTCATTCCATAATATGTTGATCTTCATGCTCCTCATATCGGGCCGCGATAAAAGAAAGTCGAAGTCCACCGCTGACACGACGAGCGCTTCCACCTCGAACTTCTGACCTTGGAACTCAAGAGCTGCTTTTGTCCATTTGTGATATTCCCGAGATGAACCATCGTAGCTGCACGCACGAATAAGCTTCCCGGAAATGATGCTGGTGGAATCCACTATAGTTTCATTAATTAGGCTTACGGAAGCACCAGTGTCAATCAATGCTGGCATGTTTCGGCTGTTTACAAGCATCGGCACTATTAGCACGCCTGATTTAACAAGGAACACCGTTTCTTCAGCATAATGGTGAGGTTCGGCGGTGCCGTGACTTTGGGAGGTATGGCTAGTTAAGGGGTACTGAGCCTCGCGCGTAGTTATCGCTTGGTCTCGAGCTGTGACCCTTGTCTCTTTTGATGGTAGATTAAAATCTGGAGTCATACGTACGCCAGTGACTGAAGCAATTGGTTCACTGTGCTTGGCGACCTAGCTAGAACTTGTTTCTGGCACTCTCTTGTCATACCGTGCAAATTAAATGCCACTTTTCCAATACACTCGGATTCTCTGATGTTAACTGTCTTCTGTCTTTAGGATATGGCGTTATTCCAAAGTTCCACGGGATTCGTTTTAAATGCTCGAGAGAAACTCTCTTTCCACTCATTCCACGATTCGCTCAACTGTGGAGTTAACCGAAGATTGTACCATTTCCGCGCGTTGCCACACAGAAATACCCGCATGATCTGTATGCTATCCTCGTCAGTCAACCATTGGTTCCTGGAGCAAGCGTACTCATAAAAATGAAGCCAGGTAAGTGCACCGGACGAATTTCCATCAAATATGTATGGTTTCAAGAAAAACTGTTCTCTGTTGCTTCCAGATCTTGATAGTGCAACAAGAAGATCTACCAGCTGCTGCTGTTGCTTCATCTGGCATTTCTGAAGGTCAATCAGTGCGTTCGTAATGGCACGTACACACTAGCGGCAAAACGCGCGCGGCGCGCCGCCGGCGGCAAAACGCAGCAGCGGCAGGGCGGCCACACCAACCGGCGGCGCGCCGCTGCGGCAATCACGTGACAGGCTCTCTCCCGCCTTCTCGAACTATCCGTCAGCTCGGTTACGGTGTCTAGAAGGGGGAGGTGAGAGCAACGGCGGCGGCGGAGTGTTGCAAGCAATCATGACAGCAGCGGCGGCGCTGCAGTCGACAGCAAGATTGCTCCCCGGGCGCGGAGTCACGGCAGTTGGTGCCGCGGGTTTCGAAACAGGCGTTTCTGCTCGCAATTAGCGCTAGCATATTTGACATAACTAGCATTAAGTTTATGCATACCGTACCTTGTTAATAGAGGAGACAATAAATGACTAGCAGACATCCTCTGATGGACTTGCTGTGGTTGCTTTGTGGCTATCCTGTTGGGCTCCTAGCACGGGGACGTGGGATCGAATCCCGGCCACGGCGGCCGCATTTTGATGGGGGTGAAATGCGAAAACACCCGTGTACTTAGATTTAGGTGCACGTTAAAAAACTCCAGCTGGTCCAAATTTTCCGGAGTCCCCCACTACGGCGTGCCTCATAATCAGATCGTGGCTTTGGCACGTAAAACCCCCTAATTTTTATCCTCTGGTGAGTGGTCCAGTGTTAAAGGTGCATTCGCTTCAGGCATGTCACAGCCGGCACAAAGATTTTTTGTTGGTCTCGGTCGAACGCGTTCTACGTACTTTCCCGAATCGTCGGGAGTGAACAAAAATTATTTCAGCTAATGCGAAGAATATTATGCCAGTGGTGTGGGTAAAGAAAGCTGCACCGATTTCTAGGCTCGGAGTGAAGAGCTCCTTAGGTCATATTACTGCGACGCACTGCATCCTCCTGCTCGTCAAATTGGTTAATACCAATATATGATGCTTTAGAAATTATTCCATATAGGAGTTAAGTAAACAACCCTAATTTAGTTGACAATGCGATGAACTAGACTGGTGGTGACCATGAAGAATGCTCAAAAGAACGACAGACAGCACTTGATTAAAGGATTCAATATACGGGGTGTCCCAAATAACATGCAACAAGATCTTAAAATACGCAAATGCCCCGTAGCTGGGCAGAACCAAGGCAGTGTTGTTTGCCATCGCTTGTAGATACTCAGATTATTTTTGCATTCCGCCTACTTACATAATTAGTCCTAAGTAATAATTCAACTTCTTAAATATTACAATTAGATAAAAAGTATCAACGAGAAAATTGTAGAGCAACTTGAAAAATTACTGATACAGCTTTCGGTTGCTCAATACGTGCTGCATAAAAGTGTTTTCCGAGGGTGAAAGAATTAAGCCAGTGAATACACGCAAAGTGCCTCGAGCGGCCAGTCGCGCGCCAATTTTGCGCGTATTCGCGGGCTTCGTTCACGCTGGGAAAAACGCTTTTATGTAACACATATTGAGCAACAGAAAGCTGTATCGGGAGTTTTTCATATTGCTCTACAATTTTCTCATTGATACTTTTCATCTAATTATAATATTTGAATAATTAGGCAGATTCAAAAAAAAATAATCTGAGTATCTAGAAACGACGTCAAAGAACATTGCCTTGGTTCTGCCCAGTTAGGGGGAATTTGCGTATTTTTTAAAAAAATCTTGTTGCATGATACTTGGGATACCCTGTATATGATTCAACTGGGGTTTGAAGTGCAGGCAGATCTTCGAAGTCCTGTCTAAGGCCTTGGCTGCACGGGACACGGCCCGCTGCCACGCTTTAAATGCCTCATCGTCATCAGACACCTAGAAAAGGGGTGTTTTTTTTCTGCATTTCTAGCAGAAAAATAGCCTGTTGTGCAGCCCGGCGCAAAACGGTGCGTCTGTCGTCTCATGCGACTTGCCATGGCTTCTTACGGCATGTAAATGTGTAGAAAAATTGTCACCACAAGGAGGCACAGCTCCACAGCGTGAATGCGAACAGAAGCGAGCGTGGAGCAAAAAATAAGCGATCAGAACCATGCCAACCAAGCGCACTCGCTAGCTCCGACAGCAGCCCAACTACAGCGGAGGCATCTTAGTGTCGACGCGCGCGCCACCACTCGGCATCATGAATCACTGCAACACGGACCGCGCTCTCCGACGGCTGCGTTGCTCCCACCTCCCCCTTCTAGCCACCGTAGCTCGGTCCGGGAGCTGATGCGTGCATATGATAGTGCGAAACGAGTTTCCTGCTAACAGCGGACGCGAGTACTCGCCGGCCTGCCGCTTATGTGACAGCTCCCGCGCCGATTACGATCACATCTTATTCTCCTGCCCGGCACACTTGCCCCCTGCCTCTTGGCACCTAACCAGTCCGCAGCAGTGGGAGGCTGCTTTGTCCAGCACCGAGCCGGATCTCCAACTCCGGCTGGTGACCTGGGCAGAGGACGTCGCGACTAGGCACGGCCTGGACGCCACAACCGGCAGCCTGAAGACCGCCCACAACGCTGCTTTTTAATTTTCATTACTTCGGGCCTTCTCAATAAATGTTTTCCACCACCACCAGTACCAAACGAGCGGTCGGGCGGGTCCGCATGTCACCAGTTTCCCGCGCGCACGTCACGGAAGCGGGCCGCTCTCATTGGTCTCCTTCATCCGCGGCACGCGGCAAACCGCAAAAAATCAGTCCAGGAGCGATCCCTGCCGCGGCAAGAAAAACCTGTTTCGCGGCTGCTTTCGCGGCGCGCCGCGCGCGTTTTGCCGCTAGTGTGTACGTGGCATAACAGTTATGTAATTACCCAGCGGCGCTACAGCTGGTTCAGTTTCACGAGCTGAGGTGGGTGCTTTAAAACAAGTTTTAAACTCATCTTGTTCATTTCAGGCAGGAACGATACTTTTAGTGACGGGGTCGTCAGCCATAAACCCGGAGGCACTTGGAACGCTCCATAGAACATCAGGCGTGGTGACGTCCTCCAGTGGCTCTACATGTTCGTCACTTGTTTTGTAGCCCTCAGTGGTGGTTCGTCGCTCCTTGAACGCGACGTTCATCTTCATCTTCACAGGTTCCTGCTTTCGATTGTGCCAATGTAAAGATTTCACTAGAGTACTAGGTAGAACCCATTTATTCCTACATTCTTCCGTCTAACCTCGTCGTCGTCTTCTCTTCTTGATTACTATGCTGGCGATGTGGTTCGCCACACGAGTTAGCTCGGCGTTGTGGTTAGCAGCATCCGCCCGCCATTGGCGCTTGCGTTCCACTTCGCGATTTCAACATGGACGTTTCGTCGCAGCCGAAGCCAAAGTGCCGCTCGAGAAACTCGCGCCGAAAGCGGGCGTTAGCCCCGGCGAACGCGTTCCCGCCATTGCCACGTTGACGCTGCTCTGCCCACAACGCCGCTTCCTCGGCTCGCCATTGTCGCATGCGTTCGATATCTCGAGTTAGCTCGGCGTCGTGGTTAGCAGCATCCGCCCGCCATTGGCGCTTGCGTTCCACTAGAAACACAAACCTGTAACCAATAATTGAGAAACGCTTCAATACAGCGTCAGGATTAACCCAATGCTAAACACCAGGGCCGCACGTTTCAGCTTATCGCTGGTTAACCATCTGTACGGAGTGCTTGGGCGGTGATTTTTTATTTCTTTTTACCGCTTCATTATTTAAACGGCCTTTTTCAAGCAACAGCACTAAATGTTCCTCAACAACAATTTTGAAACCCTCAAAGGAAAATCATAAGTGTATTAACTTGAACAGAGTGCAAACGTTGTTCAGCGTCTCGCCCTGTGCGAATGAAGAAGAACTTCCTCTTTCCAGTCTTTGTCTTCTTTCATCTATTTTAACCTGCCCTACGTTTTATTTTACCCCCAGGACAGGGCAGCTGGCCGAATATTACCTTTGGATAACGTTTGTATATTTCTTCCCCTATTTCACCTTCCCTGTCTTTCGAACCATGCTTTACCTTGTCGCCCCAACTCAGAAAACATGTAGGTTGTAATCGCGTAACTTCTTCGCAGAAACGTTTCCCACTCGGCCGCCATTTGGGTGCGCGCCACTCATGACAGCTATCGGCGCGATACTGAGACGATCGTGGTTGTAAACGATGGCCAACCGTGGGCTTCACTTGCATAACAGGAGTTTCCTGAATGCGGCCCGTATTCAGGAAACCCTGTTACGTGAGTGCAGTGTAAGAAGACTCGAACATTGTCAAAACTTTCGGTTCGCTTGCAGCTTTATATATATATATATATATATATATATATATATATAGACACTTTTGTTCTCCATTGTTCTCGACTGTCCATAAAAGCTGTGAGCCGTGATGCTGAATCGAATTGAATAAAAAAAAAGCCTATAATAGTATATATTAATAAAGACATTTAAAGTAGGACGTAGTTCTGTGCATTAAGTTGTGTACAGGTACCGCAATTCTGTAAAAGTTCGAGCAACTCGAAACCACTTCTTCTCGAGACGATGAGCTTCATAAGTTCAGTTAGAACAGCAGCTTGGGCTTGTTGATTTTCCATCCTGGTGTTAACAGCCCAAAACCTTAGACCGGAGCACGAGACGAGAAGACGACACCACGAGCGCTGTCTTTCAACAACGTTTATTAGAAGGAAACACGGAAACACCCACGTGTAACAGACACGTCATTGTATACATCATGTGACACACGCACTTCTGCACACTCACGAAAAAGATTGCACGTGCAAAAGCTCAAGTTCTTTATCTGTTAGCAACAAGGACGGCGTGCTATAGCACATTGGTCACGAAGTCTAGCAATCTCGGCTGCCTCAATAGCCTCCCGAACCAGCTGGCCATTGTGCTTTTCCAATCACACGTGTCGGTGACACGTTTGATTCCTATGGCCAAATGTATAAGAAGCCGCGTTTCCTTCAAATAAACGTTGTTTAAAGACAGCGCTCGTGGTGTCGTCTTCTCGTCTCGTGTTCCCGTCTAAGGTTTTGCGCTGTTAACACCAGGATACGTTCAGTGCAGTTTGAAGCGTGTTGGGAGCGGTAATAGATGTGATGCGAGGCATCGCGCCCGATCCACCTCAGATCGCCAACATACTCTCTTGTTTTAACTCGTTGCACGGTCTTTTGAAGAAAGGTATGCTGAATTTGCGAAATCGGTAGGCGAAAGGTGTGTTCTAATATCGGCAGTTCTCATATCGTGGTCTTGGCCAGTGTATGTCGTCACGTGATTCGTGCCATCCATTCGCAGTCACACTCTTCCCGAAACGATTTCTTGTCTTGTTTTTCTAAATATCGCGGGCCTTCTAGCACATGCATCTCTGAGGAGGCCTGAATTGTTGATGTCAAAAGTAATCAGCACGCGCTCAGACGTCTAACCTTACTTAATCCTGTAATGTCCAAGCACAGTTCCACATCAAGGGAAATAAGAACACATTGTCGACATTTATTTTTGGCCAAAAAGAGTACAATTGTGGAACAAGAAACACGAAATGCTTCGTTCAGTTATAGCTTAATTACTGTACTAATTAATTATTTATTTTTAGTTAAACCACTCATTGCTGAAACTACACTCCAGCATAACAAACACACAACTATGGGCTTTGCATTATGTTTCCCGCACTTCAATCAACATTTTGAGGCATCAAACTCAGCGTCGCATATATTGGGCCCATTTACAGGGCAAACTTCTTTTCCATAGGAACAAATTAACGATGCCGATGATATTTATTAATTTTTAGTGTCTGTCACAGACAGACAGAGTGAGAACCCACATTACAGAAAGCTGCGCATCAGTGGTGTAGAGACTATCGTTTGAACTCCTGCCCTTCGGTACTCCTGTTACTCTATATATAATTTCCTATCGAACCGCGTATGGGCATTGAAAACAGGGCTTGTATAGTTTAACCATTCTTTTCGCTCCTTTATATTCTTTGCTCATCACCTGCAGCTCAAGACCGGCTGATTCTGATGAGCAGTGCATCAAGTACACGCATTAAGCTCTGAGTCGACGGTAGTGTGCACAGATAACGCTTCCATGAATGATTGCACCAGGCATATGCCTTGCCCCTTTGCAAATGACGCCTCATCAGAGTGAGCAGTTCGTTTCAGAGTGGGCGCATCATGCTGCTGAGATCTGTTAGTCTGTGCATGAGCAAGTACAAGTCACTTTTCCAAGCAGTCAGGCTGCTCAGCCGCTGTCTCAGACGTTTCTTTAATGAAGGCTGCGCGTGACACTGGGCATGTAGGTATTCTTCACCGTCACCCTCCACAAACGAGATGGCGTTGCGACGCTTTTAATAATCACACTGGTGCCGCTGACACCAGTGTAATTACACCAGTGTAATTCTTGCCAATTACGAGATTCACCGCCTTGTCTGTATTGCCCACACTCTTTGTATGATGTGCCTTAATTCCTCTCCTCTTTCTCCCTTTCTCTCCACCATTTCTTTTTCTTTTCACTCCATTTACGCGGGTGCGCGTAAAAGCGAGTTTAATAATAATAATAATAATAATAATAATAATAATAATAATAATAATAATAATAATAATAATAATAATAATAATAATAATAATAATAATAATAATAGTAACCAAAGCCGACGGTGTGTAGTTAAAGATGCTGGCCTTCTATGCTACGTGCAACATATTGGGCAGAAACTTGGACGTTAACAATGAAGCTAGAGAGCAAGTTAAGGACAGAACAAAGAGCAATGGAACGAAAAATGTTAGGCGTAACGTTAAGAGACAGGAAGAGAGTGGTGTGGATCAGAGAGCAAACGGGGATAACCGATATTCTAATTGACATTAAGAGAAAAAAATAGAGCTGGGCAGGCCATGTAATGCGTAGGGTAGGTAACCGATGGACTATTAGAGTTACAGAACGGGTTCCAAGAGAAGGGAAGCACAGTCAAGGATGGCAGAAAACTAGGTGGGAGATGAAATTAGGAAATTTGCGGGTAGAAATTGCGGAATCAGCTAGTGCAAGACAGGGGTAACTGGAGATCGCAGGGAGAGGCCTTCATCCTGCAGTGGACATAAAAATAGGCTGATGATTATGATGATGATGCTACGTGCTTAAGCACCAGTGATTTTGCGTTCGCCACAAGTGTAGGGTGCTTGGTGCGAACATGTGGGACCTTTAGATAGCATTATCGTGGGGACTCTCGTACGATAACGGAGGCTCCAGACAGCCCTAAGGTCATTCCATTCCATCCAGATTATACCAGGTGTTTCCTCAACTATGCCTAATTTCTTTGTTGGAAGTGCAAAAACGTCTACGTTGATGCCTGTGACGGAATCTTTGATTGCTTTTTTACAGCGGAGCTGTTATACGCTTGTTCCCAGAGGATCGCTGCGTGCGTAGACCGAGCGCGTAGACAAAAAACTATCATCATCAGCAATGGCTCGAGAGTCGTCGTCTTCCTCAACAGCTGGCTCGCTGGCTCGTGCCACTGCTCGCGTGCTCTTCTTCTTCCACAGTTGGCTCCATTGTGCAAAAAACTGAAAATGACCAATGGGTGTATCTCTTTGGCTGGTGACGTCACGCACTGCATAGGCACGCTATCTCAGTTGCCTTCCGGCCATGTGATGGGTAGGCCGCGTATTGTGCGGACCCAGGTAGAACACCATGCCTACGAAGAACGACGGCGCGATCAGAAGCGGGAATGGTACTGTTGGAAAGGTTCGGCATTCGGTGCTATGCAAACATTGGTGGGCCTACCACACGTTATCGGTCGTGCATAGACTTGACGTTCCCAAAGAACCTTTCCAGCGTCGTTACAGAACCCATGGCCGTCTACCTTAGCGACCACAAAGCTATATTCACCTTAGTGACAAAATAATAAAGACGGTAGAAAATGACAATTCATGCGGTATGTGTCTTTATTTAAATCAATATAGTTTATCACCATATATACAGCTCCACTGGTTATCCACCTTCACAGAGTGAAATGGCACTGATTTTTTTTTTTTTTTTTGAGCGCTGTGTGAAAATGAAGCATACAGAAAAAGAGGGTGCTGCGGCGGAAGTTTTTAAAAAAGTTGTCCATGTACTGTTGCGGCTCGAGGTGGCGTTTGGGCCAAGAATCCACCAAGCCCATCGATGAATACATCCCGTAGTAGGAAATAGGAAACTGATTTAATTTACATTATGTACACTGGCCCCTGGTACGGAAGCGTACTCCATCAGGAGCATATTCAACGTCTGAGTTCGTATCAGGTCACGTCAACACCTCCCACTGCACCACCGGTCTCCGCTTTTAATCCCTTGGTCTTCCCTAGGAGACTCGACTGGGGAATCTGCTGACCTTGGTGCGGCCAATCAGAGGGGTTCCATGTTTGACCGAACTCCGCCTCTACTGTTGCATTCCTGCCCTCTCATTTGCTGCCACTGTGGGTTCAACTAGGAAACCGATATCGTTGCAGTTCCCACGGTAGTAATTCCTCAAAGTTGGCCTCTCGCCTCAATCCGGTCAACTCATCATGGCCGGTGTCGGGCGCTGTCGCCGTCTGGGCGACGCTGATGAAAGGGGCTGCCTCGGGGCAATACCAAAGGATGCCCACTCCCGATTTGGGACGCTTGTCTGCCCGCCACCGTCGGTGTCTGTCGAGCACTGTCGCCGTCTGGGCGACGCTGACGAAACGGGCTGCCTTGTGGGGAACGTACAATTTATACGCTGGCCCAGGTTGATACGTAACAGTACATACGTATCACAATGGAATGTATATTCTGCAATTTGCAGAATATACATTCCATTCCAGCATCACAATGGAATGTATATTCTGCAATTTGCACGCCATAACATCGCTCTCTTTTAGAGTTGATATAGTTTTATTGAATTTTAGGTTGTCTCCTACAGCACGTGAAGCACAATTACAAAATGCAGCAATACGTTATATTGAAACGCTCCTACACTCAATAAAGTAGCGTCATAGGCATAAGGGCGGCTTGATTTATTTTAGAGCGCTTCTCATTAAGAGCTGCTTGATTAAGGCTTCCTTGGTCTCAACGTACTGAATATGCGCTTCTCTGCCTTTATGAAATGACCTACATATCATCGCGTGCGAGTAATAACCCCGGACATTTTCGTGAGCTTCTAAAAGAACGTTTCTCTGCCAAAACAAAATATCGTTTCCTTTCAGACGTGCTTCGACGGGAACTAGTACGTACGGCAGCACCGTATAGCTGTGCTGCTGAAGTGGTCCACACACGGACACTGACACGTAAACACGAAACGGACCTTGCGCCGCCTCAGCATCGCAACCGTACACCATACAGTCATATATACAGGCCGGGATAACGTAAAACTATTCCAATCTCTCCTTATTACAAATCCGCCATTAGTCACAAGCTTTCTGGAGTTCAAGTGCCTTCAATTGCCGATTATATAAGCTTGACCCCTTGCTACGGCTACAACTGCCATCTAGCCTTTCATGCGGCGAAACATCCTTGCGGTGCCGCTTGTGGCTGGGAGTGCTGTTCACGAGCGCTGACTCCTATCGTATGGGGATGGCTAAGAGCCCGATGTGCGATTCCTGTAGGTGCGAGAAAACCACCGAGCACCTATTGTGTATCTGTCGTCGCTACGACGTACAATGCCTCTCTCTCCGCACAGCTTTAAACCGATTGGACTCAAGACCGTTCTCTGAGTCAAAGATACTCGCACCGTGGCCACATCCGCCACTGTTGCAAAACGCGGGTCGTGCACTACAACAGTACTTGATGCGCACCGGTTTGATCGACCGCCTATAGTTCCCCTGTGCATCCTCCCACGTGCACTGTATGTCCACTTTCTTCCCCTCTTTCTTTTTCTATTTCCCATTTCCCTTACCCCCAGTGTAGGGTAGCAAACTGGGCGCTCGTCTGGTTGACCTCCCTGCCTTTCCTCTCCTTGCTCTCTCTCTCTCTCGCCAATCTATATAAGCACTTTTAAATAAATAAATAAATAAATAAATAAATAAATAAATAAATAAATAAATAAATAAATAAATAAATAAATAAATAAATAAATAAATAAATAAATAAATACGACCTGCCTGTTCTGCACAACTCCAGGTAAACAAGACATGAAAGGAAAGCAATTATGAAAAAACACTGACGTCGCTTTGAAACGAAAAGTTTTTTCCAACTCCACACAGAAAGGGTGATTGCGAGGCATAATGAGACGCCAAGGAGATAAGAATCTCGGAACGTGATCGTGTGAACACACTGCCTGTTATCTCGTTCGACTAGTGGCAACAAGAAGATAATGGTTTCCGGCGTTTCAGCAGAACGTGCTCGATAATATAACATAAAACTCAAAATAAAAGAGAACAAAGAAAAACGATTAAGCGAGATAGGTTCTCAGGAAGATGCAGGCCTATTAGTGATCGACAGAGCTCGCTCTAAGAAGAAATGTCGCTGGAGCCATTGTTTGGACAAGTACTCTTGTCAAAACGTTGGCACTAGTGATATCCTTTGTTTGACTCCTTATGATCACATCAGATAAAAACATTATGCGGATCCCACGTACTGTGGGAATAGATGTAAGCAAAGCCTTCTGTGCTGTTTGCGTCGATTGACGATAAATGGAGGTAATGATTACGGCGAACGTTTAAATTCTTCAGCGTTTAAACGTTACCTTGCGTGCACCACCTGTGTTTGTCTGCGTAGTACACGTAACACACCGCGAGACGTGTCGCTACCCGCCGCGGTGGTTTAGAGGCTATGGTGTTGCGCAGCTAAGCGCGAGGTCGCAGGATCAAATCCCTGCCGCGGCAGCCACATTTTGATGGAGGAGAAGTGCAAAAACGCCCGTGTCCCGTACATTGGGGGCACGTTAAAGATCTCCTGGTGGTCAAAATTCATCCAGAGTCCCTACGGCGCGCCTCATAATCAAATCGTCCTTTTGGCACGTAAAACCCCAGAATTCAATTCTACTGGAGACGAGCTTGCTTGAGGCGTTGTTGTACGCCATTGTTCATAGCCTGTGAGAAGATTAGCACTGTCATTGCCTCAAACGACTCATCGCATCTTGGAAGAAGTATTAAACTATAATTAAATTACGGGGCTTTACGTGCGAAACCCACAATTTGAGTAAGAGGCACGCGATAGTGGAGGACTCCTGATTAATTTTGACCACCAGGGATTCTCTAACGTGCATGAATACACGAGCATTTTTACATTTCGCCCTCGTTGAAATGCGGCTACCGTGAATCCCTGACCTCTGGCAACGTCATAGCAACAAAGATACTGCGGCGTGTACTGAAGTGTGGATTTGATGTTCGGCCGCTTCAGTAGTGTCTTCTATACACTGCGTCTGCACGCCCTGCGTCAGTTGCCTGCTTGACAAATTTGCCCGGCGTTTGTTTTTCAGAAATAGCAAACAGGTACCTACCGTACCTTGAATTTAAATGTATCCACTTTGTCCGCAACTGCTGTCAAGTCTAGCAGCCTATAGTCATTTGCCTTCGTACGTCGCCTTCCCTCACCCGCACTACCCCCTTGTATGCGAGCTGTGATAGTGATATATCTCGCCTCGGGACTGTTGTGCGTTTGTAAGCGCTGCATCTTCTGCAATGCTTTTGCGGGGACCTCACAGATAATTGCAGCAACCTAGAGGGTATTGCGGTGACATCCAGGTAGCTCAAGAGGGCATTGCGGCAACGTGAGGGAAAATTCTGAACGGGTTTCTCGCGTTGCCTTTCTTCTCCACCGCGCTCCTGCCATGTATGCACACGCTCTGTACCACCCCTTGACGCGGTGGTGCCAGACAACGACAACGACGAACAACGACGGCGGCGGCGCGGCGGCGGCGGCGGCGGCGGCAGGCGGCAGCAGCAGCCACGTCAGCAGCCAGCACGCAGCAGAAGAAAGCAGCATTCGGCGCAGCAGCGCACATCAGCAGCAGCAGCAGCAGCAGCAGCAGCAGCAGCAGCAGCAGGCAGCAGCAGCAGCAGCAGCAGACAAGCGTTAGCAGCAAGCGCAGCAGTGTGCTTGCGTTTGAGCAGCAGCAGCAGCAGCAGCAGAGCACGAAGCAGCAGCAGCAGCAGCAAGCAGCAGCAGCAGCAGCAGCGCGCAGCAGCAGCAGCAGCAGCAGCAGCAGCAGCAGCAGCAGAAAGCAGCAGCAGAGCAGACAGCAGCAGCACAGCAGCAGCCGCGGCGGCAGCAGCAGCAGCAGCAGCAGCACAGCAGGCAGCAGCAGGGCAGCAGCAGCAGCAGCAGACAGCAGCAGCAGCAGCAGCAGCAGCAATCGCGGCGCCGCAGCACAGCAGCAGCAGCAGCAGCAGCAGCGGCGGCAGCAGCAGCGGCAGGCGCGGCGGCAGCAGCGGCAGCGAGCAGAGCAGCGAGCAGCAGCATCAGCAGCAGCAGCAGCAGCAGCAGCCGCAGCAGCAGCAGCAGCAGCAGCACCGCAGCAGCAGCAGCAGCACAGCAGCAGCAGCAGCAGCGCAGCGCAGCAGCAGTCAGCAGCACAGCAGCAGCAGCAGCAGCAGCAGCAGCACAGCAGCAGCAGCAGCAGCGCAGCAGCAGCAGCCCAGCAGCAGCAGCAGCAGCAGCAGCAGCAGGCGTGTTGCAGGATTCTTTCTTCCGGTAAAGGCTGATCGTCCAACTGGTTTAGCACAACGAAAAGCGAGTGTCTGTGCACACTGTATTGTGGGCACTGACAAAGAACATGGCGAATTGTTTCCGCGTCCCCACAATCGCCACCTGCTGCGCTGTCGGCCATCCCTATACGGAACGCGTAGGCACTGGTAAACGCGACGCCCAACCATAGCCTACACGGAAGGGTCGCGTCTCTTCGGGGAAGTCTTGGTGGAAGTACACCGGCCATGAAGATATTCGCTTAAGTAAGAGATGTTTCGTGAATATGGGCCCTGAACTGTATGTAATGCGTAATGGTGAGCGCTGCGATGGGCTACAATATTGGGCGTTTATAGACACTCATGCCTCAGCTAAGATGCAATACGATGTTTCACTGCATTGATTAACATCGGCATTTATCGTGAGATGGGTTCTGCCGGAATTTTCTTTCTTGCCGAAAGCAAACTTTAGCCTGGTAAAATTTGTGTAATCATATAAAAAAGATTACATGGTCGTAAGGATAGCAAACATTGTAGGCCTGCCTTGTAATCAGAGAAGACGGCCCCATTTAGGGGTGGTTCCTCAGGAATCACAGCGGTATACGAAGAGCAGCAAGTTCCGCAGAAGTCGACGTTGTCCTTTGATAAGTCACCCGGGACCGGTAAACCTATCGATTCAAGGTTGACTTGCTCAGGCAAAGCAGTCACTTTGGTTGCCCAGAGCTATTGCGGGTATCCGGACAGGCAAATTCAGCCTACTAGAGGTTGGACTGCGCAACATTTGGCGAGACACACAGAAGAGAAACACACACCACACAGCGCTACTTGCAACTACCGATTTATTCCCATGTCAGCCGCATAAATACAGGGAGATGCTCAAAGGGGGAGAGCGACATGAAACTTTACAAAAGCGGCCATCCACCAATGCCAGGCCGGCTTTGTCACGTGATCATTTTTGCTGCACTCGAGGTGCAGTCTCTAGTATGCTCTCGAGATCCAACCTCTAGTACGCTATACCAACACGCCTACTCTTCAACCTTGGTAATTTCAGCCACCATATACACACTGTATTGATACATGTCTTGAACAATCTGTTCAGGGTATCTATTAACCGACAATGACGACTTTAATGAGCAATGTAGACAATAGATTTTCCGGTTGTACGTCTAGCGAGATTGGTATTGACGTAGCCAGAGCAAGCGCGGATTTCGCATGTATCTTGTATGCCTATAACTTATGCATGCATGAACAAAGTGCAGGCACTCTGTGACATCGATATATATCATGAAGTCTACCAATGATCCAGTGCTACCGGCCTCAGAGACGGCCTCAAGGAAGGATGCGAAGAGAGAGAGAGAGAGAGAGAGAGACAGGGGGAAAAAATTAAAGAAAGGAAAGAGAAAAGGAAAGGTCAACCAGAACAAAAATCGGGTAGGCTCTTTCAGGCACGCAACCGCGTAGTGGGGAACGCGAAACGATTTGTGCGTGCCGCAGACGATGTATGGACACTAGCGTACAGAAATCGTGTAACCAAATACACAAGTTACGTTTACAAAAGCATTAAAAAGGTTACATGCCTAATTTATATTGCAGCTAGTGGGTGTGTTACGGTCGATTCTTGCAGTCGTCCTCGCTCCCTATTCGTAGTGGGCTGGTTAAAGGTGGTGGGCGCGAATCGGCATTCCTTAACCTTGCTGCCAGAGTCGCTTCACACCATTTCTGGACCCTGCGTATTGAACGGAGGTGCGCCATAACCGAGCAAGTGCGAACTTTCTTCGAAATATTGTACACTTGTAGGCCTTATAACTCCTGATGAGCACCAATATGAGTTTGATGAATTATACCTCTAGTATGGCTGAGTGAGCTCTCTCAAACGCAAACGCTCCCGCTCGGATTGACAAATGTACTGCCGACCATGAGTTGCTTATGTGAACCCCAAGCGAGACGATAATTTTAGCTCCATTTGTGTCATGCGTGGCGCGGCACATGCGTGATCGAGTAATGGCTTCTTTCCTCTGCACAATGATACCAAGAGAGAGAGAGAGCAAGGAGAGGAAAGGCAGGGAGGTCAACCAGACGAGCGTCCGGTTTTCTACCCTACATTAGAGGGTAAGGGAAAGGGGAATAGAAAGAGTAAAAGAGGGAGAGAGTGAGTGCTGAGTACGCGTGGGACGATGTGCAGGGACACTATAGGCGGTCTCTTAAACCGGCGCACTTCAAGTAGTGTACCAGCGCCCGAATCGCTTTTTGTGCCAGTGACGGGTGTAGCCACCGTCCGAGTATCCTTGACTCAGAGAACGATCGATACCAAAGTAAGACGCGTCGGTAGTGCAGCTGCAAAGATATAAGCGATTATGCCATAACATGTTTTCGTTGCGTGCGGTTTTATAGAAGACGACCTCTCTGACCGATTTCAAAGACGTTTCACGTAAAAATTCGGATTGTCAAAGTCAAAAATCTGTTAGCAGGATGGTATTCAGCATGGCTTGTCGTATAACAAACTTGATAATGAGTGGTCAGACGCTGCCGGAATGGATACTGAGAGGTCACGCGCTGCCGTCCAACGCCAGAACGCGTTGGACGGGATTTAGAATGCTCAGCCCGCCAGGCCTACATGTCCCAGGCAAGCTTTTTTTTTTATTAGTTTCAGCACGCAAGAAGCGCGAAAAACCATTCGATATGAGGTCAAGGCTCTTCTGAGTTTTCAATGCTTCAAGAGCGGTATTTTACCCGGGCGAACTTTCATGATGACAGTGTGTCATCATGTGCATGCGCTTCCCAGAAAGAGCTGAACAACAAGAGGTCATCTTTGAAGATGACATGCGGGTTGAATATCATATAGTTGGTGGGGCTATAAGATCTAGGCACACAGCAGCCACGTAGGTAGTTTACTACATCACGCAGTTTCTAAGGGAACTCCCGCAGAATACGCACTCCCAGTACGAGTATAAGGAAACAGATTAAGTTCACTGAATCTTCCCGTACCCGTACGTAGCTCTCACAGCTTAAGCCTTTTAACTGTTTCAACCTAGAACCGACATGTACAAATACAGTTTTTCCTCTTAACAAGTGAGCTTTGGAATGCTTTGCCTGGAGAAATTCGTTCATAGTCACTGACCGATATTTCGTCTGAAATTGATGTGAGATGTTATCCTCCACTCCTCTAAAGGCCCCAGTAGCACTGCAGTATGTAAAAATAAATAAATAAATAAATAAATAAATAAATAAATAAATAAATAAATAAATAAATAAATAAATAAATAAATTGCCCGCCAATCCACCCTGTGAAGGTGGTTGGAAAGCGAAGCTTTTTACGCCACCCTCACGGTGACTGCGGCGCACTTGATATTTCACACACTAGAACGTAACTTTAACCACGGCCTTTATTATTATTTACTTCACAACAATGTTCACTACTGCTTTATGATCGGTGTGATATACACTACTAGACTACCCCATAGTGGGGTAGTCTAGAAAATGAACCGAAGCAGTTACTAGGCTGGAAGGGTTTCGAATGACGTCAACCCTCTTTCAAGCAGCTGCATAAGCTTTGCAACAGCTGCAATCTAATCTTACGGACCGCGCCGAGCCTGTTTCCGTTGTTTTCCCGCATCCCTTATCATCCATCATGTTGGCTCATCACTTTGAAGCTTGTTTTTGTGGTTTTTCTTGGGAAAACGAGTGCTTAGTTGTACGCTGAATGCCTGAATTCAAGTAAGCTATACTGCTATACCTGCAATTGTTAGCGGTTCGTCGGGATCGTTTTTTGATTACAACGACGGACACGACAGAACCCTTGGCTGGTAGAGGTACAAAGCTTCGCTTTAAAACAACAAACATGATAACAACACATTTTAGCGATTGTGGCTACCTCTTTGAACATTGGATGGTAGTGAGGAGCGTTCGTTCTTGGGGATCAATTACACATACAAAAAAAAAAAAAGTTTTAGACGCGCTGCACTGCCACTATGACCCGGTTTTGACTACATCTAATATTTCGATAGCCACCGATGTTTTACAGGCCGCGTCGCTTCGCGCGCTGGCGCACTGTATTGAAATGCAGAGAAACGTCTGCATATAGCTTTAGTTGGTGACGATTGTGCAAAGCGGAGCCACGAGCATTTTAATTTTTATAGCCTAATCTAGACCGTTCCTTTTCAAACGAGGGCTGTTTCCAAGGTGATGTCGGTAGCACATTGATTGCAGATGAAGCGCTAACCTCTTTAAGTACGGCCACATCGAAATCTATAGATCTGCTCGCGATCTTTTGAGTTGGATGCGCATAAGGTCCACACGAAGAGCGCGAATAAAATAGAGAACGAGAAAGGATGAAGTCCAGGCAGACAAGGGCCATGATCACGCCATCATCATTTCAACGACACTAAACTTCTCCCATTTCCATTTCAGTCTTTGTTGCCATACCAAAGCGGCTTTCCTTCAGCCTGCGCAGACAATTCAATCGAACTACAGAGAGAAATGGCAGATAAACCGGCAACGATTCCAGGGAGTAATGCCTTTGAAAACGTTTAACGTTGCTTTATTTTTATTTTATTTATTTTTTTTTTTGTTCTTTCGCTCTAGGATTGAAGAATACGGACGGCGCCGTTAAGGAACCAGCGAGAAGATGCGACGCACGGTCATTTCTCGACTCGGCTCCTTTTATTGGATTTAGATTTCTCAATTTGTCGTGATTTCTAGAAGCGTAATAGGAGTCTCCGCCCTCGTACTGGAAACAGTAATTTGTTGTCAAATAGAAGCATTGTCGTTCATAGGAAGCACGAACCGGCGCGTGGAAGCGATACAACTTAATGAACTCTGTAATATACGTCTTTCGGAGTGTAGCCGGCGCTCCATCTGACAGCAACCGGACGCCTTTAAGAGTACTTTGTTGGCAAAACAATAAAGGCGTCGAAAATAACGCGTTCCTGTTATGAAAACAGAACGACAACAACGCTTGCCGCCAGCAGCCCCGTATTGTGCCGGTCATTTCTTCTACTTTGCGCACACATGTGTGTGTTTTTATACCGTTAAGATAAATACTAGGTGCTCCACTGTCACTCCTTATAAGTTGAGGCGCTATTTCTGACGGAGAGAACTTCCACGTCCGAAAAAGTCGAAACGAATGCGAATTGGTTCTTCGAGTCGGAGAGACATCGCCGCAAAAATATAAAAGCCCGAGAGTTGGAACTTTCTATCGAGTTTCGGTATTTCATGGAGGAAACACAGCAACGTGTCAATCCTTACAAGACATAAGAGAGAGATGCTCTACTGCCGTATGAATTACTTTACAGCGACAGCAGCTCAGAGCTCGAAACTGAGTTTCTTGTGATCGTCCATCCTTTCGGTAACGTCGCAGTCGTGTCGTCAGGCCACTTCCTCAATCTCAGTTTCACCCTGACAAAATGACGAAGAAAAGTTTCACCCATCGTCGCCACTGGTGATCGAGCTCAAGCCACTGCAGCAGGGAGGAGCGGGATGGCACTAACCACTGACCTCGCAGGCGTGCACGCACGTGGTGGGGAAACAAATCAAGTGCACGAGACGTTAGTACCATATCCCATGAGCGCTTTCGATGGTTGCTTAGCCTTTTGTTGAGCAGGGCACTTCGCTGGGCTATGCCTGCTACGCTTCGATCATTCAGCCTTGGTCAAAAGAATGCAGGCTTTTGCTTATAATATGAGAGGACCGGATGTGCAAGCGCTAGAACCTCTGCAATAGTTCATCTACGCTTGTTAGCATCCATAGTTGCTAATGCCTTGAATGTGCCTTGAAAAGCACATTCAAGATTCTTGTGGACGTTGTTTTCTGTTTCTAGGGAGTTGCAACTTTTTAATTGTCTATGTTAAGGATAGTCTACACAATTAGGACTGCGCGACAATAAACACCTTGTGAATTTCATGTAAAAAAAGAAAGAAAAAAAGAATGAAAGCCGTTACCATTTTATTTCACCTCTTTGTATTTCAGTTCCTAGTGCGTAGTTATGGTTAATTTAAAATAAGCTGTGGACATAATACACACGGCACAACCGCTTAGCGCATTCCAATGTAAAAGTGCGATAAGTGGTTATATCACATGATATTGAATGTTATATTCGATGGTAGCTTCTAATTTCTCATAGACCGCCGCAAAATATCACAGGGTGGATAGCGCGTGAAAAATAACATGGATTGCGGAGGGAAGGGGGGGGGGGGGGAGGATGGCTGCTGCAACACTGGTTCTCCTAATCAAAAGCCCTGCGCACGCCTTTGACCGAGTTATCGCAGAACGTTTTCGCTTGATAATTTGTGTGGGTTTGCTGCGTATCACGCAGACTGTGAGAGTGGTCGTGTCTGTGCAAATATTTTGGAGGCCACAGCGCATAATGCTTTAGCGGACGAGAACAGAGTTGTGCGCATCGCAAACAGGTTCTTGCGTAGACAACGGTCGCTGCTGTGAGCGCCTACTGCTGTGGTCATGGATGAGTTCAGCGCCTGTGAAATTGTCATTGTCTGTTTTGTTGTTGTTGTTGTTTTTTTGTGTTTTAGCTGTACATGGCCAGGTGCTGGCGGATTGCATCCGCGGACAAAACTACGCGTAGACCAACAAAGTGGGCCGATCCTGGTGATAGTGCAGAAAGGTGATCCTGGTGATAGTGCAGAAAGGGTCCGAGCTCAATGGCACATACCCCTGTGGGCTCGGGGACCTGTAACGCGTCCTTGAACTACCCTTGTCCCAAGTGGGAGGCAAAAACAATGTGCCGGAGCGATGAACGCTGTTGCCCAAGCGCTAGTCTATGACGATGCATGTTAAAATGTCAGTGATAAAACGTAATAGTCTACCAACCAATAGCTTTGTCTCATTCTCTCTTGACATAACCATTTCCCTAGCGACGTCATCAATTGTCCCTTGGACTCGGTATGGATAAGACCCATGTCGCTCGCTCCGAAGTGGAAGAGCGCGCCTTCAAGGAGCGCCGGCGCGCTCAACAGCGCGAATGGATGCGAAAGCGGCGAGAAGCCGAACGCGCAGCGTCCCAACGTGCTGCGGCCGATGGTGCAAGATGGTGTGAATCCAGTCGCTTAAACTCGCTTTCACTCGCACATACAGCATACGCCGCGCGGCGATGCAACGAAGTTATGTGTTGTGTCTTTTCAACCATTTACCCTAACCACCAAATTAAAAAATTAAAATATAATTAAACAAAACCGACAGCTTCGATAGTCTTCCACCTTCACATAGTGGAATGACTCTGAATTATTATTATTATTATTATTATTATTATTATTATTATTATTATTATTATTATTATTATTATTATTATATTTTTTGTGGTTAAGGCAAGAATGTTTCCTTGCAGAGATAAGGGCAATGCGCGCGGTTTTCTGTTTATTTTGTCCTTAATAGGCAATGAAAACAGCTTTGCGCAACATTGTAACCAGCTGTGAGAAGTGATGAGATTTGAACACAACTTGAATAAAAGAGGAGACGACGGTGAAGGACTTAAGTGGGCATGAAAACTTCTCATTTGGTGAACAATCAATGTCTGAATGACTAACCGAAGCTCCATATTCGTGTTCACATCATCACTCACTCACTCACTCACTCACTCACTCACTCACTCACTCACTCACTCACTCACTCACTCGCTCGCTCGCACGCACGCACACACACACACACACACACACACACACACACACACACACACACACACACACACACACACACGCACGCACGCACACCACGCACGCGCGCGCACCACACAACACACACACACACACACACACACACACACACACTCGCGTTTATCACCAGCACTTGTCCACTCTGGAACTTCGGAGTCCCACCTATACCCCGCACCTCCCCCACCTGCTATAACTTATGTGGTTTATTACGATGGGACGCGGGCGAACGGAGAGCGGTCGCAGATGTTAGACCAAGCACAGCAATCACGAGCCTACGCTGGTGGCGATACCGCTTTGGCAAAGACCGCTCTTCTTCGGTACACATGCAGGAATCCTGTAGAAGAATCGACATTTGGGCAAGTTGGTACTGGTAGAACATCTTGACGGGGCATTGTCAGCGCTGTCCTGTATTTTTACTTGTGTCTTCGTCATTTGCGATGCCCCATGTTCAACCAGTACCAACTTACCGAAATGTCGATTCTTCTGTAAAAAAAAAAAAAAAAAAAGAAAAAAAAAGGAATCCTTTAGCTTCGTTCCGTTGCTGCTCCTTTGCGTGTCCTACACAAATGTGCTTTTCTGCGCCCATCATGTTGTCGTTCCCCCTCTGTTCCAAATCAGGAATGCTCTGATTTTAGATGAAGAAAACGGCCTAATCTATTGGAGCTTTTAATATCACCTAATTTCGAAATTTCTTTTCTTGGGCCTCTTCATCGCTTGCCGTGCATCACGCTCGGGAATTGCCCTGATGGGCTCAATTTAGCAACCATGCGCCGGCAGCCGCCAATATTTACTGCGGCTTTTACTCTTCCATGCTGCGGAGTGCGCCTGTGTCTCTCGCGCCGACGCGCGCTTATTGCGCGCTGTTTGCTCGAGCATCCGACACAGCGGCTCTCGCGCGCCCCTGCGTCACTACGATGGCTGTTTGACGAGCCGTTTATTTAAAGAGAACGAAACAAGGCGACTGAAATGCGCAACGGGAAATCCGAAGCCTGCGGGCCACCGTGAGTACACTCAAGAGGGACCGGTGTGGCGACATAGTCATTACAGGGGAGCCTGTGAGCGGCAATATATAGTCGCAACTGTTGGTTAGCTTAGCAGTAATCGGGCTGGCGCCCTTCTGAGAGAAAAAGTAATAGAAGAAAAGTAAAGAAAAGAGTTTTACGATTGAGCAAGAAAATAAATCCTTTGAGTAGTGGAGAATAGAAGCGTCAAGACGGACATCAGCACATGGGTTGGATCAAAGTATTGCGACAGTGCCTTGCTGCTTCTTCTCGCGGTGTCTGCGTGGAAACAAAGGAGGCGCGGCAGCTATTTAAAGCGAATGTTTCTTTGCCTCTCCATCTTTATCTAGATGCCTCTCCGCATGGCTCGCTTTCTTGTAAATAACACATGCCTCTCTTGTTTAGGAAAACGAGTTCGTTGTAGTGAATGAATACACCACAATGTTACGAAGTGACAGTGGTATTAACTGAACAACCTTACGAAATACCTCTCAAACCCACAGTCGAAGAAAAACATTACCACAGTGTGCGACGACACAACCGCATAACATTTCCATATCTACGTTTCCATTGACGCTTCTCTGTCTCTGTTGAATCTGGAGTCGCGGAAACATATCTATTATAGATAACGAAAAAAATCTATCTGAAGATATGGAGCCGGATTCACAAAGCTTTTAGTTCGATGTCATGTCCAACATAACTACTCACTGGCATCTGCTTTTGCGAACAGTTCTAGGGTAAGCATTTTATTGTGAATACAGGCCCTAATTTTGCTTGTCCTTTCAGGTAATAAGCGGCGCACAAGGAAGTTTGCCAGCAATAAGCTAAGACGGATAAATTTGCAAATACCGTGATGAGACAAGCAATGAAAAGCGCGGAAGCAGCTCCAGTGACGAGATCATGCCAGTCGGACTCGCGAGCACGTTTTGGAGAATTGTTTGCCGTAAAAAAGACATACAGTGCCAGAATGTGTCGACCTCTGAGAAACAGGACATATGACGCGAATCAAATACTACTGCTGCGAAACGTCTTAAGGAGCAGCGGAAACAGGAGGTCTCAGGTAGCTGTTTATTTGACATGTGATTGATTCAAAGTTTCATAAATAGATCAATGAATCGGCTCGCTGGTTCCTCTTGCGGCTTATATTTGGAGCGATGGCAGCCATTGCTGCCTTGCTGCCCGAAGCGAACTACCGACGGTGCGTACTATTCCAGACGACCTTTCAGTCAGCTAGTTATGACTCACAGATTCGGTAAGGCTTTTCAAGATGTAGTCTAGTAGATGCTAAGCTTAATTGCAATCCTTGACCGCAGGTAAGCCTTTGTCTTGAATCAGCAAAAATATTGTGAGGGCCAAATTTAACGAGACTACCGCAATATCATGTCGAAAAGCTTTTACTGGAAGCGTTATATCTGAGCACCTAAATGTGCACGAGAGGAGTACGACTGAATGAGTGAGCGCTTTATTAATAAATAATGTTCACCAAAGAATTTTTAATAAAGGATGTTTGGTCCTTTATACTAACAACAGTATTGGAAGTACTTGATAGTAGATTAATTTGACGTTGTTAGGTTCGGTGCGCGAGGTCGACCTGATAAACTATATTGGGGGCCTATAAATTCCCGTCACCGTACGTTTGCCTTAATGCTGAGGCACTGATGCGCTCTGCCATATAACAGGAGAGGAAGGTCTGAATGGGAGCTGCAAAAGATGATAAAGCATGCGAGGATCTCTTTGCGAGAAGTAGGTTGCGTCATACCCGATGGTGCGATCTTTCTCTTACGTTCTCGAGCGTTCCAAACAGCGCGAGGCGAATGTTCCAACCGTCGGCCTTTGGAAACACACAAAAGCGAAATGCTAGCCAAGCATATCACTCGCCTCGCCCTCGCTCTACCGGTGTCTCGATATCCGCCTCGAATGTTCTGATGGTAACCTGTCTATACAGGAAGAGGAGGAGGAGTTTGTGAGCCGGAGGATGTAGGAGCTTGCAGTCGCTTTCTCGCTTCTCGATCATTCAGGGCACGGACAGAAAAACGCGACGACTGCTATAAAAGGAAGCGCACAGCGTGCGCTAAAGGGGAATAAACTTTCCGAAATGGAGGTTTTCTAGCCATTACGTGATGCAAACACCAGTCCAGAGTACGTGAGTTTACTTGTATCACTGCATGAGGGAGTTGAGGAGGGGGGGGGGGGGGGATGTGTAAAGAGGGCTGTCTTCGTTCGCGCTTATTTCGAGTTTGTGGGCGTGTGCTTCGTGAGTACCCAAGTGCTGTCAACCTCCCGAGAAATTCGACGTCGGACGGTCTGAAGGCAGCGCGGTGGCTCCGAATATCAAGAATGCCCTGGAAGCTCCGCCAGGGGAACGGACAGTCGTCGGTCTGGTGAACATTGAAAGAACATTGTTATCGATAAATATTGTTATATGAATCTTAATCGAAGGTGTTAGTTCTAGCGGGTGTTTATATAGCTATGGAGTGTGTTGGTTCAAACTTTTTTTTTTTGTATCTAAGAATGCCGAGTGTTCAGTGAGGTTACTTTGGAGACCTGCTTGTTGTATTCAGCCTTGCTCTTGATACATGTGTTTTAATCACTACATACACACGTTGTTGCAACAGCATTTTGTCCTTCTGTTCATTGCGTTAATTTTGCTGATTTTGACGATTCGAGGCTTCTGTCTCTTTCTCTGCGCGGAACCGGTGTCTTCTCATGCAGCAGCAGAGAACACAAATTTTCGTCACTTGGCGCTCGTCGAAGGCGAACGTGAAGGGTGGCACCCACGTTATTTCGAGGTCATGGATGTGGTCGGCGTGCTGCGAGGCGTAAATTTTAACTACTGCTTGGCCCACAAAGCGCGCAGCGGTGCAGTCCATGCGTGGAAACCTTCGCGACATAACTCCCGCACACACGTGATTCCAATTGACAGCTTCCGCACCTCATGCTGTGTTGTGTAGTACGGGACAGCCTGCCCTTCGCGAGTTGTCTCAGCCACGAACGATTTGGGCGCGTGGAATGACCTAACCTGGAGTTTCTATAGGTGTTGCCGAAGGACAAGCCCTATGGGTTTCTGCAAGGCGCCATCATTTCTTGGGAGCAGCAGTAGGCTCACGAGAAAACGCAGCCACTTCGCGGTCATGGTGACACTGCCTCGCGCAGCTGCAGCGCCTTTTCTATTCATGTGGCTTCATTGAAAACTCCTGGCGTGTTCTCCGTGGATTGTAGCATATCCGGCCAGAAAAAAATTTCTTGCTTTAGCATCAGGACATGCGACACAGCTTTCTGTCTTCGGGCAGAGCAGTGTCCACAAGTCGGAAGATGCGAGTTCTTCACTAATGTAAATAGGCTTCCGTTTTGACGTCGGTTTCTTGCCCGATTCCTGACTCCGTCATCTCATTCTTGTTCGGAATTGCGAAGGTGGTGATCAACTGCTGGTGGGAATTCCTCCAACAGTTACTGGGCCGCTTTAATTTACAGTCCTCAAAGTTCTCAAGCCAAGCCCATGCCGATTCCCCAAGAGTGACGTAGAAGTCGTGCATCCTGCTCTCCGAGGTCTGGCCATTAAAGCTGACGACATACGCTTGAAGTGGTTTGATTTAGCATGTCTGTCGCCTCCTCGAAGCGACCTCATAGAATTATTTGCAAGTTCGGGGAATTTTTCAGGACGAACTCCACTGGTGTGGTTGCGGTAGAAGGAGCTAGCGCACTGATCTTTTTGGCGCGTTCTGGTAGAGGTGCGTACATACTGTATCGGCCGCCACGGGCCGATACAGGTTCGTCCATACGTGTACAGACGTTATCTGAGTCTCAACTCGCTATGACCCCTTGAAGACCGGCTTCATTCTGAGAGCGCCATCGTGTAGTCCACACCTCCAGCAGAAAATACCACACAGAATATAATGCGGAAGCTAGTGGCTATCTTTAACGATCGCGGACGGGAGAAGAGCGGAGGAACTACACGTCGTTATATTACTTATATACAGTGGTCGTGACGCTTAATTGTTTTCGGCGTGTCTGCCTTAGTGTCACCCTCCGACAACATTAACATGATTTTACTAGCCTCTGCAATGGTGTCCTCACAACAGCATTGCTACTCTTTTCGATCTCTCGGCTTACGTGTTACTTAGGCAGGATTTCGCTTTTCTTGTAAACGCGTAGTATTATCTGCAACAGTATACCTTCTAAGACGAGTCAGCTCCAAAATCGTTTAAACGAAAGCTCAACCAGTATCGGAAGATGCCAAACTGAAACTGGCAACCGCTTTTTTTCGGGTAGCTGGAACGCGCCACACGCTATCGCGCTCAGTGTGCGTCAGGCCTACGAGTTGAAGTCGCCTAGCTAGCCGCTCGACTTCTCGCGTTTCATGCAGTCCTCTAATTCGAGACCGCAAAACAAGGCGCGCTAGAAAGAGAAGCAACGTAAAGTAGGGAGCCGTCCTTTTTCCCGGTCGTATAGTCAGAGGACGACAGATAGCAGTCGACAAAGGACGCATTCTCCAAACGGCGGTTGGGCGAAACATCTGAAATTGACGAGAGAAGGAAAGAGGGGAGGAAAATAACCGCTGCAGACAGAACACGAGCGCGCGAGCGAAAGAACAGTGGGAGAAACAAACGCCGGAAGAGGCGAGAGATAAGAAAAGCTTTGGGGACTGAAGAATTTTTGCGTCATGTTTTGGCAGCGAAACGGGAAAACAGGAGACACGAGGAAGCTGGCACCATTTCTTTTACCCGAAGCCCCCCTCCCCTTCGTGCTGGCCGCCGCGTCGTTTCTTGTCTCGCTGGCACGCCAGCACCAATGCCTTTCCCCCCGCTGTCCCTAACATTTGCACCGGTTCGCGTTTTTCTACATTTCACTCCTGAGGGGAGCGGGCCGGCGCGGAAAACGGCTAAGAGCAGCGGGCAGCGGGAGCACCGCGCGCGCGCGCGAGAACGCCGGCAACGAGACGACGAGAAGCATAGGAAGAGTCGGCACGGGGAAAAAAAAAGAAAAAAAAAAGGGGGGGGGGGGGGGAGAAGGCGCCGCCCGCCACTCCCACGAGCAGTATCGGAGAGCACGAGGAAGAATTCTTACCAAATCCATTTCAGGCGCTTTTGACTGTTTCTCTCTCTCCTCGCCGTTTTCTGTCGCTTTTTTTCTCTTACCATTGCAAAAGGTTCGGGCGTAGCGCGTGCGAGATCGCGGTGCCGAAAGCAAAAGTAACAGCGCGCGCCGGTGACGCATGATCTCGGTGAGGAAAGGGCGACCATCAGCGGAAAACTCGGCGCCGGCGGCGGCAGCGGCGGAGGAAGAGCACCCATCGGAAGGTAACCCGGAGCGCCGAGACGGGCCCGAGGAATTGGAGGGAAGACGGAGCCGGAAATGAAAAACGCCGCCGGAGCCCGCCGGTCGGCACCTATAGCGCCAGCGAGAGACAGCCCGGCGAGCCGCGACACCCGCAGGAGGACCCGCGCGGCGCTTTGCCGTGCAGCAGCTGCCAGCTCCGGTTAAACGCGGCTATCGCCTCGGTAATAGGCGGATGTCACACGCTCCCTAATCAGATTGCGCCAACTCCCTCCGCCCAATGCCACCGATCGTTGCATTCGCGACCCCTCCCGGCTTCCTTCCTTTCCTCTCGCCACCGCGTGGCGAAGATGGAGCGGTGTGTCCGCGCGAGGTAACTTATCAACATTAGCAGCACTGCATCTCTCGGGCCGCGGCCTTGTGCATCCAGGGCCACGCGCGCCGCGCTCTCAGCCGCCATCGCGCCGCGGTGACCGAGCGTCGCTTCGACACCTCTCACCGACATACTCGTCGACACAGGCATCGCGTCGCCTTCGCAAATAAATTGCGGCACCGAGCATCTACGTGGCCGCGCAGCTCGGCAACAACCACACGACAACATTAATCTCAGCGCCTCGTAAAAGTTTTCATGTCGGCGAGGATTCAGTTGAGATTTAAATGCACCGAAGCTCTCCAACTCGCTAAGAGCGGTGCCTTCTTTATTTTTGCGGTATGATCCCGTGCGATAGCATCTCCTCATGGTTCACATCACTTCTTCGAAGATTAAATTACCATATACTCAAGAAATGATAACACGAAGGAAAAAAAAGTCATAATTTTCAAATACTTGATCTTAAAGCATCACCAGAATGTATTAACCGGCAACCACACCTGCGAAGGGGTGGCCGCTGAGACGAAATGAAAAAACGCCCGTGTGCTTGCGTTGTAGTGCACGTTAAAGAACCCCAGGTGGTCAAAATTATTCCGGAGCCCTCCACTACGGCGTGCCTCATAATCAGACCTCATTTTGGCACGTAAAACCCCAGAAAGAAGAAGATGCCTGAACTCATGAAGCTGCAACTGGGGAAGGAACAAATGTTGACACGGGCGTGACTTTCCAACTCTCCTCGGGAATACTCTGTATTCGATACATTTCTGGTAAACGTGACAGAATCGTTAGAATTTGTTCTTTGTGATAGAAGGGGAGGGGGGGGGGGGGGCGTCTGTGCACAGACATCTGCCGTTGTCAGACTGCAGGGCACAAATAAGGTCTGTTGTAGAGCTGGAGTTACAGAGTGAGACGTACATAAAACAGGGCAGCATTTGACGCCTTTAGTTGCGATGACACGATGGTGGTCGATGCCAGAACCTAAGACGTCAAACATCCGTCACGCTAGTGGCCGCGGTATGTAAGCCTAGCTGCGCAGTAAAATTCACAAACGCCGCTTTAATAGTACGTCCTGCTCCACATTCCTCAGAATATTGTAATACCTACAGCTTCAATAGGAACCGTAATCAATACGGTGCGTGGAACATCTTTCAATGAAGCCTTGCGCCACTGCTAGCATTAACTGTGGCGCATCATCTGGCCGACGCGTTGCGCTGGGAAGCACAACGCAATAGTTGTCTCTCAAAGCGGAGTTTCAATTCGCGAATGCAGTTTACGTTCCATAGAGACCAGCTGCACTACTCTTTTCTATATTGATAAAGTCGCTTCCATTGAATGCGCTTAATAACAGATATTTCAGCGAAGACCTTAAGCAATTCTTAAGAACCTATGTAGTAAATATAAGTTACTTTGTCAGCGACACATATTTCGCGCTATCAAAATTGAGCCCGCAAGAAAATTGTGCTGTGATCACTTGTTGACTCTAACTACCTAAAATGAATGAACAAAATGAGCAAACAACGAGCTAAAATAAATAAATTGTACAGTAAACAAGTAGTTAACTTTCACTAATAACTAATTACATCACTAAGTTATTTGACCATTCTTGAAGTGACTTGAAGTTAGTCGACCATCGACTATTACTTTCTAGCTCGTTACTTGGAAGAACTAGAATATTAATGTTGCGGTATTGAAGCTGGTCATTCCTTAGTACACATGTACATGGGTATCCCGGGACTATAAGACCAGTTTGCACGTTTCCACCCGCAAAATTCCGGTGAAATGCACCGCCGTTCCCCTTCTTTTCCCAGAAAATGTTCTATTTTATTTATTTATTTATTTATTTATTTATTTATTCCAAAAGTTTTTACAATGATGTAGATTACCCGCAAATTTGCAGGCCGCATATAAGCAAACCAGGCGTTATCCCAGGATGACCTCGTCCTCGTCAGGTGGAGGTACAGGACTTGCAGGTGGCGACATCGAGCACGTTTGAGGCCAGAGCGCAACCGCTACGGGACAAAGGAATGCGGACTCACTGATGCATTTCAAGCGAAGGTGTGCTCTCTAGTCTCCCGGCCTCTTCCTGAGGACACTCTTCTAGGCACCTGGGATGATGCCGGGAAGAGCCACTGGTCGGGAGAAGCTGTTTGAGTCTTTTTGAGTAAGGCCAGTCTGGTTAAGCTGCTGTAATTTACTGATGCTATGTCTATCATTGGACATTATGTGTTGTGCTATTTGAAATTATAACCCATATCATTAATTTGGGCGTATACACGTACATACATTTAGTGTTGTGTGTATAGAAGTGTGCGTGTGTGGTCTTGCTTACTTATCGGGGCACTGATCAAGTATGGCATCAGACATCTCATTGTATTATTCCATCATCATCCTCTTCTCCTACTTTCCCATGTTTTCCTATGTCACCCCAGTGTGGAGTCCAGAGGCTCAGCAACTTTCCTTTTCTCAAAACAAACTTTCCTCTCACTCTACCCCTTTGTACCTCATGGGTTCCACAAGTTCGAACGTTGCATCAGGGGTGATGCACAGGCTGAGGTGATCCAGGGTGTCCCAGCTGACGTTAATCAAGCTGCTAAAAAAAGAAAAAAAAAACTGGTACAATATACAATTTTGAATCCTACGGTGTTAGGTCGTCAGCGCTCTTCCACCAAGAATATCGTTTTTGTGTACTAATCATGTGTTTAATTAGAGAACATTATTTAAACAACTTCGTAACCATTTTACTGATAATTTTCGTTGAGAAAGCCGCTATTACATCCTTAAACACCTCATTTAGCAATTTTCAGTACGCTATGTCCTGCGTAATTTTCTTTTCCGCACTTCCTTCGCAGCGCGCGAAATACGAAAAGGTTGCGCGGCACCAGTAGTCCTAAAAGTGATCTGAAGGAAATAACTCTGCTCATTGCTCGGCAGCCATCTGGTCATTCGGCAGGCTGCGATCGGCACACGGAACACACAGTTTGCAATCAGCGGAAGCCAACACCAATACCTACAGCTTGCCGAGTCAGGCAATTAGCGGAGTTAGTTCCTTCAAGTAACTTTTGGGAAAGCCGGTGCCGCGGAGGGCTGGCGCGTAATCACGCGGCACTTGGCACCTAACCTCTTAACTTTGGCACCTAACCTCTTTCACGCTAACTTGGGTGACAGCGTAGTCCATTGTCAAATGGGTAGAGCATCGGGCTGTTATGCTGAGGGGACCGGGTTCAAAAACAACCGTTGGACCCACTTGGGTCGTTGGGTTTGAGCCACTCGGTATGTGCCGCTTTTAATATTAATCATCATATAAAGCATATAACCACCAATTACGCACCCATCATAAGATAGACTGCTAATCGCATTCGATTGCTAGTCGCCAATCATCTCCAAAGAATGGATGCGCCGAAATTTTTTTCATTGCTTTCAGCTTCCCTTTTTTCAGTTTCTTCACAATTTATTGACCCTGCCGCGAAATACGGAAACTGCATTCTCTACATGTTGCTAGCGCACGCTTATAATGACTGACATGTGCATTACAAGCCGGTTACAAAAAGAAAGTATTCGCAGAATATCAGATTTCGGCATTCCGTGAAGCTTCTTGCTTTGGCACACTTTACTGCTTTGTTTACGCATAGGGCTTTAATGGGGCTCCATTGCAGTCAGTAAGTCAGGTAAAATAACTGATAGGAGTACCCAGCCATCAATTGTGACTCGCTCTTCACTTCAGCGTACAAACCCGACGTTCTACCTCTACTCCACGCCACCGTGTGAAGTGGAGGCAGCAGAGGACTGATATGCTCACCTGAGCAACCATGCAACCTTGCAGTAGGGACGGACAGGATAGAGAAGCTCCATGTGTAACTAGTGATGAGATCAGAAGGTCTTTGTAAGACATGTCGCGGGGAAACGCGGTAAGAGAAGATTTAACAACAGTCGATTTATTGAAAGATGTAGTGATATTGTACTTGAAAAGCTTCCGACCCTTTGTACGCAATGCCTCACGACTTGAGTTGAAAGAACGTCAAAGTTATACTAATTCATAAGAAATGAGACGTTAAAAGCTGAAAAATTTTATACTCATGAGCTTGCTTTCAGTATTGTATAAAATACTCATCAAGGTAATTTCCAACAGAATCAGGGCAACGAATGACTTCATTCAATCAACAAAATAGATTGGCTTCAGGGAGGGGAATTTTCAGAAAGGGGTGTTCAGGAAGGAACCGATATCAATCAGGTAATTGAAAAATCTGCGGAGTACAATCAACCTCTATATATGGCATTAATAAATTATGAAAATGCATTTAATTTAGTATAAATAACAACAGTCATGGATGAAGCGCATAATCAAGGAGTACAGGAAGCATACGTGAATATCTTAGCAAATATCTATAAAGACGCCACAGGCCACCGTTATTCTCCACAAGAAAAGCGGAAAAATACCGATCAAGAAAGAGTTCAGACAAGGAGACATAATCTCTCCCCTACATGTTTAGAAGAAGTATTGAAGCTATTAGACTGGGAACGATTAGGAGTGACGATCAACAGCGAATATCTCAGCAACCTGCGGTTTGCAGATCACGTCTTGTTCAGCAACGCTGGGGATGAATTGCAAAAATGCCTGAGAATTTTAGCCGAGAAAGTGTAAGAGTAGGGTTGACGATTAATATGCATAAGACAAAAATAATGTTCAATAGCCTGACAAGAGAACAAGATTTCATGATCGGCAGTCAGCCTCTAGAATTTGTGCAAAAGTTTGTTTACCTAAGCCAATTGCTCAGAGGTGACACCAGTACTTCAAAAGCTTATTTGAGCGTGATAACGTCGTAACCTCTTTTGAATTTACAACTCTGTAGAAATCGCAAATATAGCACTGCGATATTACACCTTCCATACGTAACACACTATTCACAACAGTAACTGTCTAAATGCGCATTCAAAACATCAAAGTGGTCATCATGCATAGCTATAAATGAAGAACGGTAGCATACCAAACTACTTGCAAGCATAGACGTTGGCAGTAGTAAGCTTAAAAATCTGCTCACTTTGTTCCCTTCTGGAGACCAGGGTGTTGTCGAGAAGTCAGCATAATTTCAGTTTGTAAGTTCGTCAGCAATTCAGGTGCACATACCAAGCATGTCTTGCACATACATATGAAACTAAGTCGAAATTAAGAAAGTTGCAAAGTTATTTTATTAAGTGTGATGCAATATTATTGCAATTGCATTTATAGAAATCTACTTAACAGTTTTCTCCTGCACTATGTTTTTTTTTTTTTTTGTGAATGAACTTCAAACCATTCAAGGAAAGAAGACGTTCGCGCATTTTTTTAAACGGCGTCAGTTAAAGTAGGCAAGGAATTCCAAGTACAGCGTTTAGCCGAAATGATACGAACACTAGCGCACTAAAGCTATGTCATGTCAGGAGAAAGAACGGTCAGGAAAAAGGGATCGAGCGAAACTGAGCCGAAGCACCTGATGTTAGTGTTGAAGGTTACTGATTAATGAAAGGCGTTTGGGCTGCTACAAGAGGACTAACAGCTAGCAAAAATTGTAAAGTGGAGGGAGTGTTAGAAAAAATGTGCGTCCATATCGTTTTTGAAACCGAATGAACCAAGGAAAGCCCGAAACAGCGCATGTGATGCAGTGGCACTAATGATTTGACCACCTTTTCGTATAGTGCGGTGTAATACGCCTTCCATGCTTATAGGCGACTTGTAAAATACCGCGGTTTCACGGTTTCGTAACTTATTACCTCGCACGACAAACTCGGCCAGTCGATGTTACTGCGCTTGCTGTCCGCTTCGTGAAAGAGTCGGCCTATGATCCATGGACAGTCTATTTGCATTCCGGAGGCGTGCTCCCTCACCAGTTGCTCGTGGCGCTCGCACTGAATATTACTGTGTTACTGGTTGAGAAACGGAAATTTAGGGTTTCAAGAAACTGTACAACGCGGAACACTTTGCTCATGACTCGAAGATCAAACACCGGTGAGTGTCTACAGCCTCATGTTTAAAGCGTCGATAAAACAATTGTGCAAATATGAGATAACAGAGGCCAAGTGTGTTTCGCACGTGCCTTTTCAACATCTAGCTTGTGGTAAACACCTAATCCAGTGCAACACAGAAGCCACTGTGCTTGCGAAAGGGTGAAACAGGGACGAGTACTATCGATATCTTCCCGACGGGAAGCGGGATAATGATATTACTTATGTGCTTGGCTCATTTGTTCCTTTTCTAGGTGCATGTGTACACAAACGATTGCTCCTTTTTTGTGCGTGTCTTCCACAGAAACATGGGCGCGATGCTTTGTGTGAGCAAATTTAATGACATTTTACACAGTTTAGTAGCCGCACGTGTCACTACGTCCGGACACTTAAACAAGGCAACTGTGTTAGCGAAAGTTCTATCATGTCATTTTATCTTTTTCAGATTGTTTCGCGCATGTTAAAAAAAAGAAAGAGAAGAAAAACGCAGTCGATCCCTTAATTAACTCACGCTTCCGACCTTGCTTCCTGTTGTTAAGTCGAAAAGCGCTTAGCGCCACTCAGCAGGGGCACATTGTATTTATTCTAACGATAAAATATCGTTGTTTAGGCGATGATTACGAGCGTTTGCTACGAGTGGAGAGACTTGGAAAAACATGTGATAACACGAAAGGGTAAGTGCTTAATGAGAAGCTGAGCACAAACTGCGCGCCGACCACGAATACGGGTCACGAAAAATACCCATGACGCCTGCCCTTTCCATTGACACCAAGATTCGCTATCGCACTGACAGAGTTTAGAAAAACTACATCGTGCACGTAACAACGATTGAATGCTTTTCATAAGCTCTCCCTGCGGCATGTTCCATGCTTAAAGGGAGACCAGAATAGAGCGAAATTGAGCGTAGTGCGTACGAACGTACTCACTGTGCACATAAGGGCCATTTGATTGTCCACATGACACGTATGAAAACAGAAAAGCGAACGGAAAAACACACGACGTGGCGAATAACAGTAATGCCCGCTCAGGGTCTCCACTATCAATTGCCAGGAAACATGTGCCCTCGAGCTGGTTGTGACTCTGAACGACACAGCAGTGCGTTGTACGGTGCTTGCAGGATGAAGAGGTCGCATTTGGCAACTTGAATGCGCATTCAGCAGCGGCATGCGACGCAAACGGGCCCGCGCTGGCTTTGACGTGTCCGGACGCAACCCTTGGCGTTTCATTCGGTCCGTTAGGGTAGCTATCGGCGCTGTTCTTGCAGGAGGACACATGAGCTTGCCTCGCCTATGCACAATATTGAGAAGTTAACGGTGAGCGCGACTGCCATATGTGCGCCAGAAGCCAATGGTTCTATTCTGGACACTCGAATTCTGACATTTTGTTGAGTTCGCGTACTTGTCCCCTCTGATTGGTTCACAGGGCTGCTACGGCCTCTCTGATCGACTCAAAACGTCAACAGGACGAAATTGGACAGTCACCAGAATAGCACTCCAGTAACCGTAGGCGATGTCCCACGCTGAGACATCAATCGCATCAAAGCAAACAACAAAAAGTGAGAGAAATAGAAAATTATTTTTATTAGTGCGCAAAAAATTTTATTCTAGAAAGCAAACAACAAAAAGTGAGAGAAACAGAAAATTATTTTTATTAGTGCGCAAAAAATTGTATTCTAGTTTAATAAAATATAGGTATAACAATTCGATCAACCAAAAGGCACATTCTTACATTCGAACATAGTTTAAGGACGCTTAGAACCCCCACAGGCGCAACAGCCACAAACACTGCAACTGGCGGGCGCTTCTTCCGGATGCCAAATAAGGTGTGAGGGAGAGCAATATCCATGAAACATTTGACTCATTTCAACACCAAATTACGGCAAATTATTGCCTTATTCGTGCATCACAAAGGCACGGACTCAATGGGTGACTGGGCGTTCGGTTTAGCTTGTTAATGATGTCCGCCCTTCCCGACCCTGCCTGGCTCCGAGTGCCAGACATTGAGTTCTCTGTGTTCTCAGATGCCGAGTTCTGAAAGTCTGGCTAGAATGAAAGCTTGTTTCTCAGCGCCCTTGAAGGAAGAACACAGAAATCGTTTTATAGAAGTATATACTCTAGCGATGTCCTTCTAGCAAGCAAATGCCTTTAGAACTACCGTTATCATATTTACACTGACGTACACCGTTCTATCGATGATAATGCTATCAATCCCTCCTTGTTGCAACGGTATAGGAATCACGTCAACGAAGAGTATGTCATCTAGTCACCTGCATTTGAGTTTTCCCTAGAAACCATGTAGCGAGTAATATTTAATATGTTATTAAAACAAACAGTGAGCATCAAACAAATGAAACACAAATAATTTGCGCGCGTTACCTTCGATGTATTCTACCGTGTATTTAGCAGTATGACCTTTAACAAATCATGAGAGAGAATGTTCCGAAGCCACCAAGGAGGGGGGGGGGGGGGGATATCGAATTTATAGGAACGGCAGAGTGATCCTTGTTCATTTCGTATACTGTATGTGTTTGTCCAGCGCCCGAGTGACCGTAATTTATTTTGTAAATACTACAAGCCCCTTTACTGCTTATAATTGACACGCGTCTAGTCGTTCTTACACCTTACAACTGTGCAGATTTCTATCGGTTGATACGTTTGACATAGCATGAACTGCGAGGTTATTTTCTGCTGTATGCGTTCTCATGCTCCCCATTTCTGCAAGTATTCTCAAATTTCAGCATAGCTTTCTACCAACAGTGCAACAGGGCGTAAATTGCATTAACAAAGCTGCAAGGCCAAGTTGCTAACCGGCTCCAAGTAAGCCCTGGCTAAGGGCTGAGTGCCAGCCAGATTAGAACTTAAGATTTGTATTTTCACATGTTCGAAAAGTGGCCCTTTTCTGGCGGAACATTAGCCATTCTTAACGCGACAGCGTTAAGGGACCCGTGTCGCAGAAAATCCGGCGTCGGTGTAGGCGTCGGCGGAGTTTCCGTGAGGGAAAATTTCCGTATATATTTAGGTATATGTATCTGCCACGCCTTCTAATATGACGTACCGTATATGCGGGTTAAATTGCCACACCATTCTACCACTAATGTTGCTCATACCTTGTCTTACATTCTTGACAAAGCTATTCCTCGGAATTTTGAGAATGACAATCCACACAAAAAATTTCATGAAACAAAACGCCGACAGCGCATGCCTTTAATGTTAAATCTTCTCAGAGTGAAATATTAAAAGTGCGAAACAATAACAGAAACCTGAAAATGATGTAATTTTTTTTTGGCACGGTTGTACTCTACCTCCGGGATCGGCCCACGCAAGAGGCCGCGTTTCTATCAGAAAGCTCGCCTTCGTGCATAGCGTTCGCCGCCAGCGTTTCCCGGTAAACATTACGGCTACTTAAGCTGCAGTTGCCGAGAAGCGTGAGAAGCAGTCAGGGATCTTCGAATGCTATCTCGTTCCACTCATAAAGGTGAAGCTTAAGCGTCCTCCAAATTTTTTTGCGGTCACTGTACGCAAATTTTACAGCGAAACTGTTTATGACTAGGGTTCCGTGTATTTTTTGTCTCCGCCAACACAAACTATGATCACCAGCAATGACTCGAGCGTCGTCGTCTTCTTCCACAGTTTTCTCCGTTGCCGCTCATCATTCCAGCGTAGAATTTCACTTCTCTTCTGTCGTCGTAATGGGGAGGCCGCGTTAATTTTTTATTTTTTATTTACGGGGCTTTGAGCCATTGCTTAAGGGGGGTATGAACCATTCATTGTCTTACGTGACGGATGCATTTAATAACAGAGGTGATACGAGAATGTGTGTGCGTATTTATCGTCACGATGACCCCCGATCAGGACAATAAATATGTTCGTACCTTTGTTCAAAATTCTGTGTCACCTCTGTGTCGTGCGCTAAACAGCTTCGCCGGTCATCCACTTTCACAGAGTGGAATGACTCATTATTGTTTCTTATTGCTTTCAGTTGAATTTTTATTTTTCCTAGATTCTCAACAGACACCTGTGGTTCACCATGCTTGTTAGTGTATTATTCAGCCTTACGTTTTTTTTTTTAATCTATAAACGTGGTAAAGTAGGCGACGTTAGAGTCGGCTATCCTAACATACGAAATTAGTGATTAAGCAACGCTAAAGATCGGAAAGCAAGAAGAAAATATGAACAAGGACTATACACACACGAGCACAAGCACAGAAAAGTGTCTCTACGAACACCATCACCCAAAGCACAGTAGAGTATACTTATAGACCTTTTCATCGGGCGAGGTGGAAAGGGCGCACGACGAGCCTTTCCTCCTCTCTGGCTTGTGCGAGCCGGCGCGGCGCGGCTTGAATGTGTTGCCGGTCGCGCGCTGCTGAACGATTTGGAGGTGTTTTAGCTAGTTATGAGTGCAATTTATGGGCTGTCAGTTCTTACAAGGTCGTCGAGCAACCACTGTGTAGCCTTTAGGTGCAGCAGTAGCTACAGTATCTGGAAATTTCTCTTGGATGTGCAAGAATGCGACGCGCATCATCAGCCGCGGTGTGTGTATGTGTTGTGAACTATGTTGGATGTATCGGTTTTCACTCGACGAAGACTTGTTGTAAAACATTTGCATCACCCACCGGAAACGTTCTCACGCATTTTAAGTTTAGTAGACTTCAAATCACTATGTCTAAGTTAGCCTTCTGCAAGATGCTGAAGGCTTTGCTCAACACAGCGAGCACTGCGATTGGCAAACCAAGATGATACACACAAGCTTCGTGCTTCAATCGGCATTGCCTTTTTGCTCTGTAAGGCACAATATACAAAGGGGATCGCAGAAAGAGAATGCAACAGCTATATGTAAGGACACAATTTCCGTAACATGGGTGAATGCGTCGTAGATGACTGAACTTGCGAGACAGAAAAAAAAAAGAGTTCATATGTCCTCCTTTTGCGGCAAAATAAAATAGAACACGGGATAACGACGCAATAAGACTTCGCATGGTCATGCCGCATGCTTGGACCACTTGGACCATGCGCTATATAGAACAAACAGATCTATAACACAGCATTTAGTACTGCCTCGGACGCTCGTGCAATCTGCAGCTGGTCGTTCGACCACTCGAAAAATGTGATTCACATTGTACGGGAAGCGTTTATTATTAACCAAACCATTTTACATTTGGCCGGGAACCTTGCCCAATGGGCGTCTTGCGCTGGAGTTTGAGGTATAGTAGCGGCGCCTGGTGGCGGCGAAAAACGACATCTGGGTAGTACCAGCTTGGATAGTATTGAGCCCTGGCTGTGGCGAAGCACGTTTCTAGCCCGCGTTTTGCATCGATTAGCACTTTTTTCTGCCCTGTTTCGAGTGCGAAAAGGCTCGTCACTTCTCACAGACCATGGCGACCAGGCTGCGAGCTGGCCGCAGCCTATAGTTATACGAAAACGGACTCTCCGTGTGCCGTAATGCTGGAAGCAGAAGACATAGGAGACGCCGATCCGGAGAATCCTAGCTCAGCCCCGAAAAAGCGTCACCGTCGTTACTGCTGCGTCGTGGGCTGCCATGAACAAGAAGGCCTGAATCCCAACATCAGATTCTACCATTTTCTTTCAAGGCCTCACGAAGTGGAGCGTCGGGCGCGCTGGATAACTGCAGTTCGTCGCGCTGGGTAAGCGAAATGGAAGACGACATAGCAGCAGGCATGGCTGGTGATTCATGATTCGACACCCGGCCACAGCGACAATTAACAATTCGACCGGTGCGAAGTGGTGAAGTGACCAGGTGTGTGCAAATGACCACAAATGGTCGGGCTGATTCGGTGACAATTCACTACCCCACTACGAGCAGCACAGGTTAGAGAGTTGAATGTGCTCATCCTTGACCTCAAGCCAGCACGTTGAGGCAGCACAGCAAGACAGTATTGATTACAGCACATCGATGTTCGAGCGCTGTCATTAAAAGCTACATCAAGCGAGCAGCGCACGAGCTCGCGCTAAAGAGCGATTTGCACGTACGTACCTTACTGCGAGCTTATATGCATTGCATCAGTTATTTATCAATTGCTAAAGGGACAGATGGCCGCTACTACAGCACAGGCATAATTACTTGTCTAGCGGCATGCAATCAACATAGATTGCAGGAGACCCGTCGTTTCGCGGCATGTCGAAAGACCGCTGCCGTCGCGGCGCGTACGATCGTGTGCTCGAGCAGTTCCGTACGCATGTCTGCTTATCGCTGCTGTGAACTCATTTATAGAAAGCATTTCCTCGCGTTTGTGCGCCTGAATCTAGCAGCGTGCAAACCTTACCTGAAGTTCAGCTTCGCACGTGCGTGACTCACTTCACTTGCTATTGACACCGCGCTAAAACTTCGCCGCTTATTTCTTGAACGGCTTACACGTATTCAGCGTTGCATAATTTCTTGCCTTTACGCAGCGTGCCACCCCTGAAAAAATCTTCGGCACCCGATATTTGCTGCAAGCCGTGGTACAACACAACCGAAAGTGGCAGGTCCCTATTGTAAAGTGCTTCCCGAAGCAGACGACCGAGCTTGGTACTACCCAGTTTCGGATTGAGCGCGCTCTTTAGCACCATTTTGCAGCGCCCCCTGGGCAACGCAAGAGCCCCATAAACAGCGAAGTCGCCCAATGTATCTACACAAAACAAATTGAACGCTTGTCAAAGTAAACAGCACAACTTGTTCGCCAGCAGAACGGTATACGAGTATATATATACCCACGTTGATAGGATCGTCAAATGTTTCAGTAACTACACATTGCAGCTAAACCAGAGCTTAGAATTACAGTGCTGAGAATGCTGCAGTAAGGTAACATTTGTGAAACTAATTTTCAGAAATACCTAACTGATATTCGAGGTTGATTGTAAGCTCAGACAAACGCGCATACCTCGCGCTGGGTGTCTCCGTCCACCCTAACGCCAGCAGAAACTCCAGCTTCTTAATTACTTCAGACTTAAATTCCTTCACTACAACTCATAGGACCATTCCCCACATGGAAGACGCCATTACATGCTAAATAGACCGCGGGAGAGTGAATAAATCCACCAGAAACTGCCGCCGAGCGTATACCACAGCATACAACACGGGCGTTCGCCCAAGCCAGCATGCCAACTGCCCATAGATGGCACCACTGCCTACGCAATGGCGGCGCCCATGAAAAAACGGTCTATAGGACGGTCGCCCATAACGCAGAAGTGAGAGAGTCCAGAGATGTATTTTCATGTAAACATATATAGGTATAAGAAAAACATGGCCTTGCATACAGCTAATAATAATAATTTAAAAAAAGCATCACCGCGGCATCAGCCCGGTAAGATAGAAGCATGGTGTCTAGCATAGACAAAGAGCCTCCCCGTTTCAAAAAAAAAAAAATGAAGAAGTCACGAAGGTTGAAACGATTGCGACAATACCAAGCCACTTCAATGACATCAATCCCTCTCGGACACCCCGCCGCACCTGGCTACGTGCACATAGCATTAGTCCGGCCTTCGTTAACCGCTCGAAACCATCAGCGTACACCCAAATAGAGAGAAAAGGCTTAACGTCGCCACCCGTCCTTGGTCGATTCGAAAATGAGGCCAAAACTTAAGCTCGTCAGTCTTGGCGCGGTACATGTACAAGAGCAGCAAGGCATTATGAGATTAATCGCTTACGCAAGTCGCAGTCTATCGAGTGCAGAGCCCAACTACACTACCAAGAAAAAAAGAGTACCTTGCCGCCGTGTAGGCACTTTCAAATTTAGGCTTTAGCTCTGCATATGGTCGCCTACTCCATGTCTTGACAGATCATCACTCGTTGTGCTGGCACTTGATCGAGAGACCGCTGTAGACGACTATAGCACAATTAAGCCTACGGCTGCAGGATATACGACGTCACCAAGACAACGCTCTCGTGCGCGCCCGTCGAACCTGCAATTTAAGATATGGAGGATGACAGTGGTTCTCTTCGAACTGTAAGCGTGTTGGAATTGTTCGAACGACAGTGCGCAGACATTCGACTCATTACGACCTGTGCCGCCGATGCTGTTTTCATGGCCATGACCACGAGGAAGTGCACAACAATACACCGCCACCTTCCCAACAACTACTATGCGATGTACACAATGTTACATTGTAACGCATCCTTACCCCGGCATATAACTCGAGGATTGCAGCACTTATTGTTTCGTAAGGGTGCCTAGTACAAGAAGAGTTCAACTGCTGAGAACAGAACCTACCTTTTTGGTCACACCAACAGGCCTATATGACGAAACTCTGTTCGTATATATAGACGGCGAACCTCCGTCTGCCCACTTAGGCATCACCCGAGCTCTTTATAGTGCTACTGGTCGAAAGTTACCGCCTGTGTTAAACGCTATACATCCAAGCTTGCCGTCATTACCGATGCCCTGTGTTACTACTCGTGAAGCCTGCGGGATTACTTGGACTCAGCACGATTCGCAGCGTCTTCTCTTAGGCACGGCTTCCTCAGAGTAATGGAAACCAATGAGGTTTATCATCAAAAGGCGGGAAATATAAATTCCGGAATGGCTCTGCGTTGGCGCTGCTGCTTAACCGCCACGGTAGCTTAGTGGCTATGGTGCTCTGTTGCTGAGCCCGTCCGAGACCGCGGATTCAATACAAGGCTGCGGTGGTCGCATTCCAATGCGAGTAGACTGCACAAATACGCTCGTGCTTCGGGCTCACCTTAGAAAACCTTATGTGGGGTTTTCTAAGGTGGAGGTTTCCCGTGTTTGCCGGGGCTGCTACTGCCAGGTCAGTCGATATCTCGGCGGATATGTTTGTGGATATATATGCGAAGGTTATATGTTCGCCGAATGTAAGTACTGGCAAACAAGCTTATGTACCCGAGTATGCTGACCGATAAAGTGGTGCCAGTAAGCGCACCTCTGTTCTGCGCAATAAAACATAAATTAGTGTATAAAACATGACAATGTATTATATCGGCTTATAGGTACCTCTAAAGCAGACCGACCTCTTAATAGACTAGGACTTTATATTTAACAAATTCTTTGATTTACTTGATTTTCTTCAATTTAGTAATACATTATGTGCCACCGTGTGTGGGCCTATTCTTGGCCACTCCTCCGGAGTCAGTATGTGTCACTGTAAACCAAGATGCATAGAATTCCCAAATGCAGCTCGATATGTGCCGTACTTCTCTGGCATCCTTCCCTCGACAAGCATCGTACATTACCTTCGTTTTCATGGCATCGCTGCGTAGACCTCTCAGACTGTGCATCCGCCAGATTTGGTGTTTGCTTTAGGCATAGCTTTTGAACGGTGTAGTGCATGAACACACACACAAAAAAAATTCCATGAAAATAAAGTTGTGACCTCTTTGGTGGATAAACATAAACATTGCATGGAGTTGTCGCCCTCCCAGGTTACAGCACTATATCGAACGCGCGTGAATCACGCTTACATGGGAGTGACGCCAAGCAGTTTGTGTTATTCAAAACGCGAGCTTAGCACTTTTATTTTGCGAACTTTCCAGTCATATTTTTATGAGCGAATATTTTTATGAGCAGAAAATAATTGACTCAACACAAGCATCTATCTCGAAGTTTACCTTTCGTTACAAACCGCAGCAGCCTTGTTCAACTAGATCGCTAAAACGCTTAGAGAATTAAAAAAAAAAAAAAAAAACGCCTCTAGCACTCCGCGAACTGCGTGGAACATCGGACACATGGGGCAATTAAATACAGTATGGTCGAAGCCGCTTACTTATAAGGCACACGTATGCCAAGCATTCGTTTTATGAAAGGGAAACATTTTCCTCTATTTGAGAGTAGCACGAAAATGCAAAGGGGAACCCATAGGTATTTCCCAGAAAGCTTCGCAGTATACAAACGATTCGTCCTGGTCCGGGGTTCAAACTCAGAACCAACATCTTTGTGTGGCGGTCGCATTATGAGCTACGTGCTGCTTTTAGGTGCATGAAAATTTTTCTCTTTCATCCGTCATGTGTTTTGAGAACAACACTCAACCGACTTGATGACCGGCTTTTTAACATAAAAAAACTTATTGGATCCTGTAGTTACGCATCAGCGCAACCAACTGCTCTGAAGGTTTTAGTAGCATTCCTGAAGAAGAGTTATACATATAGTGCAGAATTATTGATATACAGTGAACCTCAGCCTTCTTTATATTTTACGTGCGTGTGTATGTGTGTGTGTGTTGCATGTGTTGTGTGTATGTGTGTGTTATTTACTGATATTCTAGTTGTCTTCTTTTCTGTAGGTTCCTCAAGTTTAGTTTTGTGTTTACATGTGTGGCGTTGATGATATGCCATGTTTATTGTGTGGTATCACAAAACTGCGCGACAACGTTTTGCAAACGAAGCCTTTTTTACGACACCTCTGGGATTTTCTTGACCATGGCTGAGTGCTGCCGTCTTGCCGAATAGCCTACACGAAGGATACCACTACCATCTTTGCTACAACTTTAGATGTCCTGGCAGCTGACCTTGTTTTCTACGAAATTACTCAGTGATAAAATAAATGATACCTACATGTCCTCATTGCAACAAATATCTAAGTTTCACAGAATTTTTAAAAATCGCCGGTTGGACATAACATAATTGTAGTCCTTGAGCTGGATTATTCAAAGAGGCGGACATTACTTGCACGAGAAACCAAAACAAAAATTAAACTAATCAACAAAAATCACTAATCGACTTTTAGATTATTTACCTTACGGCACATATTGCAATTCAGGTATTGTGGCCGGTGAGCTTGGAATGGGTATCCACTTGGAATGAATTTCCAGAATGACACCTGTTTGGAGATAATTAAGCGCCATCAAGCTCGCAGCAAAAGTACACTGTTGCCCCACTTGCTTTTTTAACGAAACGCGGTTTTAAGCATTGAAGCACAAAGGTAACTGGAACGCCCATGAATTTCGACCCACACTTTGGGAAATATTAGTGAGTTTTAGTATAGCGTAAAACGCTTGCGTTAGCGTTAAAGTGCGACGCAACGCTAACGCAAAGAAAGGCTGAACTGCTCGGCACAAGGTAGTGTTTTAGAACAGTGGAACGGAGCAAAACGCCAACGCTAACGCAAATACACATGGGCGCCATCTCGAGGCGGATACGGCAAACATGAGAAAACACGAGCAAACCCTCTCGTTAAGCCTACTGCGCCGCTAATCGAGAACGTATATCGAAAATAACGCCCATTTGTCACCTGTGCGCCGCTGTCGAAGCATCACACAAATCTCAAGCAAACACAAGCATTAGTGGGGAACGAATGAGCCGAACAGTGTAGGCCGACGACTCGACAGATCCGAAGCGGGCAGCTCTCACTTCGACTGGCGCCGCCATGTTGACGTACGTAAGGCTCCCCTTGCGTGGATTAGCGTTCACCGCTAAATCCCGAAAATAGCACACAGCCGCCCAAATCTTTAACTAGCGTGCGCGAGCGGCGTATTTCTGTGCGCCCAACTTAGGAACAAACTTACAAATGACGATGCTATCTTACTTGCTCACAAAGCTCGTGAAGATAGCCTAGTCATTTGTAAGTTTGTTCCTAATTTAAGGTGCTGGCGCACAGAAAGTCGCCGCTCGCGCACGCTAGTTACAGATTTGGGCGGCTGTACGTACGTAAGAGCTCCAGAACCGTTTACGTACAGCGTATGATGCGCAGTGTGGTGCACGCAACGATAACGTAAACTCTTCGCGTTTGCTGCTTTACGCTATACTAAAACTGTCTATTATCTCGAAACTGGTGCCATCCTCGAGATTCATTTCAAGTGGATATGTCTTGGAACTTCACCGGCCGCGGCTACAATTCGTTAATTGCAACATGTGCCTAAAGTAATTAATTAAGACGGTAATTGGCAAACTTTAGTTAATTAAGTGAATATGTGTTTCGATTTTTCGTGCTAGTGATGTCTGCCTCTTGGAATAATCCAGCTCAAGGACAAGAATTACGCTACATGCCACAGGCAATTTTTAAAAATTGTGGAAAACTTTTAAATGAATACTCCGTACGTCATCATGAGCGCAATTCCTTTAGTAAATCAAACTTTTTTTATGGCTACTTTCCCAGGTTGACGCGCATGTGCTTTGTAGGTCTTTTGCCGAGTAAAGTGCAGTTTACTGTTGCAATATATCTCCAGGATCGACCTGCTCTAGCAGGCGCGCCGACCCTCGATAAAGTATCATATAGCAAAAGGGGTCTATTCCGGAGAGCGTATACCTATAATGCGCATCCACGTGGGTCCCGTGATGAGGGTCTCTGCGTCTTGCCGTCTTCACGGGCACGCAAATAATCGCTATGATGCAAAATTCTGCGCAAAATACGAACAGTTGCTTGTTATTTATTTAACCGTTTCACAAACGCTTCGCTTCTCAGATTCCAACACGGGGGTTGGACTTGCATAATTCTGCATAATGTCTGTGAACGCTGGAAGACGCTTTTCCACAGTCCACATGCCAGGCTATGAGTGATGTGACATATATGATCTATTTGCCATTTATTTTGTTTTTTTTTTTAGTTGCAACAAACTGCCAGAGTTTGGCTGCGAACTGTCAAATAGCAGAGATGTTTCACTTAACCAATCATCACTCTTCATTCATTTAACAATGAATAGCTCTGGGAGAGCCGGTGCCGTATTGTGCTTGTCGTAATAAATAAATAAATAAATAAATAATAATAAATAAATAAATAAATAAATAAATAAATAAACCCCGTGACACAAAAAATCCGCATTACCGGGAGGGGGGGGGGGGGGGCAGCGTTGGTGTAGTGTTCTGATGGTCATAAGCACCACAGCGACGCACCAGGTGCGAGTGCTTGTGAGCTTAGTCGCTTTGGGCACATGCTAGGCGGATGCGACCTCCGATTCTTGCGAAATGTCGTGCCCTTTATATTGAGCGCGGACCAAAAGCTACTTTGACGAGAGCTCATTTTCAACTATTGCTGCATCCCTGTGCGTTTATGTTTACGCGCTACCATTCTGTCATTTAATGTTCTGTGTTTGTCTTGTGTTCGGGATACTTATCAGATTATCCTGTTTAAATATTACAGCGTTACCTGTTCACGTTTCATTCAAGTTTTTTTTTTTTTTGTCAAGTGTGCGGCGTGACATGTTTGAGAGAGATTTGAAATCTTTAAACAGCAAGTACATTAGAACCAAATAAAAGAATGGTGTCAAAACAGTTGAGTTTAACAGAAGTATGTGTAGTTACCGCTAGAAGTCATAAATGGTGCCTACCCGAAATATAAATGGGAAGAGGGTTTTGTAAAGATAAAAAAAAAAAAAAAATTGAACATTGCGCAGTGATGCGGTAGTCGGCCTAGGTGCTCCCGTGCTCACGATCTGTTTAATATGACCTTTGGCATAAATTTACCGAAGTATTGCGTCGAAGCTCACGGCGGCTTAGGAGCGCGGGTCAGAGTCCGAGGCACAATTCGGGAGGCGGAACGCAACTGTGGTCATTCCGGCGAGTTTTGGCAGTTTTCTAGTGGCATGACGAGCGGCATGGAGCATGACGCGAATGACAGAGAATAAGAAAGAGGGCCCATAGCCACAAAAAAAAAAAAAAAGCTTTTGGGCTAGAATCGTTCATAAGAGAAAATTTCAGCCAATCATGATGCTAGACATACTATTCGCAAAGGGAGGCAGACAATGACAAGAAGCACTTACGAGTGAAAAGCTTCGTGAATTCATCCCGAGGTGTGCTCTTGGCGGGATGCCTTTGTTCGCCACAGATGGGACGCAGAAGCATATTACGCCCAAAAAGCAAATGGCCAACGTCCAGTGCGTGTGTGTGTGTGGTGTCCGAGACAGCGGACGCTTTTAAGCAGCACCGTTGCGAGTTTGCTAAAACTCACAGCAGTTCGCTGGAGGTTGCTAGTGGTTGGGAGAGTCGGGGTAGCATTTCTTTATAGCTGGCTTTGGTGCATGCTTAATAAATTTTGCAAAATTCTGCTATGATTTTTAATGGGAACTGTAATTCCCATTAGAAAAACGCAGCAACATGCTTAGACAGCTATTTCTGAAAACTTTATATCGATTTAGTTCTATAATAATACAATAAGTGTTCCTTTCTTAATTGTTTCGAATTCTAACCCAGGCCAGACTCGGAAAGACAAAAGGCAGCACGAGCACGACAAACAGTGTACGAAGATCGTTAGCGTTGGCTTTGTTGACTGTTGGTGACTTAATGTGTTCAGTATATTTTTATTTATTTTTATTTATTTCATACTGCAGACCATGAATTGGTCCAAGCAGGACAGGTACAAGCGGTAGGATAAAAGTACAAACACAAAAGATAACGTAGGAAAATATTACGCAATATGGAAACATAACATCAATTAATAGTACGTATCACCAATTAACAGTACGTAACACGGGAAAAATAACGCAAATGGAAATGCCAATTAACAGTACGTATCAAGGCTCTAAGTTACAGAAAATTGGCTGAAATCAGTTAGACGGTTCCGTTCTAACACAGTGCGCGGGAAAAAGGAAAACTGAAACGCGTTAGTTTTAGCAAAATACGGGGTTAAAGAATTGGCTTGGTGATGTCGTGTGTGTCCAGTGGACAGAGGAGATAAATATGCATGTGGGTCAAGGGCTAACTTATGATTAAGAAGTAGGTAAAGAAAGTTGAGGTGGTTCTTTTTTCGTCGTAGTTCAAGTTTTTCAATGTTGTTAGCAGCCATCAGTTGAGACGGTGAGTCTGTACTTTTAAATTTAGAATAAACGAACCTAACTGCTTTTCTTTGTACAGTTTCAAATTTTTATATCTTAGATTTAGTGAAGGGGCCCCATACAACACAAGAGTATTCTAGTTTAGGTCTTATATACGTAAAGTAACTGAGAAGTTTAATGTTGGAAGGAGAATTTCTAAGCTTATGCTTTAGAAAACACAACTTACGGGAGGTGGCAGAACATATGTTGTCTATGTGTAAGTCCCAATACAGGTCATTAATTATTGTTAAGCCGAGATATTTACAGCTGGTTACCTGTTGCAGTGATGATGAGCCAAGGTTGTACGTAAAGTGAAGAGGTGTTTTCGTACGAGTTACACAAAGATAAACAGTTTTTTATACGTTTAGAGCTATAACATGTTCATTACACCAGTTTATTATGTTATTAAGACTAAAATTCAAATTGTGTTGATCATTAGTACAAGTAACTTGACGAAAAAGCACACAATCATCCGCGAGAAATCTGATTTAAGTTCCTGGTAGTAATACGTTAACAATGTAATTTGCATAAAGTAACAACAATAATGGCCCCAGAACACTGTACTGGGGCACGCCTGATGTTACATGACGAAAGCTCGAATTGTTCCCATCTACTGAAACAAACTGGGCACGTTCCGTCAAGTAGTATTCAATCCATGCAATAAATATATCTGGCAGATTAATGTCCTTAAGTTTCGTAATTAGTTTGTGATGAATAACTTTGTCAAATGCCTTACTTGTGGGTGACTTGTAAGCTATGCACACACCTTTCCACTGTTATTTCTGATCAGACTTGAACGTTATGAATTACATATAATTAATTACTTGTAATGAATTACATTTTCTTGGTAATATTGTAATTTAACGATCACTCTGTTTAATTGGTAACGCTCACTGTAATTAAATTATTTTTCCATTAACCAATTACATGTAACCAGTTACTTAATTGACAAGACAAGCTGCAACAAGTGACGCCGCTTTGAGAATCCGAATTTAACGAAAACTACAGTAGAATGCCCAAAATCGTGGCCACGCAGCAGCTTCGCAAATGCGCAGAAAGAAAAATCCGGGGCCAACTATTTGTTTCCTCATCTTAACGCTCCACCAGATGTTCACCGATGAATTGAACAGGTGCTGATAAGCCTCGATAACGAAGGGCACTTAGAACGTTAATGGCAGGAAATCGCATACGAACGATTTTTTCAGCTTTCCACTGGCCCAGCCGACAGCGTTTTCTCCAAGTCCCAGCAACAATGAAGCACTGCGCTCCATAGAAGACCAAGGTGCTGAGCAACCACAATATTGCGCGCAAGATCTGTATACGTTTCATATATCAGGCTGAGGTTCACACGATGTGCGCGCTGACAGCGCGCACATCGAGCCAAGTGCGTAACCTCCCCGTCTCTCCCTGTCTTTTTCCTCCTACGAGCAAGTTTTCAGTGTTACTGATGGCTTCACAACAAATACGAGAAACGATGATTAACGAAATTTTTATAAAGAATTGAGCAGATAAGCAATCCATGAAAGGCTGCTGAGGACCCACTGAAAAAGCTAGGTAAGCTGGTTCTGTTCTGTATCTATACAATGTTAATAAAAAATCGGAGAAAAGTAACGTAGAAGGAATCAATTACGATTGAGTAATTCCTCAATTAATTTCAGTATATTTGTGAGGCAGTAATTGGTAACTGTAATTCATTACACTTTTAATGAAGTAATTGTAATTGTAATCGGTTACTTTTTTCTGTAACATGTACAAGTCTGTTGCTCATCTCGTCTTTCTGAGTACAAAGGTCAACATTTTCTGAGCGCAACGTCTTAGTACAGCTTCCGAGTCCAAGCAACAATCGCACCGGTGACACTCCGGTGCGATTTTCCAGCGTAAGCTTTCTGCACCTAAGTGAATCGAAAGACAAAGTGAACAATCCTTTCTATCCCATCTGCAGCCGGCTTCATAAAGTCCGATCTTTTCAACTTCGGTAGCTCCGCCGGAGAGGAGCGGGCACCGCATTTCACACCCACGTCTCCATGATTTAAGTGTCAGCGGCCATGGCAAGCACGGCCGCTGAACTGCACCCAATAAAACAAAAGTCGACAAGTTCGCGAGTTCCGCGCCAGAGAGATGCGCTGGTGAAAAAGGTAAGAAGAAAGAAACGAGGAAAAAAAAAAAAAAGCGCAGCAGCAAGCGGATACCATCCAAAGCAAAAGCGGTCCAGTTTTCATCCGCGTTGTCTGCTCTTGTCAAAATAGGGACAACTGGTGCAAAGTCGAACGTCGCGACAGCACATGAAACGCGCGCAGCTGAGCGTCACAGCAAGGTAGAAGCGATGGAGGTTAACGGCGCCGGAGGTGCGTGAAAGAGGGTCACCGGCTGGGGTCCGCTTTGAATGGGAAAGTAGTTTCCATAGGCGGCCGCAGCGCGCCACTAGCGGCGCGCTTAAGCGCGCCGGGCGGCGAAGCCCAACTCGGCCCGCTGCTCTTTCAGAAACAAGCCGTCTCCTCCCGGGAGCAGCTGAGCGGAGCCGATTCTCTCCGGGTGATGCGGCTCCCGGGTCCTGATTGCGTGGGAAGTTTGAAAAGTGCACCGGTTCGCTCGGTTCTCTTTGCGCGCCGCTGTTAACACGCGTCCATGTTGCGCTTGGACTGGACTGCCTAACAAAAGGAACCCCCTACGTTGTGACGTCTGTGTCGAATACGCGCGTGCAAAGTGGGCTGCTTACGCGAATAACGACTTTCGGACACTCTCGATTTGGCTGTTGCATTTGGCCTGCACTTAAGGTTAAAATATGTGACGCAGTAACGCCGTGCGATTTCCGACCACGGGGTCACGTGGGAACCCGTTTCATAAAGACCATGCGGCTCTGTTTGTCCGAGGCTAGTTTTGTAGCGTGAACAAGACCTGACTGTGAACAAGAGTGTGGAGAGGACCGAACTGCGGTTTTTAGTGGAATGGCACTCTGTGCTTCGGTGACTCTCACACGATGGACTTGTTTTCTACTGTTCCTCAATCTGGGAGGCGCCGGCCGCCGCTACGAAGGTAAGCGCACCTTTGCGAAGCCATGTGAACGGCACAGGCCACGACATCCTGCGCGTATTTCTGTCCAGACGCTTTAGCGCCTGTCTTTCACGGTCACAGTTTCAAACCAAGTTTGGAACTATGACCGTGCTTTTCTTATCTTTCAGCAAGCATCTTCCCGCCAAATCTTTAATGCAGGTTATCTGCAGTTTGGACAACTGAAAAATATTTCTCGCTGAAAAACGAGGGCAATATAAATACTTGCACAAACGAGCAATAAAATGTACAAGCATTCTCTTTCTGCCCACACGAGTCTGTCTTAAAAGATAAAGCTGCAACGCCTACTGGGGGTAAAAGAAGCGACAGCGCAATTTGAAAGTTTTGTAGTGGTTCCTCCTGCTTGAGAAGCGCTGCGTGCACGCACGAAGTTCTCAAGATGCGTGCTCCACATATTTTATGCATAATCCCTTTAACGCACTGAGGTACTCATTTACGGGTGGCGGAATGTGTTGGGCATTTGCATTAGTAGGCAAATTTCAAGCAATTTATTCCAATTTCCGGTTAGAAGGGCTTCGATAGGTGTGAAATGACGATTAATCTGTTGGTTCATGTTGGAATCGGTAGCCGATTTTTATGTAGAAATTATCGCGACCACGATAGCCTCATGTTCTCTGAAATGGAATTAAAAGAAATTGATTCGTCAGGATTAAAAGTGCCAACGAATTCTTCATGTTTACGTTGGCGCACAAAGTTGCGTAAACACGGACCAGCGGCGTACAAATCGCAGCTAAATGAAAGAGTGCTAATCGCAGACAACAAAGTGGATCACAGGTATGTGGCTAAGTGGGTTGGACATTAAGTAAACAGCTCACAGACTGGACGTCAGTTCTCGTCTGACGTCCATTCTAAAGGTTGTTGGGACTTAATGACGTAAAGACTCTGGCTAATTGACGCCCAATTGTGTGCGTGATGTAAGAAACATCGCAGCACTTAATTTGGCAAGGCTAAGCGCTTGGAAAGCTTTGGTACCTAGCCTGTTATGGAAGTGCTACTATGGCACCACGTGCACACGCACCACGAGTTGATGCTTACCGGCACAAAATTTCTAAGCTTTGATAAACTGTAGGCAATGTTTCTGCAGCAACGAAAAAGAAATGTTGCCTTCTGGTTTTGTTGGATATCCAAAATGACGTTCATCAAGCTTAGCGGTATGGTGGCGGTGCGGGGAAGAGTTTGAAATTTGGTGCGTGTAATTAAAACGTAGGAAACTTGCTCACCAGCAGCTTTCGCGGATTGGTAGAATGAGAAATTTACACGCCGTATAACGTTGGTTCCGCACGTTCGCGTGTACTAGGATAATTTGGAAAGCACCTCCTAATTAATACGACGAGGCACTTTAAGGGCGAAAGCTAGGTATGCGATCAGAATCTTTCGAGTATACTTCGTAATACGGAAGGAAGAGGAACGCGATGCAAAAGTTCACCTCGAATTCAAATAGTTGGCGATAACGTTAGACGGCAGCATACAAAAAAAAAAAAAAAAAAAAGAAAAGAAAGAAAATCTGCATGGCCAGACAACGCCTTGAACCTAGCATTTACTTATTTCAATGTTTTCGTTAATAACAATACATTGTTCAACAGTTCTTTTAAAACAGTGTGTAAAAAAGCGAAAAAAGTGCGCATAAAGAGCCGTGTTTTAAAAGTCACGCTATGGGAAACAAGGGAAACAAAAGAACATTGCGTGGCCTTTCGCTGCGTTAGAATATACTGGGCAGGTAATAGTTGTTTGTCGGTTTGATGCAGCGCTATCAAATTGAGATTCAAATGGAGCACGAAGAAGGGGGGAATAGAATAGAAGCAGCTGAAATATTTCGCAGGAAAGAGGCATTAGAATGTTTGTACCTGAATTGTTTTGGGAAAAAACAACTTACAGAAGAGTTTAGGCACTGAATAAAAGAAAATTAGGGCATTTTCACCAGACATTCTTCGAAGGAAACATCTTCAGCGCCTCGAAATGCGCTGAAAAAAATATAAATTTGGTGGGCAAGAGTGTGCGATAATCTTGATTTTTGTAACACATCTTTTCTGTTCTCTTCTGTTTTCTGTTTACTTGTTTTTCTGCAATTTCACCAAAATAATCTGTTAACGTTACGAAAAAAAACATTGTCAGATTGTTCATTCTATTAAGTGAGTAACTTTTTACTACCCTCATGAGTGCAGCTTTTATACAGTACGAAAGAGTCAAATGCTGTGATGCGGTTTCTAACAGATCGCACATTAGAGATAAGCACGCTACGTAGAACATATGAGATGTGACCGCCCCCTGGCACGACATCTGGTGCCAAGACACCCGACACATCCAAGTATCCATTCTACGAGATTATATAGCCATGCTCTGAGCGGCATCACTTGCCCTGATTGCAGTTGTATCTTATTCAGAAACTAAGACCAATCGGCTCGTGTATACGAGATCTATCAGCTTATATACTTGCGTGGCTGGCGAAGCTGCACGCAATTTCGCTCGTTGAATTGATGACAAATTTCTCACTTTACCGAATCGGGAACAATTATGTTATAGTCAAGCAAAATCATGTCTTCGATCATAAACAGAAAAAAAGTCATTTTTAAGCAAAGTAAAATAATCTCTGCTTCTTTCATTATTACAACTAATAAGGTATTACAACTAATTGTTAAAGCATGTTTATGTTATAAAAAGTTATACACATAAAGTTCGACGTCTGTTTACTGTCAATTAGGGATAGTTTGGAGATGGCGCTTCTGAGGAAAGGGAAGTAATAAAAAAGTGCAGTTTTGCTGCTATTTCCACAGCGTCTCACTGTAATGGACAGTGTAAATTAACTGGCCGAAGACCGAGTAAGAATGTCAAGGAGGTAAGCGGCATGGTGCAGTATAAAATTCTCATTGAGTACTAGTCTCTCTGCTACAGTTTAGTTCGAATCTGTACATGGTGAATTTCGAAACTTTACATTCGCGGTATGCTGTATTTGTACTTTATCCGGGGTGTATCTGGCACTTAACATTAGTCAGTTTATAATGGGAAATTTTATAAGTGTACTTTTCTAGAAAAACTTTTGTAATATTATATCTAATTTGAAATATCATGCGATAATACGTGATGCATGTCACCCATGTAAAAATCAGTTACTTTCGCTTCCATGTAGATCGTCACGCTGCTAACCAAAGATGAAAGCAGTTACTTTCACCATATTTCGTTGCCAACACCTCCTTATTTATTCATAACAATAAAGAAAAGTTATTTCTCCGAATGTGTTTCGGAGATGGATTTACCTCTCATTGAAAGGGGGGGGGGGGGGGGGGTAGCCTGCCGGTGTACCTGAACGTGAGTCTTCAAACATGCAGAAGCGCACTGCGAAGCGGGTGTCTGCTAGCTTTTCAAAATGGACCACCGGAAAATTATGATAAATAAAGAAACAGCAATGTTCGTTCATCTGCGTGCCTGCTGGAAAGATCTGCTAGTAATAAAATGACGGAGTAACAACAATGCATCGCTTTTGTTATTTTCGGGATACAAACATGACCTGATTAGGGAGCAGTTTGGTGGGGCATTTGTCGCAGCCTCTCCGTCCCTCAGCACTCATTTGCGTTGAAATGGGCAGTGCGACGGGTTCATGAAATGCCGGGTGAGGGCAATGTAACTTGATCGCGTCTCAAGAAACAGCGCGGCCGCGTCTAAGTGGGTCTCAGATTGGGCTCGAGTGCGTAATGAGCCGCGGTGGAGCGGTGACTGTCGCATACTGCGCTGCCACTCAGGAGAAGGCGGGTTTGATTGCTCTGCGTGGCAGTCTCATTTTACCGGGAGGCAGGTACCTCTATCTGGAGCCTATTGCGCAATGCTGAATTCCAAGTGGGGCCAAATCAATCCGTAAAAGCTAAGGAAGTGGATTGTAGCAGAAAGCATCCGGAGCGCTCATTTTACTGCTCGAACGCAGTAACGCGTAATATATCGCTCAGCTTGAGCTTCTTTTACTCCGCTAGGGTAGTGAACTGGGCGAGCTGGTTATAAGTTCGCAAGCAGTGAATTACTCGCGACTATTGTACATGTGTAGTGTTTTCATACTGCAAGCCCCCCCTCCCTCCCGCTTACCAGGCTCCCAATCATTGGGGGGGGGGGGGGGGGGGTCTAATTTTACTTTAAAGGAGATAGTAAAGAGAAACACTAAATCAGTATATACTGGCAAAATATTCTTCCAAAGCGCAATTTGCATTTCTTTGGCGTGTGAAGATTAATGACTGACAGAAAACAGAATGTGAAAGCGTGGCGCCCATGACAATGACGTCAGTGGGTTGCCGTGTTTGTTTTTCACGTTATTTAACTGAATCTGGGCAATTTTCATCTTGGAAAAGTTCCATAAAGCTGCCTGTTGAGACTTAGTTCCGAACGCAGTGTAGTCTCCTCTTTGTATTGCTAAGCAACAATACTTGCCACGAGCAGACGTTGTCAGAGTTCCTGTATACGTCAGGAGGACTTGGTACGAGAATTTCATCGTTGCTTCGCTACCTGTCTTTGAATTCAGTGTCATTTCTGCCATATTTATTTGAGGAACTATCCTCCCGATGGCTCCACTTATAAGAGCAGTGATCTATTGAGTATTCCGGTAAAAATTGATTACCACAGAACTGGTTTAGGTTTTACCACCTGTGGTATTTCTGACACTCAAATCACGACACACGGGCGTTTAATTTTGCATTCCGTCTCCATCTGAATGCGGCCTGTGACTTGATGCTTAACTGCAGAATGCCATCGACACTAAACCACCACGGCTGGAACCCTCACGTAGTGTCTCTTGAGATTAAAACACTTCAATCAATTTATGCGCGCGGCCTGTCTTTGTGTGCCCTTCCATATCCATGATCGTGTTTTTGGTGCGAAATTCATTAATTTTCGGCACACACCAACTAGCCCGACAGCAAATATACTACTAACCAAAACTACTGTCGCAGTAACTAGTTATCTGCAAATACTTCGGTTCTCCGCAAACTTTGCTTATTTAGCCCCGCTCGAAAGTGACAATATAGAATAAATTCACCAACATCAGAAAAAGTATAAAATACTGATCTGCAATTCAGAAGCGTATTAAAGGGGTCGTCTGTTAATGAATATCACGTGCATGCACTCCCCACCTCCCCACTATTTCTACTGCGCTATCTATACAGTGCCGAAATGTATAGTTATTCTAATGAGTGTGAGCAAACCCTCTCTAAAACGTTTCATTTCTACGTGCCAACGACTGCGCTCCCTTCATGCTTTGTTCATTTTATATTCAGCTTTCGGAAACCACACTGAGTAAATGGATCAAGTACCCCAACAACCCGAGATTAGCCGATGGATGCAGCCTTCCAATTCTTAATCCAGCGTTTCTTTTTTAAATCTTTAATACTCTTATAACTGCGCATTTGAATACCGAATAAAATACCTATTCTTAAGGGACGAATAATACAGCCCAGTTCACAGGAGAACATGCTGCCGACGAATACAATTTTCAATGGATACAACTTTCAATGCATTTGCGTGAATACATGACAGGTTCGTTGACGCACTCGATATGTCACTTATATCTAACGCTTAAGTAACACTCGGAGAATCGTTTCAAGAACGCAGTACTGCGTAACCACTTTGTAAATTGCTATCGTCTGTTGTCAATAACACGAAAAAGGCAGACATTAGAGAGCATAAGCACGTTTGCCACATACAGATAAAAAATTGGCAGTCACGGCCCAATAGCACAAAGTCTGGGCTACTATTGCGATTGTATTCGATCGTACACGCGGCGCGGGAAATTGTCTGCGTCGGTGATTGAAACAAAGGCGAATGACATGAATGAAGCGCCAATATAATACCAGATGGAGCATGCCCGCTTTTAGAACATGAGCAACGGTGCAATGAACACGATATCTTTTTCAGAAAAGGTTTCGTAACAATGGTTCTCCCTGCGATGACACGCGGGATATCATAGTACAAACATGTGGCCACACCGACTCACGTCGTGCGCTAACGTAAATGTTAAAGGCCGCAGACACTGTCTCAGATTTTGCTTACACTTGAAGCATGCCCTACCTTGGGCAATGCCTTCAAAGCTAAACGTCAGATAGCGTGTTTTCAGTGCTCTGTTTTACCTCAAGATCGTATACTCTCGCTGTAAACAATGGTAACTAAATGGTGAGGCGCCGACGGCACGGATAAGCCTTTAAAGTAAAGGCAGCTAGCCGCTATAGCCGCCGACTGCCTTAACGTGCGCACGCTCCACCACTTGTGCATTCACAGCAGCTACCGATCTTTGTCGCGCAATCATTTGGCCGAGTGTCCACATATTAAGGCTATCGGCTCGCGCGGACAACGTATGTTTGTGCAATTCAAGAAGCTCTCTGAAAGAAATCGCACAAGAGAAGAGCGAGGGAGAGGCTGCGACGTCTCCGCGTTTCCTCTCCTGGATTGAAGCTGCCTCCTTTTTTTTTTTCCTTCTTATGGCAAGCGTGGCTCAGTGGCGTCATTTATCACGGCTCCCCCTTCGCTGGGGTATAGGGCGTTTTGATCAGCGACCGCATGTAGACGCATGGCCAGTGCGCGCCATTAGCTTTCGCCACGACGACGTTGGCGAAGATAAGCGGCAGGGCTCGAAAAACTCGATGGGCCTTATGGTCTCTTAAAGCCGTAGACCGTCCCGTTATCTCGCGCGCTCGCTAATTGAGGCCACTTGTCACTACGGACATTACGGTCACGATCGCACGTTAAAGCAAAGCCTGTAGGGCACCACCGCGAGCCTCCGCGTGCAGCTAAGTGGCCGCTTGCCATGGGGACCTTCTTTCCATGGGAAGAACGAAGCCAATTCGAGAGAAACACTGCTCGGACAAATCTAGAAAATAAAAACAGAGCGAAAAAAAAAAGCTGTTTTTAACGTAATAGAGATGTGGACACTTTGGAGCCGAGAGAGATAGACAACGTTCCCTCTCACAATAATGTAGGTATATAGGAAGGCTTGGGTTGGCACATTTCGGAAACTTCTGAGTGTAAAAGAGAACGCGTGTTTTTGTCCCTACGCTTCAAAAGTGCGACTAAATTTTGCAATTAATTATGGCCGCTATTTTACTTCGGAGGGTAAGATTATTTTTATAAAACGAAGAAACCTGATCATGTTAACTTACGGCTAGGACCAGGCCCGGGTTTTGGTTTCGGGCACCAGTTGACGCATTGTTAATTTCGAGGACACGCTGCGTTGTAAGAGTGAACTGATCTGTCGATTCGAGATGCAAGTAGAGTACCATTTACTAATGGATGAGTGTTGAGAAATACTCTGTTTTACAAGCGAATGCAGAATATCTGCGATCCGTGCGGTCTTCCTTAGGAATCAATGAAGAAGGAAAGAAAGAAAGAAAGAAAGAAGGAAGGAAGGAACGAAGGAAAGAAAGAAAGAAAGAAAGGAAGAAAGAAAGTGAGCAAGAGAAAACAGATTGTCTGAATACTAGATTGCCAGTGTCTCTTGCTTCTTCAAGGTGGTAGTAACGTTTAGCATGCTTTCCAAGACATCTAATGTGTACGGTCACCTTTTCCACCTGAAATACTTTAAGAATTAGTTACGTGCACAACTGATAACGCCGGAAAACTTTGCGGCTATTGAATATATTAAATAAACGAGTAGGCGTGCGCGCAGCAGAACTGGCGAGTTTTTGAGGACCACTGAGGTTAATTCAAGTGAATCGTGTAACAAAGCGAAGTACCACTAGGCTGTATCGAAATAAGGCATTTACTCTGCGTAGCGCCTGCTAAATGCGTGACATGGTTCGCCGTCGTCGATTTCCCGCCCTACCAGATGCACGCCCTTAATGAACTATGGAATGAGAGCCAGTGCAGGTGACGTAGCTTTCGTAACGCGCATAAACTTGTTTTGGTTTGCTCGAATTTTAATTGACCGTCTTGTTCTGACGGGCTTTCATAACGTACATACGCTGAAAACTCCAACAAACGCCAATGTTAAAAGAGCACCGCATCGTCAACAACGACGCAGATGCGCTGCAGTTTTCCGTTCACTGCCGCGTCCCACACGCTTCTATAATACCATCGGCTTTTCAGCATAGCATGTTTCTGGAAAACCGAAAGGGCGATCCTATGCTGTGTCCTGTAGTAAGGAAAACACCGCGCTTGCTTAGGAGGGAAGGCGATTTTTATTCGTCTGGATCTAACGGTTGTCCTTAAGAACGTTCGAGTGCGTTTGCGCACAAGGACAGCATTCAAACCCAAATGATCTATTATTGCCAAGTGCGTGCAATCATCCGGGCACACGTCACCGCGGTGGCTAAGCTGATATGGTGTTGCACTGCTAAGCACGAGCTCGTGGCATAAAATCCCGGCCGCGGCGGCCGCAGTTCGATGTGGGCGAAATGCAAAAACGCCAGTGTCCCGTGCATTGGGGGCACGTTAAAGATCCCCTGGTGGTCAAAATTAATCCGGAGTCCCCCACTACGGCGTGCCGAATAATCAAATCGTGGTTCTGGCACGCAAAGCCCCAGAATTCAATTCAATTCATCCGTGCACACGTACGCAGATACATGCGTCAGATAATAATGATAAAAATATTTTGGATAACGAAGCGCTTTTCTTCCTCTTATTGACGACGTCGTTGTTATTGACCAAAAAGTGCTTCTGCACTAAAATAACAAGAGACGGCTATATAAATCCACAAAACGCCACTGGGATTAACAACCAATTGAATTAGGCCCTTTGGTTTCCTCAGAGCCATACGTTGCGCTCGTTGCTACATATTTTTCACAATACGTTCCATTTGGAAGCCTTATGGAACGAACTACTGCGCTTTCTTTTGCTTCAGGAATGGTAAAACAAATTGAGCGAAATATTCCGCCAAGTAAAAAACCTGTGTTTCCTCTCTCTGATGTTGGCGATTTGTCGATTGATTACTCTTGCGCGAGAAGAACATACACGATCACACAGCGGCGCATAAGCAATTGCTATGCTGAAAGTCAGCTTATACGTTGTGCCGGTAATTCTGCTGCACACTGTTTAACTTATGATGGCGTTTTAGACGCGAATGTTCTTGTTGCTTCTTTTACAGTGTGCCGATCGGCATTTCCGAAACTATTGGTTCAGAATTTTAACGCCACAAGCGCCGGTTCACCGGACATTCTGAAGCGAGGATTGATATATACGCGTTTTGTGCATAAGATGTACTCGCACTGGCAGGTGTCTCTCGCTTAAACAGCGCCGAAATAAGTCTTCCGCCGGTGACGTTAAACTTTATTCATGCCATCAAACGTATTGGATAATTTAACTCTACAGGCTCACTTCGCCCGCTTTTAATATTTTGCCGCGTTTCTTTCTTTATGTTTGACGTCGATCCCTCCAGGGAGTAAGCACAATTTACTAAGCTTTCCTGGAAGTAAGTATTATTTTTTTTAGCCTAGCAACGTTAGTTCTATTTTCGTCGAGCGAATGCAGTCCAAGTCCTCAAAGAAGTTTAATGACTTGGAGCTTGAGGATGAGCTGTTGATTTCGTTGGCTGTTATTACGCTCGTTCACTAAGACTCCGAGAGAAACGAGACGGCGCCAAGGACAGTGGCTCTCAGCTGCCGTTCACGATATATATCTCGCTTCCTCTTTCTTTCTGCTTTTTATCGCGCGTAATTGGGGGACATGGGAATTTGAATGGTTAAGACCATGCGAGAAGCGACGTCGGAAATTCCCCGATTTTTTTTCCCTCTTTTGCATGATCAGGTGTCACTACCTCTCGATTGGTTCTCGCAAAGCTGTAATGATGGCGGCCCGACGAGCGAACGAAAAATTCAGCTGCACTCGATTCAGTCGGAAAATGGTGGAGAACATAGGTCGGCTCTAGCGGCTGTTTCGCAGTCAATTTTACAAGCGTTAGAAACACAAGTAAAGAATTGAGAATGCGTAATTAAGAAGAAAAATAAGTAATTTACGCGGTGCACTTATTTAAAAACGGCGAAAAAAAAACGAAAGAAAAGAAAGAAAGGAAGAAAGAAAGAGAGAAAGAAAGAAAGAAAGAAAGAAAGAAAGAAAGAAAGAAAGAAAGAAAGAAAGAAAGAAAGAAAGAAACGATGCAGTTTTAGAATCGTTCTCATTAAGAAAACGAGAACTCGCGCTCAAGGGCTTGTGTTTCACCCGAAAGAACAAAACATTGTCATCCAAAATACACTGCACGTGGCCGTCTTTGGTTGCGTTTCCAAATCCCGAACGGTGTTGTCTTAAGCGCCAGGCTGCGCGGGGACTGATGTGTTGCTTAATCGGACAATCGCAATAGCGAACATATTATTAACGAAGGCAACGACAAACAGTCATTGCGAAAGAAAAGCGCTGTGAATTCGGTCCCCCACTTGCGGTGCTGGCAATTCCTTTTAATTACGCAATGCTCATACTCGGTTTTAAGATATGGTGTGGCGTGGTTCCTCCTTAAACTCTATAAAGGGCTCTATTCATACTGCGTCACTTCGTAAACTGCATCATTTTGTAATAATATACTGGCGAATATTTTTCTAGTTTGAGGCTACAGTCAACGTGTTTATATCATGACATGTCCACAATCAAATTCTTGTTTCACATTGATCCTGGTTTCACATTCACCCCCTTTCAGTAGTTCCGAAAACTCAATCACACGATTGAGTTTCACACGAGCAAAAACAGCAAATATAGAAGTGTATGGCCATCCGTTCTTCAATCTGCTCTGTGCACTTTTTAAAAGAAAGAAAGAAATTACGAATAGTAGTGTACATGGCCATGCTTCGCAAGAGTTGTGGTGTTTTTCCTTGTCTTACAAGCCAACATTATCACGCGCTTTTTGATCATATCTCTGTCCATCCTAGACCTGTCGGGCCTTTCGTCCTTGTGTGTTGTCCTGTTTTACTAGTTCCCGCCTGTACGCTCTTGCAACAAAATTAACAGAATACCAACTAGCCAATAAGCTACCCTTCTTTCGAACGCAAGATAGTTGGATAAATAGAATAACATAGTTGGGAAATAAACATCTCATACCGCAGATGCGCGCCGACTCTTCTTCGCGGCTCACATATTTATTCCACGACCTTGAATTATGAAGGTTCAGTAATTTCCTACATGAGGTGTTACTCTACTGAAGCAAAATAAGTTTACGTGAAAAGACAATCTATAGACAATAGAGCTTGCTACTTCTGTTGAAACATCCGTATGAAGCACCTAAGACAAATCCAAATCCTCGAGAAAGCGCAAATTGAGATAACGATGATTGATAATCTGGAGAGTATCAGCGCAAAATGTGGGTGCCGCAGGACGCTTATTCATTAGCAACACAGTGAACGTCTAAAGTTTCATACAACACGTTGGAAGCAACACGTTGGAATGCGTGTGAGTTTGGCCGCAGCAGTCATAAAGAATCCTCGCTTCGCCACCTTCATTTCGCAACAAAGGATACAGATGCGAACATGGTATATGTCCATTACAGCATATATGCGTGCGCCATAATTCTACGCCGACACTTTTTTTTTTTTTACAGATACACCACAAATGTAAACGGTATAAGGTGCATAGTCCAAAGCGAGGTACTCTCCAAGCTTCCTAAATACACCGTGGAGAGGTAAAGCAAGGATGGGAAAGGTCAACCAGACGAGCGTTCGGTTTGCTACCTCACATCGGGGGTTAAGAAGCAGGAGAATGTAAAGAGAAAAAGAGGGAGAGAGAGAACACTGTGCGCAGGAGGGAGAATGAACAGGAGGACTGGAAACTGTCACGGAGGTTGGTGCAATAAAAAATTCCACAAGTGCACGAATAGCTTTTTGCGCCGGTGACGGATGTGGCCACGGTCCTGGTATTTTTGGCTCACAAAACGTTCTGGAGTCCAACCGGTTCAAAGTTGTGAAGATATGAGGCTTGAAATAGGTACATGAACTAAGCTGATGTACTTATCTGGATGCTCTTATATATAAAGCTGAGCTTATATATAAAGCTATGCTCTTATACATAAAGCTGAGCGGCAACGTATCAACGCAGAACACATCACGGCAAGCAGTAACAGGCAAGTGGCCCAACGGTGCTGCCTGCACAGGCAAAGCGAGAAAAACACAGGCTGCAGACCAAGCACCAATGATACTTTAATCTGTCCGAAGCCCAAATCCATAGAACAACGCTGTTACGTTCAAGAAGTCTACCCCAATTTTTTCATGCTGTCAGCTGCTTTCATCCAACTTGCCCTTATCCAAGTTGAACGAACCAGGTTGCCGCGCTTCCACCGCTGTTGAAACTGAGAGACGCGTCTTGAAAGCTTGAAAGAAAGGAAGGTGAAGGGATGGTGGCAAAACCGCACGCTGTTGCGTGATTTTCGATTGTAGCGAAAGCTCCGCTATTTTGGTTAGGTCAGACGAGATGTATGTACGATTGGATTTGCGGAATTTGCGTATCGTCTATTTATCCGAGTTTTTGAACCGAAACACCCTTGGCATCGCAGTGAGACCAACTATACGCCGGAACCACTTAGTACTGAGACACCGCGTGCCTGCGTCCGCAATGTTTACACTCGGCCGCTCAACGACTGCTGCGTGGAACAGCTTCTTGGTTCCTTATATCCTCTCGTGGTGCAAAAGGCGTACAAAATCATCCCAGCCTTTTTTGGTGGATAAGTGAAGGTTGTCCAGTTTGCATGCGCATGGCGAACCGAGGCCCAAAACAGTTTTACGACAGCGCCATCTGTTCCCTACAGTCGTTGAAGGGTGGCATTGGCACATCGTATCAAAAAGCATGAAGCATGAGGTTTTCTTTTCTTTCTAGTTTTGTCGGAGGAGGGGGTGAAACGAGAATAACACACTCTTGTGCCGGGACAACTGCTGTAAAAACTAAAAAAAAAAAGAAGAGAAAACAGAGCAAGCGAACAACTAATAAAAATATCGATAGCGAAAAATTTGGTTTGCTTATCATGCCCAGACGGGTGAATTGCCGGTCCATTTCAACAAGTCTGTCGCGTGAGTTTAGCAACATTATGCATAAAGAGGTTACATTTCACGGTGTAGTTTTACAGATGGTTTATTTATTAACTGTCACCCGCCGTGGTTGCTTAGTGGCTATGGTGTTGGGCTGCTGAGCACGAGGTCGCGGGATCGAATCCCGGCCACGGCGGCCGCATTTCGATGGGGGCGAAATGCGAAAACACCCGTGTACTTAGATTTAGGTGCACGTTAAAGAACCCCAGGTGGTCCAAATTTCCGGAGTCCTCCACTACGGCGTGCCTCATAATCAGAACTGGTTTTGGCACGTAAAACCCCATAATTTAATTAATTTATTTATTAACTGTCGGTTAGGTGCGAATTTGTGGGAGCTTCCTATGAAACGTTCGAAAACACGGCATTAAAATCGTAATTATTTTCCTTAAAAGATTTTGGTGAATGTGGTCCATGGTCACATGGCAGTGAAAGCGCCTTGCTTGCTTATATGTTTTAATTCCTACGAAGGCCACAGTCGTGAGCCCAAACGTAAATGCGCGATAATCCGAAAGCAATTTCCATGTTTCCTCGTTTGACTCCTTTTTGGTAACACCGAACGTGTGGATATCACCTGCGGCGGCGAATTTGTTCCCGCAAGTGTTAGCCCTCGCGCTTTATTGGTAAACAGCCACTCAAACGCGCTTGCATTCGCGTAAACATCTCGCTCAATTGTCATGACATTCACGGTGAATTGAGAAACCGGAAATAAAATAAAAAGAGACTAAGACGTTGGTATACCTATCACGAACACCATGAATATCTTCCGCCGCAAGAGGCAAAAGGAAGAAGAGGAAAAAAATACACATTAAAATGGCGCTACTCATTTTTCATGTCGACAGCGCTCGCGTTATATCCCGCACGCTGCTCACTGAGCTAAAAAAACAGACTCAATGCGAACACGGCGCTGACGCGTGAAAGGAGTCGTTTTGCACAAACCCATTTCCTTCTGGCTTGGTTAAAAGCCTCGCCAAGACTAGTACGCATAAAACAGCTAGCATGATCCGTGCTACGCAGGAAGCATACGAATGCAAAATTGGTCGCAGACCTAGACTTGTTTTCACAAGAAGCAACCGCCCTCTTCTTTGCTCGTATAGCGGCAGCTTTCCCTCAGTGCCATCTAATTGCCAAGGCAGGGCTCGTCGAGCGTGGCGCGTTTCGTTAGCCGAGCGCGCGCATCCCGCAGCTGGCGCTATGAAAAACGAGCAGGCGGTGGCGTGGCGCGTTTTGTTTGCCGACAGCGATCACGCCAACGCGCGAGGGTAGAGCGGGGCGTTCCTGAAAGAGCCGTCTCATCGACAAACTAGATCTCTGGAGGAGCTGTCTCAGCGAGACGCTGCCTTTTCCCTCTGGCGTCCAACGAGAGTCATCGGTGGGTCCCCTAATGTCACTGCAGCCCCGTAAGCGGCTCCCAAATATTCCGGTCTCGCCAGGCCTGGCAGAGAAGACGCCGCTGGCCCGAGGGGTGCGAGAAGCATTCCACCGGCGTGCCGAACCAGGCGATAAGGTGCGGGTCGACTCCTGGAGCGTCCCGGCCGAGGCGACGGCAGGAAATTTGAATAGAACCCAATCGGTGTCCGGGGAAGGATCCATCAGCGTGCCGCGGGTCGTTGGTCGCTGTTTATGCGTCGGCTGGCGTCTGCCGATTTGGCCGATGCATAGCGCGGCGAAGGGGGAGGGCTCTGGATGCGCAGCTCATCCGATGGGTCGCCCGAACAGAAGGGAGAAAAAAAAAGAGGGAAACGTTTTTTTTTTTTTTTTTTTTTTGCCATCTCTCCTTTTCCGTCGCCAGTTCAAGACACAGGAAAATGTTGCGTAGCAGGTGGCAGCCACGCGTTAGGTCACCCCATCTTGCATACAGTCTTCTCCTTTGCCGAGGTTCATCTCCAAGACATGGCTCCGGCCTGCGCCTAACGCGGAATTGTGCAGCATGATGGTGTGGACGAGAGCTCCATGGCCTCCCTGCACTCGGAGCGATCACGAGGAAACGGTTATGTTGTATCCAAGAACTGAGAAACAGTTGAAGGAACTCAGAAAAATTAGACTCCTGCATTTCGGATAGTTGACACTTGATGCCTATGTGATTTATGTGAGCAGAAGCTACACTTCCGGCGCCAGCGCGTAGTGGTAACTAGCAAATGAATGACACAGTGGCCCAAACACAATGCTTTTTCGATTCAGGAGCAGAGCTGTCGAATGTAAAGAAGTGGGCTGGAATGACATCTCCATATAGTAAAATTCTCACCGAAAACGCCGCCATATACAGGGTCATTTTTTATGTTCCCCACATGTACAGGTGGGTGGAAATGGTTTTCTTTTTAAAGTCGTAGCTTTCTTTGGCTCTTCCCTCCATTTTGTGGTTTGTAGGCAAGTGTCTGTCTGGCCGTTATGTATATATATACGCGTATATCAGGTGATCATCTTAAAGTTTTACAGAATTTTATAAATATCTCGTGGGGGGTAGCATAATTCCATTCCTTGAGCTGGAATATTGAAAGGGGCGGAGATTACATGCACGAGAAATTGAAAAACATATTCAACTAATTAACAGAAACTCACTAATTACCGTCTTAATACATTACTTTACGTTGCATATTGCAATTTGCGAATTGTGGCCAGTGAGTTTTCAGAGCACTGCAATACCGTACGATCATCTTATGTCATGCAGCTCGATTAGCTCCACCATATTCCACAAGATACGATTGACACTGGATTGGAAGTCTCGACATTTGTAGGTGCAGTTTGAATCACCCACTCGATTACGTGTTAAATTTTATTTTTGTTTTGACATCACAAAACTACTGTGCTTGCTATGACACGATGAACAAAACCGAACTGAGAATCTAAGTAGTACATCAGCCGGTTATCTATTCCAATATTAAAAATACGATGTAGCTCGCGTTGCGTTGTGCATGCGATTATTCCTGCACATTTTGTGTTAAGCCTCTCTTTCTTAGCGTGCTGGCCTCTCGGCCCATGATGTGCTGGCCTCTAGGGACAACGAGTCCTTGGCTCTTGAGCACTAGGGGCTCCTTGGCTCATGTACTAGCTGTTCAAAAGCCAAGGAGTAATTACCCAGCGCCGTATTTGTGTGCCAGCAGCTCCTTCTATTATGCAAATAAAAAAAGTAGTTCCCCGGGTAATTTCTCTCGGAATCTCTTTCGTTTCATTTGAAGGCAACTTTGGCATTTCGTGCTTCACTTCGACATCGATGTTTACCTGCAAGTCACCGTGTCCTCCTGCTCCCCCCAGTATCCACAGTGTAGCCGATACAGATACCTGAAAACTGTGGCGGCGGATCGTTTCTCCTCTATTTGCCCCAACCGTTCTTCATACTGCAGTTTGCCTGGCGCTGAACAGCGCCACCCATCATATTTTAATTCCTGTCATATCAGTTGCGTTCTGGAAGCACAGGGAGCACTACCCAACTTGCGTAGCACTCGAGTCTCCAAAATTATTTGTGTGTATCATTTTTTTTTTCAATTTGTATAAATTTTTGGATGGAGTCCGCTTGACTAATTCTCTGGAATACACTAAGTACCAGCAAAATAAGACCGTGAACTTCAAACCGATGGAATGGGACGGTGTGTTAGAAAGATTGTTTACGCTTGTGAAAGACGCCCTTTATGTCTTGTTACCTACCCCTCCACACGTCTACTGCTCCTACTCCTAGACATACACACACAAACACAAGGCATTCTCCTTGTCCATTTTCATATTGTACATAGGATGGCCTTCGGCCCACTCTTGCCCTTTGGGGGAAACACATGGTTGGTGCCTTGGCCTCTCGGCCTCTCCGTATAGTGGTGAATTAAGCACAGAGAGCACAAGGTACACTGTGACAACAGCATTATTCTTCTCTTTAAAGCGTGAATAATAACCGAACTTCGTTCCGCTTCGCGAATAGCTGCCGCCTGCCATTTATCAGACCTGTAGAGCCGATTCTTCGAGCTTGATGCATCGATCGCATGCCTCCACCGTGCCCCCCCCCCCCCCTCGCGCCCTCGACATTCCTTACTAAACCTCACTTGAAAAACGCGCGCTTTCTGGGCCTCCTGGAGCGAGTCCTTAATTAATTACGAAGGCACGAGCGCAAGGGCTGTGATATACAGTGACAGGGACGGAATGGCGGCCATAGTTAGCAAAATTTCTTTTCTCAAGGTTATTTTTGCTGTTCTTATGTTACGCTGTTTAGCATGCGAAAAGTGCAAACTAGTAGAAAAAATGGCACAGACGCAAAGAACACAGCTGACATGCAAGAATTCCTCTCAATCTCGGCCCACAACTTAATGGGGACTTCTTTCGTTCAAGCTTAAAAGAATAAGGAGTTGTAACGCGCAACGCTGTTAATTGTGGCTGGGGAAATTGACGGCTGATAAGATGAACGGGGGTAATTTAGGCGCCGCAGTGCATCGATTCATGGCCGACTTGCTCGAACAAGGGAAATTCACTATAAGTCAAACATTCCTCACAGGTCTAAGATCCTTGGCTCCGTCTGGTTTCGAATAAGCAGCGTTATGAAGAAAAGTGCTGATTAATGTTCGGAATAGATGAGCAAAACAAGTCAAAATGTGGCCTCGCATGCTTTCAGTGTTTTAGTAGCCTTCTATTTTATTGCTTTTTATGTGTCAACTTGGTTTTAGGTGTTTTCGAGGAGCACAGTGGCCTTGAATTCACTCTTAACTCTAGCGATAGGTTCAGGGTATAAGGCTAACGTAAAATCCACTACTAAATATGGTGTGCATCATTATCCTCGTCATCATTATCACCAGAACCGTTGCCATAATTTTCATTGTTAGACCGCTGCCTTTCGCAGAACGAGGTAGCCCTCTACCGGCAAAAAAAATTTTCTAATCTTGTCTCAGCACTGAATAGTCTTTCGTCCTTGACGTCATTTCTCTTTCTTAGCACTGTCCAGCTCATAAACCACTGGTTATCTGTCCGAAGCATTATATCCCCTGCGCAATTATACCTAATTATCTCAACCAGAATATCCGCACGTGAGTCTGATTCCTGGCCCATCTTTCTGGCTTTTAACGACGCGTCTATCACTTTCCTCCCTGCCACTCGTTGTGTGGTCTGGAGCTTGCTTTTAGAGGTTATTTGTTAACCTCTGTGTTTGGAGCCCATAGGTGAGTACTGACAGGATGCAGCGAGTATGGTATATGTATACTTTGTGGGGTCTCACACATGTGCTCTTGGGACAAAGGAACGACAACACAGTAGTGCAAACAATCAAAAGGGCATTTATTGCACTTTTCCTACACTAATACACACTAGCCGAATTACAACCAATAGAACAGTCACATGGGCGCGCGACCAATCAAGGAAGTCCGGCTCACCGCGACCCGATAGCCAGCGATTATGTTCGCCCCATGCTGTGACACCATCGCCTAGTCATTCAGGTGTACGGTCCCGCGAACGGTAGCGCGTTCGAACGATCTATGTTCGTCCATACCGGTGTCCTGCTCTTAGCCTCGCGAGACGGTCCCGCGAAGCGGGCCGGCACACGCGCGAAGCGTTCGTGCGTGTTGGCCGCCGATCCCAAGCCAACGAGCTTCACTCGCCTTCGACCTTTTATTGCGATAGCAATTATATGGACACTTCAACCGGATTTCTGCCGTCGGCGTCGCCGTCGCCGTGAGGTTCCCTATAGATAAAATCTTCGCCGCGCGCCGTATGCCCGAGCGGAAGCGTGCGGGGACGCGCGCTATCACGGAGAGCGAACGCACTCAATCTCCCACGCGCAAGCAAGAAAGCGGGAAGCCAGCGCCGGAGGGAGCGAGGGGGGGGGGGGGGGGGGCGCACTTCTACTCTAGCCAACAACCGCGCTCGTCGCTCGCTCGCACCGTCGCTTATCTCCACACGGCTCTGACCTTTATGCGCCGTGCATTCGCCGCTCAGTTTCCGTTGAAGCGATAGACCGCACGTACCTTCGCCCGTTGCTGCGGCGTATGCGCTTGCTGCCAGCGTTTTGACAGTCGTTGTCTGCAGTCATTCAGTGTGATCTATTCATGTTTGTTTGTGCGCGCTCACACCACGCTTGTTCAATCAGTTAGTAATAGTCGGGCCACATTTTCCAACGCACGCTACACATGCAATGCTGCCCGGGTCGGCAGTGCAGCGCTACAGGTGTGTCCCTTCGCACGCGCTGCCCACGGGAAGCGCTTCTCATCAACACCACCGTTTCACACGCGCCTTCTCGTGGTCATCGAGTCTCTCTTCATGTCGGTCTACTTACGCCGCAGCACACCTGCTTACTTAATCAGCTCATGTTTACTACAATTCATATTGCTACCAAAGCCGCTCACCTTACTTCGTATGACATTGCTGTGTTGCTATCGCATTCATTGCTTCGCCTTTAGGGCGAAACTGTGACATTTTTTCTCCCAAGTCACCCCCGACGTTCGGTGGTGTTAGCATCGCGACACTCACGCCATCTCTCGCAATGCGCCGCAACCACCACGACCGCCGCCGACACTTAGCCACGCGGTGAAGCCGGATTACAGGAGACGCGCGAGAGTCGCGCATCCCCACATCCCCCCAACCTTAGATCACTACACATACTCCGGCGAAACATGTCACATGGTCTATCAGCGCGCGCGCCGCGAACAAAAGTTAGTACATGCGACAGTGGCCGCGCCGAGGAAATGTCCACCCGTTATCCACAACATGCGAGCCGACATTGTCTCTGGGGTTCACCGCTGGCGTCCGTTGGTCACAGCACCACCTCTGCAGATTCGATGGCACGACTCCAGCACAGGACACCTGACGGCGACGCAGAAGTCGGCACGAGCAAGCGTCGCTCGCGCCGACGCGCCCTGCTGGCGAGAGCCGCAGTAGCCGTTGGTGATTGCGGGCTCTTTTCCCAGCCGCCGAGGGTTGCGAGCCGGACACAGGCGGCCGCCGAAATCGCTGCGCCGATCTGGTCACAGGCGTCTGCATCGCCTAGGGTAGCTTGATTGTAGTCCGGGGCAGCAGCGCTGACGATGTGCAGGTGACAGCAAAGCAGGATGACTCCGCTCACTCTTCGTACACTCAACGCACTCAACAAACACTAAAGTAGTGCAGTGGAGAGGAATTCGGCATACGCCCACGTGGTACGATGTTCAATTCGGCTAGCGAAATTTCGGGTGGCAGTTCAGATGCGAAGTTCACGTGAATAAAGCTTACTTTCTTGAGTCGAACGAGTAATTTCAATTCGTGCGAGGCGAACTAATGAGGGAAGCAATCTGCGACACCTCAACACCACGGTATACCAGGTTGTGTCCCTCAACGTGCGACAGGCGGCTTTGTAAAGCCTTAGGCCTAATGCGTCGCTACCCTGACAACCGGCATCCCAAAAAAAAAACATCACCCAAAATGGGCACAACAGGCAGCCGCGAGGAGACGTTAGCTCTGTGAGGTGGTCCTACCCTCCTCGGTGCACACAGCATCCGAGTTGACGGCGCCCACCGTCCCAGACGGTGTCGGAGCGCCCGGTGCCAGGCCGCAATACCAGTCAGCCCGTAGCGGCACCCGTGGCCCACGGCCACCCGGCTCCCTGAGCCGCGACTTCCGAAGTCAAAGAGATAGAAGAAGCTATTTACATAAGAAATTCGGACCACCCACGAGGCTTCCGCACTCACTCGCTTCAGGCTTGCCTATGCTCCGCGGGCGCTAGGCCTCGCTCTCCCAGGATGCAGACCACGTGGCTCTCGTACCGACGAGTGTACTTCAAAACACTCGCGAAAAGGCTTAGCATGTTGAAAAGTTCGAACACGCTACAGCAACCGTCGCCTCTCTCAAGAAAGCACGCCGCCGACGCTAGCAATCAAAATCCACGCTAGGAATACACTTCGGTTCAAACAAAGGTTGTTTCGAACCATGCAAAACTGTCAAAATTATCGTCCGATGCCCCAAGAGGTCCACGTTGGGCAGCCAGATAATCCTTCGACCTTTTTCTCCCAAGTCACCCCGCCGTTCGGTGGCCTTAGCATCGCGACACTCGCGCCATCTCTCGCAACGCGCCGCAACCACTACGACCGCCTCCGGCGCCCAGCCACACGGTGAAGCCGGACCACAGGAGACGCGTGAGAGTCGCGCATCCCCACAACTTCTTCGCAAATCAGTTTTGCAGAATCCCGCAAGATGGAGGAAGGTTCATGAAAGGAAAAATATTTATCCACCCGAATGTGGCCCGAAGCTGCAAGGAAAATACTCATGCTTCTCAGACCCAAAGCTTCGTAATTCAGGAAAAATTCGTCCTGCTCCGGGATTCGAACCCGGGAACAACGCCTTTCCGGGTTGGTCGCTTGTGCCATCTGAGCTAACCAGGATCGGCTAGCAGATTGCAGCGCGAGAGCGAAGTAATCGACAACTCGAAGCACAAGGACCGGGACAAATTTTTCCTCAACTGCGAAGCCGTTTCTGAGAAACCCGCATTGGTTTCCTATCTAGCTGCGTGCTACATTCAGGTAGATCACAATTTCTCCCTTTCATGAACCTTCCTTCACGTTGCCGGATTCCGCAGAACTGATTTGCCATATTCAGTGTTCCTGTGCTTCGAGTTCTCGATTAATTCGCCATCGCGCTGCGACTACTAGCCAATTAGTAATTACAAGTAATTTCCCCTATGTTGTCCTTGGTGTCACTGTTTGTTGGCATCTAATGATATGATTAATAAAAAAATCGGGCCCCTCGGTTCCTTTCTTCTCGTTCATATATATATATATATATATATATATATATATCGAAACTGTTGGGAAAATAATAAACCTAAGATAACCGCGAAGTTGTGCTTCTGATTTTCATATATATATATATATATATAGAGAGAGAGAGAGAGAGAAATGGTCATTCACCTCATCCACAAGTTCTTGCAGTTGAGGAAAAACTCTTCCTGTCCTGGAGTTTTTCCTCAACTGCGAAAATTTGTTTCTGAGAAACCCGTATGGGTTTCCTTTGTAGCTTCGTGCTACATTGAGGTGGATGATAATTTCTCTCTCTCTATACACACACACACACACACACACACACACATATATATATATATATATATATATATATATATATATATATATATATATATATATGAACGAGAAGAAAGGGACCAGAGGGGCCCGATTTTTTTATTCATCATATCATAAGAAGCCAACAAACAGTGACACCAAGCACAACATAGGGGAAATTACTTTTACTTACTAATTGAATTAAAGAAATGTTAAAGTAATGAAAATGAAAGTGGATGAAAAAACAACTGGCGGCAGGTGGGGAACGAACCCACGTCTTCGCATTACGCGTGCGATGCTCTCACCATTTAGCTACCACGGAGCCGTTTTCCCATCCACTTTCTGGGGTATTTATGTCTTACAACTAGAATTAACCTTGGGAGTGTTAGCCAGCGCCACCACTCACAAACCTAGGTGGCGGATGTGGAACATCCTTATATATAGGAAATGTTCACAGTACGCACGCGCACACACGCTGATGGGTTTATCGTTCTGGTCGACACAAGCGGTCACATAGGCTGGTGCGTCTCAAGAAACGTAACGGCACTTCTGTGGCCTAACACATTGCAGATTGCAGGAGGCCACGGTTCCAGGATCTTCTCTTCGATAAAATGCCTGTCATCCAATTTTCTTATAGAGGTCCGAAGCGCAAGCCTCTGATCTTCGTATATGGGAAGTCACGCATTAGGTGCCCTAAAGTTTCTGCTGTGCGACATGTGTTGCAATTGGCGCTGTCCCACATTCAGATTAGGAATAAATAGGCCTTCGTGAAAAAAAAAGAAAAAAAAAGAAAGAAAAAGAGAAGAAAAGAACGAGAAAAATAAAGAAAACGACAAATCACAGGCGACACATTAAGGTTTCCTCACTTCGAATGAGCCTCTGTAAGTGGGTTGACTTCATATGCGCAAGGTGGATATCATGGAACGAATCGGCAAGCGCACCTTTGCCAGAGACATTTACGAGCTCATACCCTCGCAGAACTCTCTCCATCTTCGGCGAATGTTGGTATCCCCATGGAGAATTATCGGACCTTCTGGGAGAGGGAGGTTCTCGTTACTTGTGCCTACCCCCCTCCCAAGCACCTCCCTCGAGCGTTAAATTACATGCCTCGCCAAAGGGTGTGATGGGCGCTAAAGTGCCCTCATATCACTGAACACCAGAACAGCGAGCTTAACTGCAGTCGGTACTCGCTTTCTAGGTTAAAAGTAGACACTTTTAATGTTAGATTTTTTGTTTGAACCTGAACCTGAGCCACACATTCAGGAACCTTCGCTCGCAATGATTATGTGGAACAGCAGGTTAGGTCCTTGCGTACATGTGAGTTCGCACGACTGACTTGACCTGTGCGAATAGAGCTATAAGGGACGTAATCAGACAACCTAAAATGGGAACTAGCATGTACCTCAGAAATTGCTGAAACAGAGAAGTTTTGCTCATGAACAAGCCTGCGATAGTTGTCTAATTTTTCCCTCAGCCAATAGCACTTCACAGTAGAGTAGCTACATATTGAAATCGACTATATAGTGAGGAACGAATAATAAACTGAAACTGAAACTGAAACGTACTATTCATAGTTTCCTATCTGGGCACTATTGTATTAGGCTGCTGCAGAATTGGTTCCATTGCTAGCAGAGCATGAGCTTAAAGTAGCAATGACGACCCAGGTAATAAGCTAAAAATGGCTTTTAGCACAGCAAGCAGCAGAGGTACCAGCAGCTTATTATAACCATAACCTGAAGGAGGTGGCCTCGTAGCATTGTCTTGAATGGGTGGCAATGGCGTGAGGCGACTTCGGCGTCCCTTAGCTTACATGTTGGTTCGAACGGTGAAATCTTTCTCCGTGTTATATTTGCGCAAAGTAATATGACCAGTAGAGAGTAGCAGCTCCTTTCGGCCTGTTTTTATTCTATGCTTACAATCCTCTATTCACGTTACTTTGTAATATTTGCGTTTCGCCGTTCAGGACTGGTCGATTCTCGTCATAATACAGGCGTTGGTCCGATCTGTCCAAAGATGAAGCACGAAAAGGAATAGAATTGAACTGAATTCTTACGTTACTTCGACCCACGTCTGAGGTGCCAAAGACGAAGAATTCTGTAGTCGCTAATACGAGTGACGAATTTTAGCAACAAAACTCCCTTACTTTATGTCCGTGCGATACTAAGGCTAGACGACACCGGTTCTTTGGAAATAAGCTTCAGGAGCTTATCTAACGATAAACTTGACGTGCCCTGCCTAAATTGGCAGTTATTCGAGAAATGAGCGAAAGACCACCACGACAAGAAACAACTACCTTCATTTAACAAAGCACCACAAGAAAACAAGGAATATTTCAAGTAACATCAGCGACGCAAAAGAAAAAGCGAACACTGAGAACATCGTTCGGAGACCAACCGCATCCTGCAGTACTGATTGCTGAACTTTACGAAAAAAAAAAAAAAAAAACAGATGAACGAACAGCTACAAAGAGCGACGCAGCGAGACTGGGAAGAGTTAAAAGGAAAATGAAGAAAAGGAATGGACCACTAAGCGAAACAGCGACGCAGACATCTAAGGAAACGGTAACCAGAAATCGTATAAAAAGCGAACCAACGAAAATAAACAAATGAGAAGCACTCTGCCACGTGGTTATGGCGTTTCTCGAAGCTCAGATGAAGTAACACGCGCGGGTCCAGACTGCTGCCATTTTAAGCGGCGAGACCGTCGAGGGGGAGCTGCCGCCTTGCTTCTCGTTACCGGCAGCCGCTGAGCCGAGACCAAGTCCTACGAGTGTCGACTGACAGACGCTCGCCGTAATCGCGCGCGCTCGGCTGGATCCCCTTCAACAGTACTCTGATCCGCTTGGGCTCGCGTAATCCATACGTTTCTGTCTGAGCTCTGCGTCCCCTTCATATAATTGGTTCACTTCTGCCTCCACCACGGGCCTTGATGCTTTGGCGAAACGAAACGTGGGAGGGAGCCGATGTCGTGCCTTTTTTTCTTTTTTTTTTCATGATTCTTATTTCACGAACACTGGCCGACCACTATTGTCGTGGGGCAGAACGAGGACTTCGCTTGCGAACGACTTATGTTTGGCTGAACAGGGAAATCGTGGGCTGTAAGATGTGGGCAAGAATAAAACGAAGTCGTTAAAAGGGGTCGGTGAGATTCCATTGTTCGCATTAGTTGACTGCACCGTTCGAGCGTGTCTAAGAAGCCACACAGCAGACGGCGGTGGAAAATATGGCAATGTTGAGGGTCCACCTCACCGGGATGTGCGTGCCCGGGCCCGGGCTGCGTCCTTTCTAGTAAGCTGCTTGAACAAGATACTCTGTAATCTTGTCAGCTTCTCTTGTTAGCGCTTCATTATTTACGTCATGTAAGTACAATATTCGCTCGGCGATTTTTTTTTTCGTTCTCATTAAGCGTATCTCCTTCGCATTTATTGTGGAGGTCCCGTAATCCAAGTGCCATATTTTTAGTAACTAGAATGCCGATCATTGGCTTGCCTTTTGATATATTATACAACTGATGCTATGGGCTTGCAAGGGATGATCTCTCACGAACCCACAGCGTTGCAAATGATGGACATCGTGCAACATGGTGTGATAATGCTAATCTTTACCGGAAATTCAGCACCCAAAACCCGCTCGTAACTAGGAATGATGAGAGTTCGCGGTTTGTAGGAAGGAACTAAATAAAGAAACCAACACAAAGGTTTCTTCTTAGCAGAAGCAGTTTTCAATTCGTTAAGCACGACATCCTTGTAGGCTTTTATTACCAGGTGGTTACAGAAAGAGCAGAGGTATACGAGTAGCACCCTGATGAAGATGCTCTTCTAGCACGCGCTACTCAAGGTGAATGCGATGAAGCATGAAATAACACACATAGAACATACCCACGTGTGAATTTGCTCTACATACAGAGTCATTCGACCTGAGGCTCATCGTAGTATTTCGTTCAGACAGGCGTCGCGCATCAAAATCAAAAGCGCCTTCATAGCAGGCATACACGCCGCAGTGTGCCGCCTTTGTGTACACATAGCATGCAGATACCGCAGGTAGATATTGCAGGTAAACATCGGAGGCTCCACGAGAGCATCGCAGCCTTCAAGCTTCAACATTTACAAGAAGCTTGTTGTGAAATCACCTATTCGCCTTCGCTTACTTATAATCATTGTGTCACTTCCGCTTTGGCTCTCATCGATCACATACGCACGGTAAGGCGGTGTTGTGCTGCGTTTCACATTTCTTCTGCCAAATGCACCATGGACGGGGCGAGAAGTTTCTCGAAACGTGCTTGACGTTCTGCATAGTTTGTAATGGTGCATTCTTAACAATAGGCAAAAAGAAAGAAAGAAAGAAAGAAAGAAAGAAAGAAAGAAAGAAAGAAAGAAAGAAAGAAAGAAAGAAAGAAAGAAAGAAAGAAAGAAAGAAAGAGAAACATTGAACTGAAGCCTGGGCATTGCGTGCCTAATGCTGTCATGTCATTAAAAAAATTCAAATATTTTTACTTCTAACGTAATCCCCACTAAGTTTATTTCTCGTAGGATGCATTAAAAACGTGATCTATTAAAATAATTTTTTAATTATTTTTTTTTTGCATTCTCGTAACAAGCAGCATAGGCTAAGCGCTTGGTGTGGCAGTTGAAGAAGCGTTGGCAGGGGTTTGGCAGTCACCCAGAGTGAAGATCATTACTATAAAAAGAAATCTAACAATGTTTAATGGGGACATAGCGCTGCCTCACAACCCACAGTTCGTTTTTCTTGAACTAGTTCTAAAACTTTGAAAGAGCCCTAAACAAGTAATGGGATGCCTTGTGGCCACCGCTTCATATTTATATAGTTAAGCGTTATACCGTGCTTTCACACAGTAGATAGACTTGCACTTTGTAATAAATGGTGCTTCTTTTACTGCATTACTGTCACAGAAAACACTCATATGCCCCGTACATAAAATATCATGTTATCATATGGGATCCTGTTGCGACAAAAAAAAAATCAATGGGAATTTTAGAGGTAAATGCGAGAGAAGTGTGTTAGCATTATGTTACACCTACTTGATGTCCCGGATGCATGATTTAAACCATGTTCACCCATTGCAAGGTGTGTTTCAAGAGGCCACTCAACGCACGTCCTGCCTCTTCGAGGAGCGAAGTGCAACTGGTGATGGTCCGGATATATATATATATATATATATATATATATATATATATATGTGTGTGTGTGTGTGTGTGTGTGTGTGTGTGTGTGTGTGTGTGTGTGTGTGTGTGTGTGTTGTAGCTTTAACCTCAAGTTATCCCATGCCTTGCAGCTCTTGCTCAGTGCGTGCGTGCATGCGTCCATGCTCGCCCCCTCCGTACGTGTGAAACGGCCACTATATAGCCCGGAACTTTCAAAGAGGGACAGCAAATACTGAAGGGGCACTAACCTGCGGGATACTTTCCAGCTTTATAGGTGCAGCATGCGTCTCTGCTTTCTAAGGAATTCAGCTTCCGTAATCTTCTAAAGTGTCAGTGTCAAAATGACGCATATCAACATTGTCCAAGTCGCAACGCTGCTTGGCTTCTTTTTAAAGGTGCAGAGCAAAGGAGAGCGTATATTCGAGCTGTCTGCCCGAACCAACGCACCGTTTTTCTCGTGAAGGCAACGAAACACCAATCTTTCAATAACTTGCCGTTCGAGTTTTACGAACTTGTTGTTCACCACTTGGAAAACTTCAAACGAAGCGGCCGGCTTAAACGATGTGCAGCTTTACTCCTCTGCCAGCGTGGGCTGTAGACGACCTGGAGAGAGCGAAAACACTTTATTTATCGAATAAAAATAAACTCGAACCTCTTAGTCCCGGGCTTCGTTTGAAGGACGAAGGGCCGGCCTATCAAGCGTCCGAGCGCCCCTCCCCTCTCCCTCCAGCAGCTCTCTTTCACAAGAGTATACCATGCACACGGCGTGTCAAGGAAATCAGGCAAAAATGCAGTTAGCGCGTCTCCTGCTCTAACGGAGATATGAAGGCTTCTGGACATCAGTGACGCTCGCATCTCTGGCAGGCCGCACGCCTGCTTTTCACCCGTAAGCCTCGGACCAGCCAAACTAACCAAGTGCACGTAATCTCTCTCCTGAGTGCGCGCGCGCGCGCTCATACGCACGCACCACCAACACCGTAATTAGAACACCGCGCTGCGTTTGTTCCCGTGAATTCGCCACGGCCTGGTGACTGTATTAACAGGGCAATTAGCTGCGTAATGAATGTGAACCCGAAGACGCCCTCAGTCCACCCCCTTCCCATCTTCTGCCTGCTTTGTCCAGTGGCGGCTGCCCACGCGAGCAAGCAGGCGAAGCCGACTTTTGCCGCCTGGACACGTCGGCCGTAGTGGCGTTGCAACAGTTTTTTTTTTTTAATCAATGGATGGACCTTTGGCGCAAGATTTACGCGCTCTGTTTTCAGCGCCGATGCACCGGGCTTCTGTTTAGAGTTTCGCAACTTTCCTGACAAACCGGTCCCCGGCGACAAACGTTAGCACGCCGATTAGAATGCATGTTTGATGTTCTTTCTTTCCTTTTTTTTTATCGTCGCTACTTTGCGCAAGGTGGAGAGATTAACCCTTTCGTGCAAGCTATTACTCTTGCCCTGAGCGATTCATTAAGAATTCTTTCTGGTCGGGGCGTTATGTTGCTGTTCGTACTGTGATTCCTCCCTTTTTCAGCAACCAACGCTCCGAGGTTTTGAAATATTTCAAATGAATTATTATAGCAAAAGGCTCTCTCGTGTGAAGTAACGGTGACATTTCTTCTCAGGATCGGGTAATTAATTAAAAACACAGAAGTACAGGTGTGCTTGGGTGCAAAGCTTTCTGCTGCCGCCTTTCTGTCACTGCCGTTAATTTTCGAGTCACCAATCGCCTGCCTGTTAAGAAATGTGCTTTACCGGAGAAACATATTTACGGACAGCAGTGCTTCGCGAATCTGCATTTTGAATCTTTGCCATGAATAGAAACAGTTACTGTCAAAACGAGTTGCTGTGAAAAGGAATTAGCGCATAGAAGACAACCGAAACTGGCTTGATTTGTTGCCGAGCTTTCGCGATTTCAAGTATCATGTGTGAAATATTCCATACACGGAAATTTAGCTCTGGGATGCCACAGAGTTCTATTAATTAAATCATGAATGTGGGAAGTGGCTTTCATTTTATCGACCGCGCGAAACTTGAGGTCATTCCTAAGAGAGAGAGAGAGAGAGAGAGAGAGAAGAAAGCGTGGCGCAGAGATATTCGCAAATATTTCAGCTATACACTGCGGCACACCTCGTATTTCTGTCATTTTTGTAGCACAACGCTACCAGCAGGGACAGCGATAGCTTGGTTTCACTTCGTGTCTCGATGAGCGTTCTTGAAGCGGTGCAGCAAGAAGATGTTACGAGCTCTTCTTCCTCTTGCCCGTTTTTCCACAACTGCTGTTTTGTTAGTTTTTTTTTAAATATCCATACACTTGGCAAGATGAAAATGCAGTCGGTCGCTTTCTCAGAACCCAGTAATTTATTGCGACAATCGTTGCTTCAACAATCTTGCAATCAAAAATGCGCAATCGATTGTTGCAACAATCGTTGCAACAATTGCAGACGTATGTTTTATAATTTGTCAATTCTTTTTACCGACATCCGCAGTGTTATAAATAAACGTGATTTTCTTTAGCGTCAATTATGGATACCTTTAGGCCTGAAACCGTCGGTATAACTTAAACATGGCTGCGTCCGCCATCCACTAACATGAAACCTTTCTAATCATATTTCTTATCTTTCAATTTTAGCCTTACTGAAAACACATCACCGTTTCCCTCATACTATTACACCTACATACTCTAATGTATCCATTTGCAAATAATAAGCATGACATAGAAAATGTTTAAAACCTTTGAAGCCGTCGTAAGCACCTGGTAACTAAATAGTGAGATTTTTTTTTTTTTTTTTTTGAAAGGCATCACCTGTAAGAGTAGGCAGGCGTAGTGCCCCTCTCAGTGGCAGTTGTCAGCTTGCTCCCTCCCTATTTCCTTCGTGTCCTTGTGTTATATGTACACAAACCAAATAATAATAATAATAATAATAATAATAATAATAATAATAATAATAATAATAATAATAATAATAATAATAATAATAATAATAATAATGACCTGTTATCCTTCAATAATACTAAGATTTTCGAACAATCACTTATTGAATCTTCGTGACCATGCGACAGGAAGATCGGAAAGATGATTCCATTTCTTTAAATTAGGTGATGAATATTGCGCTATTAATTATGAGCCCATATCACTTAATGCAGCATTCCATGTAAAATCTTCGTACACATTGTAATCTCGCCTCGCCAAGTTTGGAGTCTAACTCCTTCGTCGCTGCATCGCCACATGGTTCTCGCAAGTCATACTTGTGCGCCACAGCTAATATCCTTCACCCACAAACTCGAGACCGCTTATATTGTCCCTGTGCATCGATCAACCCACATGTACTCAGTACTCACTCTCTCCCTCTTTTCCTCTTTCTAGTCCCCCTTTCCTTTACCGCCAGTGTGGGGTAGCAAAGCGGACGGTCGCCTGGTTGACCTCTCCTTGCTCTCTCTCTCGATGTTATTCTTGTCAAATCATCACTAGCTGACTGCATCATTTTAGCGAATTATATAACATGGATAGAACGGTTTCTCTTCAACCGCTCTTAGTTCGTCTCGGCTAAGGACTCTAAGCCTCTGATACCCGCCGTGGCGTCGTAGTGGCGTTGTCGTTGCGCTCCTGAGCCCGAAGGCACCGCATCAAATCTCGCCCACCGCGGCCGCATTTAGATGGAGTGAAATGCAAAAAAAAAAAAAGAAAGAAAGAAAAAACGTGTACCGTGCATTGGGTGCGCGTTAAAGAACCCCAGGTGGACGAACTTTATCCGGGGTCCCCCACAACGGCGTGCCTCATATTTACATCGTCGGTTTGGCGCGTAACACCGCAGAATTAAATTAATTAAGCCTGTGACCTGCGCGGTGTCCCCAACTCCGCTGTACTACAGAACTCTCTCTTTGATGAGCTTCTTTTTCTTATCTACATATACAACCGGCCTCAGTGTGTTTTATCTCAAAGTAATTTATTCGCTGGTTATTGCGTAATATTTCATGAAATAATTTACAATGATGATGTAACAATTATTCAATGTGATCTTAACGCTGTTTCCTCTTAGGGAAACATGTGGCTGTTGGAATGAAATTTGAATAAGTACCAATTTGTGCGAATCACTAGAGAAACTAAACCAGCTATTTCTCTACGTTATCTGACCAGTGTCCCGCTGGAAACTCTGTAATCATATAAATATCTCGGTGTACTCATTGCACCCAACCTTTCTTGGAATACTTACAATCGATACGTCATTAACAACGCTAACAGCCGTGTTCAGGTACAATAACCTAATCTATTACAAATAATCTATTTCATTTAAACTTCTATATAAAACGCTTGCCCGTACTTAACTCGAGCACGCTGCATCAGTATGGGAGGAATTGCAAGTAAATTTAACCCACTCACTCAAAATAGTTCTGAACAATTCTGTTAGATTAATACTATCTACTTACGATCACCTCACCCGTACCACACAAATCTAACAAACCTAGCAAACCGCAGTAAAATTTCTCGTTAGTGCTTTTTTATAGGTTTTTAAGCACCATAACCTGTACAAGCAACTAATTATTCTCACACAGTACATCATAACAAAAACTCACGTTGATAAAGTTAGTGTTCCACATTGTGGGCGACATCACTTTTATATTATCTGCCACGTATATACGTTTACGTCTATTAAAGTTTTTTGTAGTCTTAGTATGTTTGTGGTGTTTGTGGTATGTGTGTGTGTGCTATACATATGGGAAAAGGGCTAATCTTAATTTCTTAACTGTAACTTGGGATAGCCGACTCTAATATAGTTTACCTTCCCATTTATCTACAGTTAGTATACCTTAACCACATACAGCGGATTCAATCACCTTCCTGCATCACTAGCACTATTTAAAATCCTAACGTATTTGCGCAAGTATTAGCTGACATCGTACGATACAGAAGCTATTTATGGTAACTTCTACTAATTCCTGTTTTTGTATAAATATTGTATAATTATTATGCCTGCCTTCTGTTTTAACAGCGAAGCTGCTTAAGCCAGCCGTAATTTGTGCGTGTGGCACGAAACTGCCGCGCCGTAGCCATGGCAACCAGGCGACGCCACACAGACACGGCTCCGCCGAGCTCCCGCTCGCTGCGCGCTACTGCGCATGTACCGTGACGTCATCCTGGCGCGTCTGCGCTCGCCGCCCGAGAGAAATAAATAAATAAAACAAAATTAACGTTCTTAGCAAGACAGGATCCGAACCCGGGTACCCACGGTCCGAAGGGGAGCGTCATTTCAACAATTTTAACTGCGCTAGAAACAGGGACAAAGGAGGACAAAAAAGGAGGATGAAAGGAGGACTAAAGGCGCACGTGGTATCTTTTTCGTCCTCCTTTGTCCCTGTTTCTAGAGCGGTTAAAACCTTTCCAATATATAAATGTCTGTAAAAGCGGATGGCAGCGAATCCCGATGTTGGAGATATTATTAGCAAAGCTGGTCGACCAATGATGCCAAACAGCATTTCTGAAGGAGAAGCTTTGTGAATTCCGCGCCAGCGCCTCTTCGTGCGCTTTTTTACCATGAAAGTTTCTCCCTCTCTCTCTAAGTAACCTACCTGCTGCCTCTTCGAAGCGTTAATTAGCACTTTGCGCGCTACAGGCAGGCAACATTCAGCGCCTGGAGCTGCACCGACGTTGCCTCCGTTCATCTTCACAGGCACCTAACTGGGTTACCGTCATCAACACCGCGTCAGCGCAGACGCTTCCACTGTTCGGCATTTCGCGCGCTTTGTTGCTCTCCTGGTGTCGTATTCGCAGATTTTTTGCTTGGTGACAAGTAGTTGTCCGGCGTCTTGTCTCACGTTTAAACTACGACACGCGGCCGCCGTATAAGCTCGTACAGACAGTTCACTACACGAGCACCTTTACGAATGCTAGCTCCAATTCATAAACGTATAATTTGGCGCCTTAATATGCTCTGTTAACTAAAGCAATACTCAGCCTTTCCTACTTGCTCACTGATATGCATTCTGCACCGTCTTTTTTTTTTTCCCTTTAAACCATGTTAAAAGTTGCACGAAACATTCTTTCTTGCATATCATTTCCTGATTAACGCATGCCAGCATCACCGCTTACTGCATGCCCCAGCTTCCCCTTTCTGCGTAAATTACCGTGTCTTCTATCGCGACTCACGAAGCCCGATTTATTACTATGGAATCCTGTGAAAATAACACTGAAAGCTAATATTGGGAAACCGGATAAGTTAAAAGTAACATTGCATGGCATCGAACGTAGTTATCCGGCTGCTTACGTAGGCGTCCCGGCACTTTTTCATCTGCTGGTCTGGGTCCACGCCCACGGCGAACGACTAGCGAGGAAGTAAAGCGGGAACGGTGACTTCGCACCGAACGCGGCGCAGAGTTCTCGAGAGAATAACGCGCACTTTTTATTTCGGCGCTCCTGGGGTGGCTCCAAAAACCGGAAACCCCGTAGGCGTCTTGCGCACGCGTTCACTGAACTGAGCGACATTTCGTGTTTTCAGACCGAGTTATGCGCCGCTGCCGTGTCAAAATGCCAAAGGCGTCAGTGGAGATGGGAAGGCGGTGCGCTTACGTTTGCTTGGCATGGAACGACGCTTTCCTCTTCGGTTTCTCTCTCTATATTTTGACAACTGCATTGGATACTTCGAAAGCCGGCGGCGTGGCGCTACAAGGGCCCTGTGCAAGAACCGAACGCTTCCGCAAGTAGAGCAGATGTATTATTGCTGCCCCGCGCCACAATGAGTATAAAATGGCGCGCAAGAGTCAGAGGCGCGCTGTTCGCGACCCCCGATTATGCATCTTGTGCCAACACTCAAACGGGACTGACGAATGGAACCTTTTTCTATTGGAGTCATGGCACCGTGTTAGTACGTCATTGTACTGGATTTGATGCATGAGCGCCTAAAGCGAATTAACGACAAATTGATTGAAGCAACCGACCACGGCTGCTATCGCATGCCAGAACCAATGTTACACTACATTGCAGCAAATTTCGCGACAGTATTTTTTTCTTTCTTTCTTTTTTTTTTTTTGTTGCCACCAAGACCGTAGACTGTGTATGCTTTGACGTCTGCGTCAACACATGGTGGCACACTACAAAAAAAAAAAAGAAAAAAAAAAAGCAAGAGAACCTTGAACACATAGCAGGGCAGCGCGAAAAACAAGGACAAAGAAAAGGTACGTTCTTCGTCCTTGTTTTTCGCACTGCCCTGTTATGTGTTCGAAAATTCACCAACTAGGCCATATAAGAGCTTTACTGCAAAAGAACCTCGTTGGCGAGATAAGTTAGAGAGACCTGGAGTGCTATGCAGGAAGGCCCGAGTTTGGCAAAGTTTGGCTTCTCCGTGAGCTCTGGCGACGGACTCAGATGAATGAGCTAATGGTATCAAGACATAAAATTCAACCCTCGGGATGCCTCCAGTTTCATTGGCTTATCTATAGATTGGCTTACCCAAGAATGAATCTATAGATTCAGCTCTTAGGTTGTCATCACTCGGGCGTTACTTCATGGTCGAAAATACGAGTCACGAGGCCAAACCGTCGGTGCCTTCTTTCATTTATTTATCGTTCCACCCAGTGCATTTCCTGTGCAAGTTATAGAAAAAAATTATTTTCTGGTGTATCTTTATTACGCGGCTTATCGTAGTTTATTAGCGTTTCAAAATGCGCAAGATGTGCAATAAATGTGATTTAAAATAAGTTGCAATTTATTGCATTTTGCGCCGTACCGCGGGGGAATAGTAGATAGACAGATAATGTCCGAAGGAGGAGACGAGCCCGTTGCGGTGCCCCCCCCTCTCCCCCCAGGAAGGCGTGGCAAGCGGCTTGCGCCGAGTGTGTCGATAAATAGCGGGGCAGTCACGGTGTTCCGATATTGCGTGGGCAACAATAAGAGGCGCTGGCGCGTAACATCTGCCAGTCTCGTGTGTTTGAAGCGAGGAAGCGGCGTGCGCAGGGTGCGCTCGTGTTGACATACGTGGCTTTATCTCGACATTTTCTTGCCGGCTGCTTTCGCGCGTTCCGTGCTATCTTTGGGCAATGAATGGCGTCGAGCGAACTTCGGCGCACGAGAAACTCGGGGCATCTCGCATAGCACTCCAGGGCCCGTATTCACGAAGCAGTTTTTACGCCAATGTAGGTCGTATAGAAACAGGCAGGTCAAAGTGGACGGTGAATGTATCATTAGTGAAGCCGGCCGACCAATGGCAAAGAGTTACGAACGAAAATCTTCGTGAATTTGGTCCCAGCTCTATTGAGCCTCTCCAATTTAGCGTGTGCTAAATCCTAGACAAAGGGGGGAGGGGGGAGGGAGGACGTATCATATCATTACGACTAATACCCTTCCGCTGAGTGATTTGACAGCGCACACGCGACGACAATTGTGCGATCGCTGCGGAGTAATCGGATTTAGGTATAACCGCTGTTCTGTCTCGTCGGTGATATACTAGATCCTTCGGGTTTCATACATAAAACGAAGAGCGACTTCCGTTTCACACGGCAAGTCGCTGCATGCATCGCGCCATCCGGAAGCCATAATTACTACACAGACAGCAGGACGAGCTTTAATAGCCAAAGAGCGCTATACTGCACAAGTAAGAACTTTGAAGAAGGGAGGGGTTTACAAACGGATTGCAAAGTAAAAAACAAAACAAAAAAAGCGATGCGGCGGGACAAATTTATCGCGGTTACGTGTAACTAACTATACCGTTCAGTATAACTTCACAGTCACGTGCATCGTATAGCTCGCATGCTGTCGCGGTTGTTAATGGTAATGAACATCTTAAAGACGTTTGTTCCGGGAAGTGAGTAGTCGCACCATTTTGAGGAGCAAGCAACTCTTTCCTAGCTAGCTTTTCAGCTGAAAAGACGCACGCTTAGGATACATACATTACGAACGATTGGAATTCATCGGCTGTGATTCTCCGCGCCGGACTACGATGCTCCACTCATTGAGCGCAATACTGCGATGGAGACAAGTGATTAACAGGCCGCCAGATTGTGGCCTGACGCCCATGGCTTCACTCTTATTGGCGCGCGCGCGCCGTGTTTACAGGAACGCGAAGTTGGCATGAGTGTTAAACTTGGCCCACAACGGCGTGGCGCCCGCTGCTCATGTTAGCGGAGAAGAGTGACCGCCTGAGAGCACGAAAACGAGCTCGGGCTCGCGTGCGGACACGCCCTCTGTCTTTTGCTCGCGACGTTGACGGCAAGGCAAACGAGCGAGGAGGGGCCCCGGTTGCCGGGCGCCCTCCTGTTGGCGTGTCCGGGCCGCATCGTGCGTTCGCCGCGCTGGTTGTGATGCGCTGGCGTTAACGTTCCGCTGCGTAGCTGGCACGCCGGAATCCGGTATGCCTGAAATTCCGGCGACGTGACTACAAGTTTTTCTTTCGCATTATTGGCCTTGGGTTCACGGCCCAATGACAAAATGCCGAAGAGACACAACAAAACAAGGCGCAAAGTCACGCATCAGCTAACTTCTAATATGGAAAACTCGCTTTGAATAAAGGAATAACTTTTTTTTTAAGCCGAGCATCATTAATTTGATCTCGATACATTTTATGGGCCATCGCGTTGCGGATATAAAGATCGGCTCGTCACCTAAAAGCAGATGAACAATGGCAAGAAAATTACAAATTCCTTACCAGCCTGTAGATACATATTACTCGACTGTGACAAGTATCTCTGTCTTCCTTCCTTGTTTAAGTATATAGTTTGAGCAAAATATTTAATACCTACTACCACAATTTCCGGAATTCTGCCATATTTATTCGACATAGTTTGTTTGATACCGCACTGGTTGCTAGTGTTCAGAAGGAACTGTGATTGATATTGCACGCTGCCGCTTTATTTACTACGTCACGGAAAGGTTGAAAACATCGACAAATACCGATGCAGAGGTCTCGCAGCTTTTCTATGCGTGTAGTGAACCATCTACGACCAGTGAGCTGGGGAAAAAAAAAGAGGACAGAAAAATGTAATGAAAGAAACCGCATCGGGCCCATTCACAAGGCGTCTCGGGGATAACAATGGACTAGTCGCGCGTTCTGTACGTCGCGACGTTTATATGCCGTCTGTCTCGAGGCCGCTTGCCCCAACACGAGCGCAGACAGGCAAGAGCGGCACGACGCAAGCCCGAAAAGCAGGAGAGGCCTTCCCAAAGTCCGCTGCCAGCGCTTGTCTTCTCCGACGTCGCGCACAAGCATACTTCGGGTCAAGAGCCATTTGTGCGTCGAGAGGGTCGGTTGTTCAGTGCTAAGGAATAGAGAGAAGGCAACAAGAGTAGCAGCGAAGCAAGACAGACAAGACGGACGGCATTCCACTCATGTTAATGACGAAGTCTGCGCCGTTTCAATTATAATGTGGTCGTAGCAGCAGGGTCGAGAGAGCACAAAGAAATAGCGCGGCGTTGGGGTTGCGTCACTCCGGCGCACAAATGGAAAAGGCAAGGAAGTAACTAGGCGTTCAGAACTAGAGTACTAATGCACGTGCCTTACGCATGCTTTTTTAAGCTGACTACGGCTCTGTTGGCGACATTAGAGCTCGACCTAGTACAATATAGAACGAGGCGGAAAAATACACGGCAACCTTTGTTCATTCAGACTTAACAAACCTTGGCCGTTTATGCTTTCGCTGTACGTTGACAAAGTACCGGGCCTAATGAGGATTGTTTCTTTTTTCTTGTATCCGCTGTTTTCCTTTCCTTTCTTTCTTGTTTTGACTCGGTGGACAGAACACGTTGTGCTTAATTGTCCCAGCAGCACACAAGGTAAGGCTCCTGCAGTCAAATCAACTTCGTATTGGTGGTACCCGCAGCTTCAAAGTGTCGATTTCAGGTTGCGTCCATAAAGGGTCCGCGTATATTGAACTCTGGTTTCTCATTTCGTCATTGAGTATGCCACTCTTTTTATGTAGCGGCAATTTTGTGTGTTCATGAAGTGATGTTCGTGGCATCGTATAGACGAAAAATAGACTAAATAAGGATATTCGCTCAATGGAAAGCTATGAAACGCCGTGGTTAAGAATCAGTGCTAGCTGCGCAGCTATATCAATGTGAAGATTTGGACGATGCATTGGGGGAAAGGAGTAGGAGGATAAAAAGAGAAAGAGAGACCAGTTTTGTTTAGAGTGAGAAAGTGCTTGATAATGAAAGAAAGAAAGATAGAAAGAAATAAAGAAAGAAAGATAGAAAGAAAGAAAGAAAGAAGAAAGAAAGAAAGAAAGAAAGAAACAGCGTACTTGGGAAAAGTCAAATTTGCGTTCGGTGTCGAAACTTGTTTCCAGGCATAGCGTAATGACCTCCTTTGAGGCGCATCCTTGCCCGACGAGGCGATGAAAGAGCTCTCGGATTTCTAGGACTAGTTGTTCGTAGGGTCCACGGCGTAAGGCGGAAAGCAAGCAATGTAGAGCTACCTTGGAGTCACTGAAAACACTCCATTTTTGAGGCACGTGCCTCCTCAGTAATTATGCGAAGTGCGCTACGAAGAGCAGCAAGCTCCGCGGCTGTCTATGTCGTCTGCTGTGATGTCTTTAACTTCACGGCGGTGACTTTCGCAAGAAATATCTCTGATCCAACAGAACCGTCCACGGGGGTTAGAGCATCAGTGTATAGATGGGCATGATCACTGTATTTTTCGTGCAGCAAGATCAGCGAAAGTTGCTTGAGAGCTGGTGATGGGAGTTGTGCCTTCGTTCATTTCAGTGGCTCCCTAGCCAGTGGGGAGTAATGGGCAACGAACATGCCGGTGAGGCTGCTCGATCTGCTCATGAAGACGGCGTGCAGGAACCAATCCCGCTGTCAAGAACAGATTGTCAAGAACAAGAATCCCGCTGTCAAAAACTTCGAGTGCTTGCAAACGATGCCACACAATCGTTGTGGAACACTCTTTGTTTGCAGCACACACGTCTGCATCGACTGGACCCCTGTCTTCGACTTCGACCTCCAACTGGACTATCCCGACCTAAAACAACGGTACTTTGCCGATTTTGGCTTGGCTTCGCATTTACGAAGTCATTTGCATTCCTATTCGGATGGGAGTATAGTGCTGCGTGTGACCACTGTGGCGAAGAAGTCGAACACGTGCTTTGTCATTGACCCCGATACAGCGCACACTCTCGCGACCGCGCTGGTGCATCTTGACGACCGGCCGCTTTCGGAGCAGACAGTCCTGGAACGCCGGCTAATGCAGTCGTCACACAACTAGTCAGTTTCCACTGTCGTCACAACGCACGGACGTTCCCACCCTCCTCTATTTTTCATACTTTCTTTTTTTTACTTTGCTTTTTCTCTCCGCTATTCTTTCCGTCTTTCATTTCCCCTTACCTTTCCCCCAGTGCAGGGTAGAAAACCAGAATGTTTTTGGGTTAACCTCCCTGCCTTTCCCACCCCGTTTCTCTCTCTCTTTTGAGGTGCATTACTTTTTCTTTACAAATGAAGAACTTCGAACTTGCAAATTTTATGTTCTTTATACTACAACGAAAGTCATTTTTCCCTTCCCCTCCGCCCTCAACAAAATTGGCTTTTAAATTGCCGGAGTCTTCATATCACCTGCCCCTTTACTTTCGATCTGTCCTAATTGTAAAGGATTGAAAAATGTGTAGCTTAAATTAGGGTAGTGGTCGGAACGCGCGAAGTGGTCATAAGCTTATAAACCACTGACACTTGTGACCTTCGAGACACAAACTTCTCAGTCGCTTACACTTCCGCCCAAATACTCACAAGTTTGCAGCGTAGGGCAACCTACTGTCAGTTTGCAGATCACTTCTGGCCTTTCATATATTTCATCACACTTCTCCAGTATCTCTCCTTTTTTTTTTCATCTTTGTTTCTTCTTCGCAGAAGCAACGCGCTTCCATTGAGGGTGAGCAATCGTAGTAGCATTAGCCACATCTGGGAACTCAGTGAACCAAAGAAGAAAGTAGCCACATCGCCAAGGTAGAGAGAGCTTGGGCGTCTCACGATCGTCTGGGAGTTCATATGAAAAGGGAAGAGAAGGGGGAGGGCGGGGCGGAGGGGGTGCCTAATGACGGCTGAAGATGCTGGCGGCTGACAGATCATCGTGACGTCTTCCCCCTCCTCGGCCACTTAGCGACCAGCATTCGTCCGAACGGCCGTTATCTGAGAGGGGCTCGTTCTCTCTTCGGCAGCGTGATCATGAGACTAGGGGAAGCGACTTCCGACGGCCCAGGACGGGCATCATCCGACGCCGAGGTTTTCCTTACTTACTTTTTTTTTTTTTTTTTACTTCCTTGAGCTGACGAATGGGACAGGTGCGTCAGTGGAGGAAATGTTTCATGTTTGATGCTACGAAGCCAGTGTGTAAATGCGGTCCAGTCGCTGCGGCTGAATTGATGAATAGCAGCAGCACAAACCATGTACGCTGCGCATTATGAAAAACGTCCGGCAGAACCTTTATTTTTAGAGGTGCTTGCTTATAGACGCGTCGCAATATCTCAGAAAAAAAAAAGTAGTATTGTTTTGTTCGACTTCGTCCCATAGGCGCGTTCTGCATGCCCGATTGTTTCAGCAGCTGAGAGGAATGCGAGCAGAAATGATCATTTTCTGCAGCGCAGATCAATAGGAGCATTAAATTGGACGATATATATGCGTAGGCAGCTGCAATCGGATACGAATACATCATGCGTCTGCCAGTTTAGAATAAGAAGCGGCCAACAAATGCAATGAAACAAATTGAAGGTCAGCGTATATGCTTGCAGGTTTTGACTTTGCTTAAGTCCTTCCCTATCATATTTTGATTTTGTTGCATCAGATGATATGAGAGCCCCCATTGATACACTTGCTAAAGAGAATAGGGCACGCGTTAAATGACCGGGTCGAAGAAAAGTGAAAAGAAAGCTCAGCCATATTACGAATGATTGGACGGGCATCGCAGTTGTTGCATGTGCTGAGCAGATGCAGCTACTACGATGCGAAATGCCTGTGACTTATCTGTAACCTCGCGAACTAGAGCACCATACGTCTTCACTATCGTCCCTTTACGCCTACACCATAGTGCCGCAACTACCACTATTGAAGTCGCTTGCGTAAGATTGCCTATATGGGATAGCGGTAATATAAAGTACACTGGCTCTGCTATTTTATATCAAAGTCCCTACAATGGCATATCCAGTATATTGAATGAGGTATAGTGTCCGACACCCTTAAGTCGTGAATTTGCTGAGCGGCTTTTCACGGGCACTCGCATGGCCCATATCCTGCCTCTTTTGGCATTTAGAATATTAGTTCATGAGCTGGTCTACTCGAAGAGGCGGACATTATTTGCACAAAAAATTGACATGCATAATCCACTAATTAACAAAAAATCACTAATTAAGTTTCTAACTAATTATCTGATGGCCCATATTGCAATTTACAAATTGTAGCCGTGGAGTTCGCAGGGCGGATGCACTTGGAATTAATTCTCAGGATGACACCAGTTTCGAGATATTAATTCCCTAAATTTGCGGAGAAATGCATTGGTGTTCCAGTTAAATTCTTCACAAAACGTCGCTTTATGCATTGAAGCACAAAATTAACTGGAACGCCAATGCATTTCTCCGCAAATTTCGGGAATTAATATCTTGAAACTGGTGTCATTCTGAGAATTAATTCCAAGTGTATCCGCCCTGCGAACTCCACGGCTACAATTTGTAAATTGCAATATGGGCCATCAGATAATTAGTTAAAAACTTAATTAGTGAATTTTTGTTAATTAGTCGATTATGCATGTCAATTTTTTGTGCATATGGGTTGCACCACGTATACAGTCGGACGATGGCTTGCACCTGCGACAGGCACGCTGACTATTATAGTCGTGACGCCTCCGCACGTAAGAAAACAAACAAAACAATATAGAACAATTTTAGTTTCATCGCGATAGTTTCCATGTAGGTGCCTCGTTGAGCGGTGACAAGAGGTATAACCATGCGGATGCTGCTGACTTTGCACGCCTATAAGGAACCAGCATTGGCACGCGTTGCGACGCTCTATACGGGAGTATACGCGGCGAGTGTGCCTGCATAGCGTGAATTGCGTGCATCAAATGTTTCGCGTGGCACCGACTTTAGGGGCACGCATCGGCGTGCCACGTGCATCCCGCTGCCACTGAACCTTGCCGTGCTACACGGTTCACGTGCTGAACGCCATCGCGCACTTCGACATGCGAGCGCACGTGTATACGCCACGCACACTTCCGCCACTCTTACAGTTCGTGTAGTTCGTGGGTCTTGCAGGCGATAATTCTGAAGCTATACAGTCGGTCCCCGTGGCAGGTGGTTATTAGGCACTGGCGGAGTTTCTAGCTCAAATGATTACTTTCTTTATCTCTACTTTGCTGTCACTTTACCTCCCCCTCCGCTCTCTCCCCAGCGTAGGGTAGCAAACCGGATCTTCCCATCTGGTTAACCTCCCTGCCTTTCCCCTTTCTTCTGTCTCTCTTTCTCTCTCTAGTTAAAATTCAAACCAGCAAGGTCTTCTATACGGATAATGCAGGATAATATATACACCTATTTGTTTTGTGTCATAATACTCAATTTCGGTATATCCAGATGTATAGTTCACTATACTGCGAATGATTAACATGTACGCGAGACCTTTGATCGGTTCCGGATAGGCAATACGTAGATTGAGCTCCGTTTTCATTGGACTAAGTGACCCTCAATCTAGCTGAAATAGGTAACGGTGATACTACCGAGGGGGAGCGCCCTCGGCGTTCGGAACTGCATGGTGTTCGTCGATGATCGGTTCACGCCTTCCTCCAAAGTGTGCGCTCCGTCTCCTGACCGAGTAAATTTCGCCAAAATGGTCGTGACAGCGAACGTAAGAAACTCAACTTCGCAGAACACACGCAGGCGTCGTTCCGAGTGGTGCAGCCTATTGTGATTAGTCCTAACCAACAAGCTCCGTAATTCCCCACCACTGAAGAAAGACGGGTATACGCTATGGGCCCTGTGTGGTCACGTGGCCGACTGAGAGTGCTCGAGACTGACCGCCTGCGTCGCATGGAAGGCAAGTGACGCCGCCAGCTCATGCGCATGCTCCTGAGGTGCTCCACTGCCGTGGTGGCGCTCCCTGAATAAGGCCGGCAAGCGCTTGGCCGGGTGCAAATTAAGGATGAAGGTGCCCGGTCGGTAGAAAACGGCGCCAGAGCGGACGCCCGCCACCTAACGAGCTTCGAGTGACGGATTTGCGCAATTTAATCCGGCCTTCTCCGAGTACCGCTACGTTGACCAATCCGCTCTCTGTTGACGGTGCTTCGCACGCCCGAATTTCGCGATCGGAGAGGCGCGCGCAAACGCCCCCGGTAGCCATGCAGCAAACACTCTCGCGCGCGCCCTTTTCGTAGTTCGTACTGTCGGAGTTGCTTCGTTGCAGAGGCTTAAAAGACGAACATAAGTCAGGTGAATTGACTCGGCGCGTCTGTTTGCACAGAGTTTTGCCTAACATATAAATCCTGGCATGTGAATCGCTAAGCTTGTTTCTCCGAGCGAATGAGAGCACGAGGGACGAGAAAGAGCAGATGAGGAGAAAAAAGAAAGTCCCTCGAAAGCGGGAAGTTGGCGGAAGGGTATTTTTAACGCTTCCAGTTCGGCGCGCCCGCTTCGGGCAGTTTAGAGCAGGCGAGAAACAGCGGCTAATCTCCATACGAGATAATTAGCCGCTTTAACGTCAATCGTGGCGCTTGGTTTTAGAGGAGACGACGTTTATGACCGTTCTCGTGAAGTTCCGGCGGACGCTTAACTGCTAATGGTGTCGTTCGTGGAGACCGTTAAACACTGGGACGCTTGTAACCGCGTGCCTTCACGAAAGGGGCGAAATAAAGGAGAACGAAGAAAAAAAAAAAACGAACAAAAAAGAAACTAAAAGAGGTTGCTCTTCAATTACTTCTACAGGGGAATGCAGAAGTCGGGTGGCTCGAACTGTCCAAATACAAAGAGAGGATATCGGGACGTAAGTTTATGCACACTGTATATAAATCTGCTACCTATTCTCGTTTTCTCGCATTCTCAAGTCATGAAGAGAGAGAGAAAGAGTGAAAAGCAAAAAGCACACACATCGTAGCGTTAGGATAAATCGGGACAAGTATTTGAAATTTTCACCCGCGTTTTCTTCCTACCAAAACCCGGTTTACGTTATTTTTTATTTTAATCGAACACGTTTCATGTGTACCACAACGTCGGAATTTTTCACATATATCTATCGGAAGTCTTATCATTCGAAGAGTGCTGTATCAGCACACTTCTTTGTTTGTGTCATTTGCGTTTTTTTTTTTTTTTGTTCTCCCTCTCACCTATTCCAACACTTATATTCTGTTACCGCCTTACTCGGAGCGTAGTGATCTTCCTGCATGCGCGTCCTTTCTTATTATTAATGCCATTGATGTGCGTGCGCCTTTCCATTATTTTTTTTTCTTTCGACGCATGCAAGAACAGCGGAAAATTTCGATGACGGAAGTAAGTGGCTGCAGCCGCCGGAATGGGGGCGTGCCCGTCCGTTCCTTTTCGAGCGAGAACAGCGGCGAGCGGAAATACGGAAGTCGGCCGTCGGCAGATGCGCGATATATTTCAATTCCAATTGGCCGCCGAGCACCTTCGGGCTGCCGCGCGTGCCATGAGTGGCTGCGCGGTAGAAACCGCCGGGTGGAGGTAGAAATTGACGGGGAAACCTTGTTTCGACGCCGAAATGCCACCGTTCGCTACGTGCCAGGTGTAGCGATAGGCGCGTCCGCCCGAGCACTCCGCAACCGCGGTGCCACGAAAAGCGTTGATCTCTGCCGACACACCCCTCTTGCTTACTGGATTACCTTTCTTCAGGCGCGAGAAGGTGCGTTCGCTCGACGGAGGTGAAAAATTAAACGAGATGATTTCGAACGTTGAAAGAAGTTTGGGCGGGAACATATGGGACAGAGGGAGTCGGAGCAGCGTGCATCGGATAAATTTTACGGCGGAAAGTGCGCTATGTGTATACCGTTCGGACGACTCGTTCGGCAAGCGTTTTGAAGCGCTCTCTTCAGATAGTCTTTACTCTCGAGGTGCGTAAAATATGAAAGCTTCCGAACTTTAACGTCAGCGTGCGCATTATAGCGCCCCCTTTCAGCTCGCGCTTATTTACCGGTATAGGCTTTCTTCCCAAAGCATGCGGAGAGAAAATAGGGAGCCAAACTTCCGTGAAAAAAAAAAAAAAAAAAAGACCGTGGCTGCAGCAAGTGTATATGCATGACGAGAAAAATGTCCAAGCCATTTTAAGCACTTTCGTTTCCTTACACGCTTGTTTTTCAGCTTAAACGTCAAGTTCAAAGGCAGCCCCTACGGGGATTGTCGCTTCGTGCAAGTGTCACAACGCCGCATTCATCACGTGAAAACACGTAAACAACAATCCTGAGCTTTTCAGGGACTGAACGTCCCAGAAAAAAAAAATCTGAGCCGAGTTCTTCGTCTGTCTCACGCGTGATAAGAGCGGGAAAAAACGACAAAACCTTGACGGCGACAGTTTCTGGTACTCAGAGTTGCGCTGATGTTTCCGCCAGAATGAGAACGTGGCTTCGAAGTGGGCGCTGCACTTCACATTACAAGTTTTACTCGATAATGAACTAATTGCCGATGAAATAGGTGTACACATGTCCCGATACGGTTTAAATGGATGCTATTTCGCTTTCCTTTTTTTCTGTTTTTTTTGCGATTAAATTGTGGTTTTACTAACCTTGTGATAGAACTGTCAAAGCAAGTAATCCAGTCTAAATATTTCATAGAATTTATAGTGCCGATGAGGGACGACGATTTACGTAGAAATTGCAAACCACAAACACGTCATCTATGCTTCCTGTACTTGCGACATGCTAGAGCTTGTAACGGAGCATGAGTTTGCTACTCGATAACTAATTGAGGAATGTTATGCAATAATGTAGCTATAACATGTTAGCCCTGTCAGAATTTATTTCGCTGTTAAGAACTGGAAAATAAATTTGCTCTGGTCCGTCGTGCGTTTCACTGTACACTGTCGTCGTCATCACCTCTTGACCCCCTCACCACCGGCTCACAAAACGAAACATCAATTGCCACTCGCCGTTACTGGGGCTTGAACTCGTGCCGCATATAGTGCAGCGTATATGAGTGGCAGTTAATTCAACGTTTGTAGCGTGCAACACGCAGACTGCGATTTGTGACGTCAGCTCATGTACTTCGGAGGCAAATTAACTGCGGGTACGTAACGCGCTAGCAGGTGGTGCGGGGTGCGGGCTTCCAGCGCAGCAGTCGTCCTCGGTGTTCTTAACGCAAATACGTTTTCTCTTCGATGTCTTAGGAGACCATCAATGAAGTGTGACCAGCAAGCCAAGTCGTACTGTCGTAGCATGTCCGGCCGCCATTCTCCTCGTCCTATTGCCGCCGTTGTCGTCGTGCTGATCTCGTCGTTGCATACTGTAGGGAGAGTTTGCACAGGATTGCAGAGGTTCTGCACAAAGTTGACCGCGTTGAGGGTAGTCGGGGAAGTAGCAGCTTTCACAATGAGTTCATGGACAAAGAACCCGCTTGAGTCGGCTGACACACACACACACACACACACACACACACACACACACACACACACACACACACACACACACACACACACACACACACACACACACACACACACACACACACACACACACACACACACACATATATATATATATATATATATATATATATATATATATATTATTAGGGCGTGTTTACTGATTTAAATGTCACCAAACTAGCATAAAGTAGGCACTTTCTTTGTCCCAGTTTAATTGTTGATAGAATGAACCAAGCAAGTACAAGGCCATGCGTGGGAGTGTAGTTTGCTTTCCAATGGGGTTTATCTGCGAGATCATTAACGTTTTTTCAGTAAATGAGCTGCAAATGTATCTTGTATGTTACTTTTTTTAAAACGTACATTAGAATTTCATTTTACACATCAGAAAAGCAATCGCAGAAGAAAGGGGGTCTTTCTTTCTTTCTTTTTTTTTTGAAAATATCGAAAAATAGGTGATTAAAGAAGTTCGGTTTCTTGATTACCTTAGGGTTCTAATTATTTGGCGATTACGCATTTGACACGAACTTATTTTGACCTTCTCGTGAGCGTCTTGTTGACCGTGAATATTCGAAGTCGAGGGTTTCTTCGTTGTCCTGTCACACATTCTGTTTATCCAAACTTGAAAAAAAAAATACTAGACAAAGCAATAAGTATAAGAACACACTGGCTTTTAAAAGCAGAAAAAAAAAAGAACGAGAACTAGAAAAAGATAAGAATAAAACGAGAAAAAAAAATGTCCCAGATTTTGGTAAATCTTAAGCACTGCTGTCCCACAGATGTTAAAATAAAAGTTCAGTGTAATGCTCCTTGTCAAAGAAAAACAGTTCCTTTCAGAAGCCGATCTTTTAGGTAACGATGGTACATGAGACTTGGATCGGATTATAGAGCATTGTTGAAGCAAACAAGAGAATAAACAGAGGCTTTCTAAAAAAAAAAAGAAAGGCGAGTATTAAATCGGAGAATGTCGTTTCGAAGAAAGCAGCCACCTAAGGGACTTACGTCTCCACGGCCAGCCTGCAAAAACCCGCACACAAATAAGGGACGATCTGACGTACGCTGGGGGAGCACGTTGGTGAAGAAGGGATGCAGCGCCAATGTAATCTATAAGAACACTCTAGGAAGCGCATCGACAAAAATATATACACGTACAGAGTGCACGGAGAGATGGGTGGGAGAGAAGGAGCGCTGAAACGATATCAGGCGAAGGCAAAGCGCGCCAAGCACGGTCTGCAGGAGACGAACAACGAACGTTGTTAGGGCCACCAAAACAGCCTTCTGCTTTTCCAGGCACGTGAATGTTGCCGCTGCGGCTGCCTTCGATGCCGGTAGAGGGGGAAGTGTGCGCGGGATGATTCGCATGGAACCGTATACGCTCCCAACAGACACGACTTAGCGCATGTTTTCACGAACAGTGGGCACGGAGAGAAGAGAAAGGGGGAGTTACTTTCAGGCGGGGAGTGGACGGCCGCGCGACCGTGGCAATCTGCTTTAGGACCGCGACACAACGAAGCGCGTCGCTGCAGCGCGCAGGCTCGGGCGGCAGGCAGTTATTGATGCAGTTCACCCGACGCGGCTTTATTGCCTTTTACGGTCAGCCATTTCTCTAATGGCCTGCTTTCTTGCATTCCCGGCCTCACCAAATAGGCTTTGCTATCTTTTTACATGCCTCGTTACATGCTTGCATCCGAGCATCCACGCATTTCCTTCTTATTTGGTGTCTCTAGACCACTGTCCTCCCCCTCCCATTCGACGTTCTTTTGCCGAATGACTTCTTGGTTTCACCGTTCAGATGCTTTGCCTCTTCTGCCTTACTGCCGGTGGCCTTAAAACATTGTTGATGTTTGGAAGGAAAGGACGTCGCGCGGTGATCAAAAATATATTTACGCCATTTGAAGCCTTGGGTAAAGGCGTTAAAAGGCGGGAACAGCGCCCATTATGGTACCGGGCCCCAGTTTCTTGTGCACTTTAGCGGTGAGACTGCTATGTTTGTTGTTCTTGGTAGCTGCGCGTGTCGCTGCGAGCTTAGGTCTGAGTAAGGTAAATTGGACAGGCCATTCATATGCGACGACGTTTCTGTACCAATCGATTTGCCTTGCATCATATACAGCGACAAATGCACGGTGTAGACTCCAGGGGAACGTAGCCGCAGATGTTATCGGTGGAGCTCTTATCGAGACGTAAGTGAGCTGAAGTTCAAAGCCGTTGAGGAACTGAGTTTCTTCGTGGCCCATTAAGTGGGACACTTACAATAGTGAGCTGCGCTGATGTAATATAGCGCGTGATATTCAACGGTTTCATTATTTATAAATGTCATGTGTTACGTATACGAATGTAGGCAAAACGCGCGGAGGCTATCCAACTATGTACTTTCGCGTTTGTGACCGGTGTGAGAACCTCCTCCTGTGGCAGTAAATGAGTTCAGTGCCAGATGAATCGCTGAAGTGTGATGTTTATTACTTTACGACACATCTTGCAATTTACGAATTGGAGCTGGTGAGTTTGCAAGACGCATCCACGTTAAGTGAATATCCACGATGACACCAGTTTCGAGATATTTTTTCAGAAGTGTGGGACGAAATACATGGCCGTTTAAATTACTTTTGAGCTTCAATGATGAAACAGCATTTTGGTAAAAAAGTAAGTGGAACAACAGTGCATTTTTACGGCGCGTTTGATGGCGCATATCTCCAAACTGGTGTCATCCTGCAAATTAATTCCAAGTGTATACGCCTGACAAGTTCACCAGCTACAATTCATACATTACAATATGTGTCGTAAAATAATTACCTCAGAAGTTCATTAGTCAATTTTTAATTAGTTGTATATGTGCTTCGATTTCTCGTGCTACTAATATCCGCCTCTTCGAATAACCCAGCTCAACGATAACAATTACGCTACCTGCCAATGGCGATTTCTAAAAATTCCGTAAAACTTAAAACTGAACACCCTGTATATAGTCAAGTCACTTCCGCAATATATAGACATTTCTTGGGTTGTCGACACCGCGCTATCGGAGTCCCGGGAGCATGGTAATAGAAAAATGACTGCAAGATATATGAAAGGAAGACGTGGTTAAAACCGGCGCACGCCCGAGGGCGGCTCCGTTTAGTCAAAAGCGTTCACACGGGACAGCTGTTACTTAGCACAAAGGTGCGTTAACTGCCTTGTGCACTGACGAGTGGTGGGGACGGTGTTCTAGTAGTGTCTGCACAACAGGCGAACGATCGTTCAGTTGTCGCAAAATTCTGGTGAGCGATTGTTTTTGTAAATAAAATTGATGACAGCGGCACAATATGTGGTCGAGCTTCTCTTCTCCGCCGCAGACATCGCCTGCAGCACTGACAACCATTCATTTTAGTGTTGAATAAGCTTTCGTGAAGAGAACTCCTAACCACAGCCGACCCGTAAGAGGTGCCTCACGAGTCACGTTGGTGCAGTCCAGGCGGGGGTCAGAACCGTAGCGAATGGTTTTCTTCGGGTTGTCTGGCGCGCCTCAAATTCAGGGTATTCTACGACGCTAAAGAGAGTGTGCGTGCCAGGTCACGAAGCTGAATCGCAGCGTCTGTCCTAGAAAGTGGTGTCGGAACGTAGTGGCCTTCGTCATGTGACGTTCAAACAGCCTTCTCTGCTTAATTGTTTCCAGTGATTCGCCAGGTAACCGTCAGAAATAGATTTGAATGCGGACCCACAGTCCAGGGCCTGTACTCACAAAAAGCTCTTATTCCCGTATTGTTCGTAAATGCAAATGCTAGCCAATACTGACTGTGAACTATAATTAGGGAAGGCCGCCATCCAATGGCAAACCGCACTTACGACCGAAAAGCTGTATGAATTTGACTCCAGCATCCGACACCTCTTCAATTAGACAAAACTATTAGACGACGCAGGTGCAGGCAAGCCGACAATTCATTCAGCCCACCAAAGCAGGCAGTGGGGGCTGAATGTTGTGAGTATATGAACTAGACAGACATATGGGGTACTCTTGTGAAATAAAAGTGGTTTGCAACTTTATGTACCTTTCATCTGGGCGCCATCCTTTCTTTCTTTTCTGCCAGCAATAAACATGTTTTTTGGTATAGCTGGTTCAGAAAAGCGCTATACAAAAGAGCAAATATCGGATATAGAATTTTGGTTAAAGCGAGGCGTGTTTTCCACGGCGAGAGTTGTTCCGCCTTAGTTTAAAACACACACAAAAAAAACTTAAAACTCCTCCCCTACCGGGAACAGGGGGGCACGCGAAGCTTGCCCAACCCTCGGGGAGGAGTTGGTTAGTTTTTTGAGTGTTTGAGACGTTCACGGGCCCGCTGCCGCTACCGTTCCTTCAACGCAGACTGCTCTTCGGCAGAACGAACCAAACGCGGCCTCCCCATCTGACTGCTGGGTCTGAACTGGCGGGAAACGGCGGGCGTGAGGCGAGCGAACACGCGATCACACCCTTTCCCTCCTCCGGAGAGAAGAGACGCCTGTGATTGGCTGGGGGCATGGCGTGATCGCGCGCGCCAGCTGCGGTCGCCGCGTCTACTTCGTCATGCATATCATCATCATCAGCCTATATTTATGTCCACTGCAGGACGAAGGCCTCTCCCTGTGATCTCCAATTCCCCTTGTCTTGCGCTAGCTGATTCCAACTTGCGCCTGCAAATTTCATAACTCCTTCACCCCACCTAGTTTCCTGCCGTCCTCGACTGCGCTTCCCTTCTCATAGTATCTATTCTGCAACTCTAATGGTTCACCGGTTATCCTACGCATCACATGACCTGCCCAGCTCCATTTCTTTCGCTTAATGACAACTAGGATATCGGCTATCCCTGTTTGTTCTCTGATCCACACCGCTCTCTTATAAGAGAGCGGTGAACTGAAGCGATGTGTAGCTCAAAAGGGGCACGCTAAGCGATACAGAAGTTGTCCTCTGTCGTCTTGCGTGCCCCGTTTGCGCTCGCTACACGAAGATCACGTAATGTCTCAGTTTAAATCACCGTAAGAATAATCGGGCAGCTTTCTTTATGTAGTCGCTTAGATTTGTAAGTGTGCGCAACGTTAGACTCTCCCGGCATAGCATACACCAAATGCCGAGTCTCTTCTGTTATTGCCGCACGTGCGTTAACCTGGTTAACCTCGACTCGGTAACCTGACTTGTCAACCGAGCTGCCATGGTGAAGTGGTTAGGGTACCCGGCTTGTAAGCGAGAGGACGTGAGATCGAATCCTACTTGCCGGTGCGTTTTTTTTTTCGCCCAGTAATTTTTTTTATTAGCGAATAAATGGCTAATTTAATTAATTCGATCTTCGAGGAGCATCAGAAAGAATAACCGTTACTCCCTTGAGGAGCATCGGAAAAGAGCAACTGTTAGTCCTCCGCATGGGGAGTAAGAGTTCATCCCCTCTCACTTACCCCCTAAAGGGAGGAATGGTTGTGGCAGATCAGTTCCTCCCCTAAAGGAGTAACCTCAATACCCCATTTCCTCCTTTTCTTCTTAGAGTATATACTGTCTCCTTAACGTTCATGCATATAAAATGCCGCTCTAAAGGGCACGTATGACGAACCGACAGTGGCTGTCAATAAAGGAGAAAAAAAGAAAAACGACAGTGGCTGAATTGGTTAGCGTGGTTGTCTCGCAACCCGGAGGCCAGTGGTTCGAGTTAAGCCTGCCGAGGAATTTTTATTTTCGCGCGGCTTGGGCTTTTATTGTGATAGCAATTATATTATCCCACACCACAGTGATTGTGACTATAGTCTTTGGGTTCGTCCTCAGCCTTCTCACGTCGAGCCTATATGTGCTTTCCTTCTTTTTTCAATATTTTTTGGAGGAGGGGGTAATGCCACATGGTGTTGCAGAGCAAGGGACTGAAGAGGAGAACGAGGTTCGTCTGGCATCGCACATCGACACTTACGCTTCGTAAAGGGCTAACGCTTGGAGACTCACTCAGCGTGTACTACAACACGGTATATGCGACAATTTTGGTGGAGGTGCTGGGCAATATGGACACTCCAAGCGCCGTCGCCGTGAGGTTCCGTATAAAGCCCAACGGCGATAAAATCGGCGTCGCGCGCCGTACGCTGTGTGTGCGAGTGAAAGCGTACGAGAGTGAGCCGGAAATCGCGGCTCAATGTAGCAAGCGCGAGGGAGGAAGGCAGGCCGGAAGCGCGCGGTCTTTCGCGCGCGGTGCATGGGGACGAGGCGACGGAGAGGGAGAGAGAGAGAGAGAGGGAGGGGGTGCGTTCTCGCGGTCGGCTGCTGCTCACAGCGCAGCCGCGCGGCCACCGTATCTTGAAAACGATCAGCGATATGGACGAAGTGCGCGTCCGCGCAGGCCTCATCTTCAAAGCGATCTGCGATGTGGGCAAAATGCATGCGCCGAGTGCCGGTAGCTTCGTATGCGCTGAGCTTTCGACGTTTAATTCCCATTGAAGCGAGACGAGAGACAGCGCGAAGGTCAATTTGCCCACTGCTGCGGGCGCGCTTTCTCACTCCGGCGTTTTCACAGCGAGTTTCCAGGTCATCGAGCGAGATATGTCCATGTTTACCTGTGCACGCGTGACACCGTGCTTGTTTATTTAGTTAGTAAGCGAATGTTTACAACTTTATATGGCCCATTAAACTACTACCATTGCTTCGTATACATAGCTCTCTACTAATTTCTATCAGAATCGATGCTTCGCCTTTCGGGCGAAACTGCGATTTTTCTTCGTACGCTGACACCGACACCAACACCGACGCCGACATGAGTGAGGCAACACAAGCGTCGCTTGAGAAAGTGTACGAGTATGCACGAACACAGTTAACTCAGCTTTGTATCCGCTACTGTTCAGAATAATGTATGCACACACACGCAAGTGCAAGATCAAGCACACAAATGTGCACAGACACGCACACGCACACACACATGCACGAACACAGGCACATACGCACACACGTACGAACGAATGCAAACACACATACATACACGCACAACACGCAACAAAAAGCAACAAAAGACAGATACTTGCGCGCGGGCGTTATCAGTGGTGTGAACAAAGCTCTAACGGTGCCGAGAAAGGAATCGCAAGGCAAAAAGCGTACAACTGCAGCTGCTGCGCGCTGTTTCCTGAACGAGGAGCTCCGAGACTTTCAAGAGGCCACGAACGAAAACAGCCGTAAAAGAAATTGAAAGCGCTCATTCTAGGCTCCCTTTGTTTCCCGCTCTTGGTTCCTTTTTTCCTCGAAACGCTACAAAAGGACGTTTTAATGCGCGGCTAAGAAGCCGGATGCGAGTCTCTATTTGTTATGCCGGAGTGACGCTTCGGCGGAGAAAAACGGAGCAGGAGTCGTACGTTACGGCTCGCAAAGGCGCAGGGAGCAGAGCGGCTCCCGAAAGAGGCCCTTTAAAAGGGACGCGCGGGGAAAGGCGGCGAAGACTCGTGCCGCCGCAACCGGCCAGCACTCGTCCTGATTCGTGGCCGCATCTCTCGGCCTTCTCGCTGGCGCCGTGCCAGCGTGTTCGCATCGCCTGTTTGACAAGAAGCGGCCACTTTGGGGCGGTCCTTGGCCGCCTCAGCTGTTGCGGATTTCAAAAGGGCGACTGATATGGGGGCTCAGCCGTTCCTGATTTTTTTTTTTCCAGACTTTCCTACGGCGCTCTTTGCACGGCCGGACCGGTGCGCTGGCCTCCGCTATTTGCCTTTGTCCTATAGTTGTTCTTTCTTTCTACTCTTTTCGATCCTCTCTCATCTGTCTCTACGGTCGCCCGCGCTCAAGTTCGCAGGGCCTGGACCGAAACAGCGTAATGCATTTAAGGTCCAATCTTTGCTATGGGTCTCGCCTTTCACAGCGCCCGAGTGACAACCACGTGGACAACTATGGTTCCGACTGAAGGCGCTATTGCTGGGCGCTTTTGTTGCAGCCGTTAGTCTTGCACGACGTAACTTCGACTCTGCCATGACGCACCTTGTTCTCAGTATGAGCGGCCATCGCGTTATACAGATTTGATTACCTTTTTGTTCCCACCGCGAATCAGGAGAAAGAAATGAGATGAGCATCTATATGCTGTATTTTGATGTAAGTATAAGTAGAAAATGCCCTTCATTGCATCTGAACGTATACTACAGCCTCCCGCGCCACTTGTCTGAAGCACGGGATTGCTGTGCGGCAACGTGCGTTGGTAGCTTATAGTGGAGGTCACTAGGACGTGACAATGTCCTTCTCCACAAGCAGTGCCTTACTTGCAGGCCACCGTCGGGCGCGCGCTGCCTTTTGCGCATAAAAAAAAAAAAAAAAAAAAAACCGCTGCATGCAATGAGCGATAGGTCGATATCATCGCTTTGCATCTTTTGGCGACTGCCGAGGTTGATCTTAGCATCGCGTTTTCTACCGCTACAATTGATGACCTACAGCAGCTCGCTCATATAGTCGTCGAAAACAGCATGTGCAAGTCATTCACGCTAACATATACACAAGGTGATAGGGTTATCAATTACACTGTATCAGTGACACTTGTCACATCGGTAGGTCAAAACCAGCAGTGAAAGGTAAAAATTGATTACATGGCAAGAATTTTGACAGATTAAAAACCAAACAAGGTTAGTGTTGGCATATGCTCAAAAGCGCGAACTCCTTATCGTGTAAAGCCACTGATGGTTGACTGAAGCACGTGTCACCATATTTCTTAATATGATAGACCTCAGCCCGATCGTGATGGCGATCCAGCCTATTTCCCTCTTCAAACTGGGGTTTTCAGCCGAACCCGTTACATGTACACCACTGGGTGAGATGTTCTCCATTTCGTTAAGTCGTTTTTGTGTTCCCCAAGTCTTGTTTATACAGTGTGCTGTTAGGCTATGTAACTGCGGACGCATGTGAATGGTATTCTATGCACGACCCCTACACAGTATAGAGATGGGCAAAACGGCTCACTTCAGTGAGCGGCTCGGAACGGCTCAGCTCACTGAAATGAACCGGTTCATTTGAACGGCTCACCGGTTCATTTAAACGTCTAACCTGTGTTATGCATATTATATAGTTATGTGGCTTTGAAAAAAAAGGATATATGCATAATTTAATAACCGTGTTATTGGTATTTTTAGCTATGTTTAGAGAATATTTTTACGTATATTAAAAGCGTGAATTTTTTGTTGTAATGAAGCTTTATTTTCTGATATTGGGGATAAAATGCTTATGATACTGTGACAGGCAGAATGCGACGTACTTTTTTCAGAAAAAAAAAATATGTAACTTCATCGTCATTACAGAAGCTTGTCCGTTTTTGAGGGTACTTTAAAATCAACTTTTGTCAAACTAAGAACACAAAATGATTGTACATTACGTTTCAACTTTATTCATTTATTCACATACGTACGTTTACTATAATATGATTAAGCTGTAACGCCATGCAAAATGAATGTAGAAATCATTTCTTGAAGTACAATACAAAAATCATACGATAGATCCACAAAACTGCCGCACGTACATGTCGTTTTTTATTTCTTTTTTTTTCTTCTCCTCTCTTGAGTGCACGCGCGATACTGGCGATCATGCCATCATACACCAGGACAAAAAAAAAAAAAGTTCTCTTACAACACAACAAATCATTGGCCTCGTTTTATTGACGTGCTAATGATACACGCTGAGAAAATGCACTGAAGTGGATGTCATTGGTGACATTTTCATGACTACACTAATTAGCACAAATGAAGACCAGGGCGTAAACTGTACGTTCACCTCTTGTCGTTAAAGGGCCCCTAAACCACCCAGAGGTCGAAATTTAGTTGTGGTGTTGCAGTTGTGCACGAGTGTACAACGAACACGTAGCCACGGGAATTTTTCGAAATGGTACCGTAATAGGCTCCGTACAGTCGAGTTTGCGGCTGCTCTGGCGCCATCTGGCGCAGCGACGCAACAGTGTTGGGAAGTGGGCGCCGCAGCTCGGCCGGCTCGATGAGTATTCTTTCCCGCGCGCTACATTTCGTCTCGGCCACGGTTGAAGCCGTTTTGCTTTGTTCACCAGCCTCCTTATTTTTTTTTTATACGTCTTGCGACAGTGCAATGGCATGCGCTTCATCGGCAAGCGTCGGAGGTGAAAAAAAAAAAAAAAAGGCAAGTGGAACCGGCGATACTGCTGCGTAAAGGGCTGTCACAACCACGAAGGCCAGCCCGGGATAAAGTTGTACAGGTATCCTGGCAAGTCTTATGAGATCGAACGGCGAAAGAAATGGATCGCAGCTTAGATGAGAGTAAAGTAAGTCAGCTTTTTTTTATATTTGTGAGAAGGTTTTGTTCTGTAAAGCGTGCTACACATGCGCGTTTCACAGCTCGTTGTGCGAAGCGAGCGGCCATGGCCAGCTGCTGAACATTTAAAAGAAATTTGTCACGACTTTGCTGATTTGACGACTGCTTGCCGTCGTCTTAGCATTCGGTATGATCAGCATAGCACTGGCATGTGCGATGAGCAATATTTTATGCCAAGGAAGCCTATTTTGTGCTGGCGAGCACGAATTCGACGATCCTCGTTTCGGCCGCTGGCGCTTCAGAGGCGCGGTTTCACATGGTGCGATTTTTCTTGTGATATACATTTGCGGTGTATCATTGTAAAAGCAAAGCGCGTATGCAAGGAAAGGAATGCGCAAGCGAAATCGTATCTTGTGAAAGGGGCCTAATGAGCCTCGATCATTGTACATGATGAAAAACGAACATTCGCGTCATGTAAATTAAGATCGCCTAGTTAATAAATCTCGTTTATCAGCGCAGCAGGCGGCTCTGACTGGGTCCCAAACGAGTCAACGAGGATAGCATGGTCACTGCCACACGATCCAACAATCCGAATCGTTTAGCTCACTCGACATGACTGTGCTGACGACAGCCTACGAGTGAGCGTGTAGCTGCACGTGGTCCAGATCGAGCTGTATGACAATCTAAAGTAACAGTGTGACAGGGGCATCGAATGATAGGCCGCGGCGTACAACGCGCCGGAGCGAAATGAGGCATGCATTGCCAACAGTGAGGCATTGATTAAAAATCGGTCAACTACAACGTTTTCAGGGTGCCAGTTTAGTGACTTCAATTTTAGTATAACAGTAAGCTTTACTCATGTGAAGGATGACGTCGTATACTTGCTTTCCCTGTTGCGAACGGGACTTCGCGTGAACGTCCACGCCGTCCACTTCTTTCACACAAGCACCACGCGAAGCAGCGTAGAGCTTGTCTCCGCTGGTTAACGCTGCACCGCGAAAGTAATCGTCTATTCCTTTAATAGGCCTGAACCCCGCAAAAACTATTTGTGCCATCACAGAGGGCCACGCTTGTACTTTCACGTACACACACGCACAAAAAAAGGAGGAGGATCGCGGATATACGTGCGGCTTTCCGAGGCGTGTATACGTAGTTCCGAAATCTCGCTGTCTTCCCCCCTTCCCAGTTTCGCGCCGCCCGCCACATGCGACGCTGAGCATCGCGCCACCGCTGTTGCGCAGCAGCGCCGCCTGTTGACTGTACGAAGCCTATAGGGGAGTTACACGCGTTTGATGACCGAAAAACAGCCCTCGCTCGTTTCGCTCTTTCCTTCGCTACTCTCCTCATCGGCTGGTCTCCCCTCCTCGCCGAGTGCTTCTGGAAAGGTCACGTGACATACGTCAACGCCAACGCGCTTCTCAAAACACTGCATACTTCCGGTCACGACGGGGAGCCGTCCGCCAGTGCCGTAGAACGTCTGCCGTGCGAGAGGTGTCCAAAGTAGACGGCAGTTCGGCCGGCGCCCCACCCGCTGCACCATCAATGGCCCAATCGACGACCGCGAACCTGCGCGCCTCCGCCACCGGCAACGAAAACATCAGCTGCAGCCGGGAGATGACGGGCTCGGCTGTGCTCGCATGGCAGCCGACGGCGCCGCTAATATCAGCGTATTTTTCTTCTTTGTGTACAAGTATTGCGAAGAGCGATAACAACGATAAGAAAATATTGCGGCTTGTGAGCGTCGGTATTTCATTTCAAAGCGCCGTCCGTGACCGCTTTCCTCGCCCACCGCACAGCCGAGATCTCGTACGGCCCACTTTCTTCTCCTTCTTTCTCCCTTGGCAACAAGGGTACTCCCCAAGGCTCTGTCTTGTCCCCTCTTCTATTTAACGTCACCCTCTTCCCGCTGGCACGTGCACTACGCACTATCCCAGCTCTGTCTCATGCTTTCTACGCCGATGACATCACCCTATGGGTGACCACCGGCAATCTTGGCGACATGGAGACCACTCTCCAGGCGGGCGTGGACGCGGTGGCGACTCACGCCCGGTCTGTCGGGTTGAGCTGCTCCCCGGCCAAATCGGAGCTTTTGCTCTTTCTGCCTCGGGGGATGGCCCCCCTGTCGCCTTCTTCGGGTGTCAGGGGATGGCCCCCCTGACACCCATTCCCCTCGTCTCTACTCTCCGCATTCTCGGACTCTTTCTTCAGTCCAATGGCAAGCACACCACCCTCATCACTCGACTCACAAACACTGTACACCAGACCATCCGCCTAATACGCCGCATTGCCAACCGTCACCACGGCATGCGCGAACACGACCTCCGCCGCCTAGTCCAGGCCTTCGTTCTCAGCCACTTCATCTATTCTCTTCCGTATATTTTCCTTTCACGCACCGAGGAAGACAAAGTCAACAGCCTCATTCGTCAGGCATATAAGTCGGCCCTGTCTCTTCCCACATCTACTTCAACGGCTCGGTTACTGTCGACGGGCGTCCACAACTCCCTTACAGAGCTGACGGAGGCCCATCGCACGGCCCAGCTCCTCCGTCTCTCCCGCACTCGGCCTGGTCGCGCACTTCTCTCAACCCTTAAACTCTCCCCTCTTACCCCTCTTCCCACCTCACTGCCCATCCCTTCCCACGTCTACTCCCTGCTAACCGTTAATCCCCTCCCTAAGAATATGCACCCTGAACACCACCCGACCCGTAAAGCAGCGCGAGCCTCCGCGCTCTGGCGTCAGTACGAACGGCAACCCGCCGTGGCTTACGTGGACGCCGCCCCGTACCGCCACTACCCAGCCCATGCCCTTGCAGTCACTGACAACTCTTTTCGACCCACTCTTACTGCCTCAGTATACACTTCGACCTCGGTCGAGGCCGAAGAGGCAGCTATTGCCCTTGCCATCACGCAAACCTCCGCGGAATACATTTTCAGTGATTCCAAGCCTGCAGTCTACAACTACGCGGTTGGACGGGTGGCATCCCCGGCCTCCGGTATCTTGCGTTCCGACACTGTTCCCTCTCGCCCAATCCAAATCATCTGGGTGCCCGCTCACGCGGCCCATCCTGGCAACGAGGCGGCCAATTCCATCGCTCGCGATTCGACTGACCGAGAAAGCCCGCCCCCGCCGAGAATGGATACGCGCGATGCGCTCCTCACGCACCACGATATCACCTTGCACTACCGCCTATCTCGTCTCACCTTTCCCCCACCGCACAAATCCCTTTCCCAGCACCACCAACACTTGTGGCGCCACCTTCAGGCCCACACCTTTCTTACTCCTGCACGTCTTGCCCTCTTCCACCCCGGGACGTACTCGCCGGCCTGCCGCTTATGTGACAGCTCCCGCGCCGATTACGATCACATCTTATTCTCCTGCCCGACACACTTGCCCCCTGCCTCTTGGCACCTAACCAGTCCGCAGCAGTGGAAGGCTGCTTTGTCCAGCACCGAGCCGGATCTCCAACTCCGGCTGGTGACCTGGGCAGAGGACGTCGCGACTAGGCACGGCCTGGACGCCACAACCGGCAGCCTGAAGGCCGCCCACAACGCTGCTTTTTAATTTTCATTACTTCGGGCCTTCTCAATAAAAGTTTTCCACCACCACCACCACCGTCCGTTTTAGCTTTGAAGGGAACCAGAAAAGGCCTAGTGACGATATCGGCGCCGTCGAGCGATCAGCGGCGGTGAATCTGCCGCACAAATGAGTCCCGGTCTCATCCTCTCTACGTACGGCAAGGAAATCTCGCCGTTTGCGAGCAAGAACCGCTGTCGAATGGCGGCCCGCGAATGGCAAATGGCGTGCGATGAGTTACCGTGCCGGTAACGTGGACTCAGTGCTTCTCAGGCTACCCGCTGTTGCTGCGGTGCCGGCCCGTGTTACGCGAAGCGTACCGCTATAGACCCTGTGTTGCGTGCACGTCTGGAAAGGCCAACACTGTCGCACTCTGTTCGCGCAGCTAATCAGACCGCTAAGTACGACTGTGTGGGAACGCGACTCCGCGAGCGATTTGGCACTTGCGTTGCGGGCTGTAATTACCGATTCGCAAGGGCGCACAAACGAGCAACACGACGAGGAAGAGCAGAAAGAGCGCGTACCTGCTAGCAGACTAACCGGAAGTCGTAGGTTCTTGTTCAACCAACGGACATCGTTTCCGCAGTTGACATCACACCCGATTCCCCCTGCTGACATCGTGACGACCGCTGGGGATACCGGAAAGGCGAGGGGAGGAGAACGGCATTGTTTTTTTTTGTGTGTGTGTATGTGTGTGTGTGTGTGTATGGCACTCCCGCAGCGCGTAGCGCTGCAGCGTTTGCCATCGTTGATCGTGACAGCATTCTGAACTCGATGAGCGTTTACTTGAAATGTTCAAAAAATATCTGAGATGGTTTTGGCCCTTTAAAGACACGGAAGACCATCTTCGAAGTGTTATTGGACCAGTGCACGATGTGCGATCGGTGATAGTCGTGCGACATCGTTCGAACAGCAGCAGGCAACGAACGGTACCATCCTTTGCCAATTAAGACTTCTTTACTTCTCCCCTCGGTGGGATCGGGTGCCACACCATAAGACGCACAAAAAACCAAGGGGACTGCTGCGCACACCACACACTGCGAGCGAGTACCAGTAGCGCGAGTCAGCCCACACCGGCCACCATTCGTCGGTCAGAAATCGAAAAACATCGAAACCCAGCAGAAGACCCAGCTTTGACGGAACTGTTCGGCACGGCTCATTCAAGGAGAGAGAACCGGCTTCCTCACTCCGAAAGAAACGCCGCTCACTTACTGAACCACGGCTCCCTCGGTCTTCAAGAGGGCGGCCCGCTCCTGAGCGCTCAGGAGCGAGCCGGCTCTTTTAAAGAGCGAGGGAGCCGAGGCGAAAAGAGCGGCTCGCTCCTGAGCGCGCTGGCCAAACCCTTGATCTTAAGGTAACTGGGGATATGATCACTCCCATGTGTCTCAATGTCTAAAAACCACTTTACACGAGTAGCCAAGCGACGTGACACAAAAGCCAAGTCTAAGCAACTGCTGTATGATGAGCCTCGTAAAAAGGTAGGGCTCCCATCATTAAGAAGAGACAGTCCATGGTCAGATGCGAATGAAGCCAGTCGTCGGCCGGTTGCGTTAATTTTAGAGCTTCCCCAGATAGGGTGGTGGGCGTTAAAGTCTCCCGTGATAATCCATGGACCAGGGGTTGCTGTCAAGATGTCTTCTAGTCTCTTGCTATCAAACCGGGTTGAAGGGGATAAGTAGGTACCCACCAGTGTAAAGGCTACCTTTTTCTTCTTAACAGTCAGGCAAACATACTGATTCTCATCATGAGGTGGCACTTGCTGAACGACGTAGGTAAGCTCCCGACGAATAAACACAACGACCTTGCTGCTTTCGCTGCAAGTTGAGGACATGATTGATTCGTAGCCGGATAGACGGATTGGGTTTGATAATTTCGGTTCACAGATTAAGATGATTGGGAAACGGTTAGAGTATACAAACTGACGAAAATGAGGCATCCGACATCTAAGTCCTCTGGCGTTCCACTGGATAATAGATGCCTCTCTGACCTCTTGGCGGAACGATTGGTGATTGCCATCCATGGTTCTACTCGAGGGCTGCTAGGACTGGGCTCAGCGCGTCCAGCACTTGCAGGCCACTTCGAGCGGCTGGGGTTGCAATACTTGTCAGTAGATCTTTAATGACATTCATTAGGGACCGCAGCATCGGTATGATCTGTCGGTCAACCCTTGGTACTTCATCCACCGAAGTGTGCGTGGAAGTAGACATCAGGCGGGGAGGCTCCTTGGCAGGCTGTGTGCGCGGAAGCGCAGGCCAGTCTTCCGCGGCTTTAGATTTCTCAGTCTCAATCCTCTTCGTGCTTGTATGTTTACTTGCACTCGAAGGTAGTGGGTTGGGTGCGTTCTGCGTATTATCAACACCACGTCTTGTACGCTTGCGTCGACGATTACGCCGGCGTCGTACAGTCTCAGTAGCTTCCCTGTGGGATGAGCTGTCTCTGACCATTTGTTTAAGCACGGCAATTTCTCTCCGGATTCGCGGGCACTCTTTGGATGAGGCATCATGGGATCCATCACAGTTACTGCACTTTAAATATGTTGCGCGGCAAGCGTCCACAGTGTGCGAAGCAGCGCAGCGTGGACAAACCGTACCCTTTGTATAGACGCCCTTGACATGGCCGATCTTTATGCAGTTATGGCACTGAAGTGGCTTGGGCACGAATGGGCAAACAGCATGTCGGAAGTGGCCAACCTTGACATGCGAAGGAATGGAATCGCCCTTGAATATCAACTTCACACAGCGGGAGTTGCCAAGGCGGAGCACATATGTGATGATCAATAACTCCTTCGGTCACTGGTTTGATGAGAATTGGCAGATCCGAGTTCGCTATGGCCAAATAAATGCCGTAAATGACGCCCGCCATGCTGGATTCGTCCAATGGTACACGCGGTCGGAATTTGATGCCTCCCAAATCTGTTATTTTCCGAAGCTTGTCCAACGCGCTACAATTTGTGGCGTCCACAGCGAGGATATTCTTTCGCGTGTTTATTCGAACTTCCCTTATGTCATTCGGCGCCACCCCCTCGAGGAACATGGAGAGAGCTTGCCTGTTAAGCGTTCGGAGGCTGATGGAGGAGTCCTCGGGTACGAAGAGGATTGAGTGCGGCCAGCGTTCAATTTCTGACTTCATTGTTAATGTCATCGCTGGTGAGGACACTTTGAGAAACCTTCTTTTGGCTTTCCTGCTCATCACAGACTCAAAGCTGTCATCCGACGAGTCGTCGCCGGCGACCGAGTACAGTTTGGTGTCCTCGCTGGTGGTAGACCAGGAACCTCGTTTCCTCGACGAGCTCGCCATGGTTGACCTTTGGCCGGGTGTCATCGCATTTGACTCCGCGTCCATGGCCACAAGGGAGCGAGCCTCGCTGATGACCTCGCTGTTGCTGGACCAGGCGCGTTGATTCCCCGGGGAGCTTGCCATAGCAGACCTCAGGCAGGGCGGGCCTGTGGAAGGCTCCGCCTCCGTTGCCACGAGGCAGGGAGCAGCGTCCCCGAAAAACGTGGAAAGCTTGATCAAAATGCAAGGAACAGAGATAGAAGCGTTCTATCAAAGAGGTACTTCGTCGTCGTCGTCCGCACTTTGGCGGACGACGAAGACTTTAATTAACTTGATCATAAATTCAAGTACACGACATTTTTTTTTGCATTCCGCCTCCATCGGAATGTGGTCGCCGCAGCCTGGAATATCACCACCGACATCCGGCAGCAAAACGCCATAGCCTGCGAGTCACCGCAAGGGGTGTTCTTCGCTGTAGTATTGACCCTTTTCGCGGCGATCCCGTGGGCGCTGCCATGTTTGATCACGTGGTGACGCGTCCATCACTTGCCTCAACTGCCTCCGTTGCCTGCTTGTTTACAATGGAAGTGTATGACGCCGGCGCCGCTTAGAAAGCCTTTGTTTTCAGAGATATCGTAGACGGTAGCTGGGTGGACGACACGAAGCTTTGACCACAGCTTCAGAGAACATGTAAAAGCGCTTTCGAAGCTCTTTAAGCTTTGTCCTAACGGCGCGAGCAGCGTAGAAGGTGCTTGTTCTAAAAGCGGGGCTAAATATCTTTCAATCTATCCAAACATTCCGCTCATGAATTGAATCAGGACTAGTGTGTTTTGCTCTTTGTTCTTTATTTGGCAAATATTTTGAAGCAGCGGCTTGTCAGTTTCTGACTCAGTGAAGTTCCTCGGTGCAGTCACTATCTGATTATTTTCTGCCTAAACGCTCGCGGGTGTGCTCAGTTCCGATAGATTTGTTCTTGCTGCGCGCAAGGCTTGGAACTTAGCTGTTTTGTACATTGTAATACATTGTAGCAACTATATATTATCGCTAGTAACTCGCTTACTCTTGTGAACCGTCACGAAACATTCAGCTTCGACCATTCGTGCGCCATCGGTGTAGTCCTTCATTTATTGTGCGTATATAGTGTGAATATATTCATGTGTTCGCCCATTCACTTATTCTTGATACGTCGGCGATAGAGTGGGCATAAGTTTTCCTGCCACTTAGGATAGATGCGTATAAATAACGTGCGCGAAGCTTACTATGACAGGAAGCGGCGCTACTCCCTTTGTCATTGTTTAACGAGCGGTACTCACTCTTGCCGACGTTCTGTTGCTGAAGCCATTTCTTTGGAGGTTAGCGATTCAATGCTGGCAGATGAGCAAATTTCCGTATCCTCGAGGAAAGCCGTACATCTCGAAGTGCCGGTAACACGTTCGGACAGTTGCAGCAGCTGTCGGCGAACTTGGCCACACATATTCATTCCATTCTTTAACATTCCAGTCCCTATTTTTGCAGCCTACTGCACACGTCTTCAATCCACATGATTCAATCTAGCATGATTAGAGCACAGTGCGTTAGCGAAAACTCAGTTGCATTTCCGACAGCTGATCGCACAGAAGCAAGGTAAAAGCGGTAATGGTTTCGTATTCGTGCGCGGTCGCTGAGGAGACGTATGGCGCGCCGCCGTAAGCGCCATCTCGTTTCTCTAAAACAAACTGCTCCGCGAAAAGGGTCAATATTGTCGGTGGTACGCAGTCATACTATACTGCTGAACTTTACAACATTTTATTGCGATAGCAATTATATGGACACTTCAACCGGATTTCTGCCGTCGTCGTCGCCGTGAGGTTCCGTATAGATAAAATCTTCGCCGCGCGCCGTATGCCCCAGCGGAAGCGTGCGGGGACGCGTGCTATCACGGAGAGCGAACGCACTCAATCTCCCACGCGCAAGCAAGGAAGCGGAAAGCCAGCGCCGGAGGGAGCAGGGGTGGGGGGGGGGGGGGGCACTTCTCTGCCAACAACCGCGCTCGTCGCTCGTCCGCACAGTCTCTTATCTCTCCCACGCGCACGCAAGGAAGCGGGAAGCCAGCGCCGGAGGGAGCGGGAGGGGGGGGGGGGCACTTCTACGCTGCCAGCAACCGCGCTCGTCGTTCGTTCTACTGCACCGTCTCTTATCTCCACACGGCTCTGACCTTTATGCGCCATGCATTCGCCACTCAGTTTCCGTTGAAGCGATAGACCGCACGTACCTTCGCCCGCTGCCAGCGTTTTGACAGTCGTTGGCTGCAGTCATTCAGTGTGATCTATTCATGTTTGTTTGTGCGCGCTCACACCACGCTTGTTCATTCAGTTAGTAATAGTCGGGCCACATTTTCCAACGCACGCTACACATGCAATGCTGCCAAGATCGGCAGTGCAGCACTACAGGTGTGTCCCTTCGCACGCGCTGCCCACGGTAAGCGCTTCTCATCAACACCACCGTTTCACACGCGCCTTCTCGTGGTCATCGAGTCTCTCTTCATGTCGGTCTACTTACGCCGCAGCACACCTGCTTACTTAATCAGCTCATGTTTACTACAATTCATATTGCTACCAAGGCCGCTCACCTTACTTCGTATGACATTGCTGTGTTGCTATCGCATTCATTGATTCGCCCTTAGGGCGAAACTGTGACATTTTTATTTGTCACCTGCCGAAGTCAAGGTAAATGGCAAGGCGTATTTGCCTAGGATATCGACGACAAGCAGTGTGTGTGAAGGGTTGACTTGCTCTTCGAATGGTGAATTCAGCATGCACGAGAAACCGAAGATGATTTCCAGAGGGTTAATCTCATCTGCCTGGTCCTTGTAGCTGTGCGCCTCATGTGGTCCAAGCAAACTAATTTACAACTTCGACATAAGTTGGTGCAATGCATCTTGCCTTTGTGTTAGAGAAGACGCAAAATTATTGCGGCAAGTGATATTAGTAGGTGCCGCGTGGTACACAACTCGAGAACTTACATCGCTCAAAGTGGACATAAACTGTAACAATGCCCTGAGAACTTGCGCACACTTATATATATATATATATATATATATATATATATATATATATATATATACTATAGGCAACCCTACTGTGCATGAGTATAACTACGTGTCACAACGCTTGGCGACGTCCATTTTTGCCTGACGCTTCTAGGGCCGTGGAATCTAAACAGGCCTGGATTTAAATATGGTGAGCAAATGCAGAATAATGGAGTAAGCATGCGCATTGTCACTGACTATACAAACGAAGTGTGCCTAACGTTTGCACTTATCGTACGATGTCGGACAGAATGGCCACGTCTGCTTACTAAAACGGGGTTGTAAGCACCGAGTCTCTGAAGAATTCTTAGTCTCCTAATTGTTCTCGGATAAAACAAACACGTCAGACAATGTTAATTTTGAGAACATATCGGTACCAGAACATATTTCTTTCACCTTTACACTGTGACCTCGCTTTCCGTAGCACCACTCTACTGCTGCAAGCGCGACAGCAGCCCTTCACGCTCTCTTAGTATGCCAATTAAAACAGAGGGCAAACGTCGCTCGCACAGTTATGGCTGTGAAGTAGGTGATACCGCGGAATCTCTAGTTCCGCCAACTGCTGCACGCTCAAGCGAGGACAGCTGCACTCATCAGCGCCGCCGCTTGAATTAAGGCTTTTATCGCGCTCCTCGGGCGCCTCTTCGCGCAGCGAGCGCTAAGCACCACCATACACGCGGGGTGGCTCGTCCGCGTACACCACGTTGCCAACTCGGAGCCACGACACGAGGCACTTTAGGAAAATAGAACGCGGACGCCGGTAGTGCGTGGGGGGCGGGGGGGGGGGGGGGGGGGAGAGCGCGAGGCTGGAGAAAGTGATAATAATCAGCTCTTTGGAATAAATGGCCGTCTCGCTATTCAAGAGCTCCAGCGCTACTGCCCGTCTCGCTGCTTTCGGCGTCCCCGTTCGCGTTTACGCTGTTTCGTGGTAACACGTCATCTTGTTGTGCGCGTATACCCGCTCTTCCCCTCCAACCCATTCCCTTCCCTCGCCGAGTCGCTCCTCTTGCGTCTAGATTAGGGAACGGGCTGTAAATAAGGCAGACGGAAATGCGTTTAGGGATAGGGGAAAAGGGGAAGACTGAAGGGCTCTCGGGCCGGTCGTTGTCAATGTTGTTGCTGGTTGCCGCCGTCTCTCCCGAAGCATTTTAACGCCCCTCCTTTCAACGCCCGCCCGCTGGCCGCGCGAGCGTGCGTGCCGCGACCGGAATAAAAGAAAACTATACTGAAGAAAACTGAGCAGAGGGCACAGCCGCCGAGAGAGCAGCGCTTGTGAGGTGGAAGAAAAAGCGCGGTGGTGGCGCTTGCTTCGTGGGGCCGCGCAGCCTGAGTGCGCTCCCGCTGCTTCTCTTGATCTGGTGGATTTTTGAGCGCCCTAATGAATCGAGTCCTCCAGATCCCGGTCTTCAGGAAGAGGACACATACACCGCGAGAAAAGCGAGAGAGAAGGGCTACTGGGAATCGATGCGGCGGCGGCAGCGACCGTCACTTCCTTTCCGCCCCTGCCTTCCGAGCGCTCATCGGCGCTCCTTTTGATTTAAACAGCCGCTGATAAACGAAACGCCCGAAGTTCCCCGTCCATTTCTGCTCTTTATTTGCTCGAGGAAGAGCACAGAGCAGAGCTCACGCGTCCGCAACTTGGCCGCCACCGCTGCATGCCCGCTCTTTGTGCTTCGTGCTTGCTAAGCTGCAGCTCATCCCCGCGGATGCGCATTTTACAGTCAGGGACTCGCATAAATGGACGCCCGAGCAATCTGAAGTAGTTCGGCGCGCCGGGTCTTCCTCATACCTGTTTTTATGCCGGTGCTGTGGCTGCTTGTATGCATGTAAGGATGGGCACTGGACGGGCACCTCAATAGAGGGAAATGATTTGAGTTTATCTTGCAAACATCCGTGTGCGGCAAATTCATCACTGCTTTTAGTTACCGCGTCGTTACATGTTTTTGTTGTTGTTGTTCTGAAACCTCGAGGTCATTTTTTCTCTTGAATGGAATACGTATGCTTCGTTAGTTCCAGAATGTAACGAGGAAATTGGGTGACTGAAATCATCAGCATAATAAACGTGGAAAGAAAAGCAAAGGTAGCACGGCGATATTGAAATGCGTAAACTCTTGCGCGCTGGTGCGCATTTTGCATGATGTACTCATCATGCCACATTGAGTTCTCATGGTTGATACCTGGTTGAGGCGTGGGAAACAAAAGATATGGCTTATCTCACGCGTATATTTTTCCTCCGTGTATAGAATTACCCATGTAATTCATGCGATTTCCCACCAATCACACCAGTGGACTGAAGGACAGGTGCCAAGTGCGTAGCTTGACAGCTCTTCGTGGTGAGAGGTACTACAGCGACTCCACGTCAAAAGTTGCTGTTTTACATCTTGTATTGCTTGGCACTAATACATTACACTGCGTGCATATCCTGCTCTTTATGAGAATATGTCCACCATGCCGGGTATAGTGAGATAATCTGCGTGCCTTCACAACGAATTGGCTGACCTGAAGTGACTGCATGGCGTGATACATTTAACGTTTTCACCTACCTGAAACAGCCTCTCGACCCTGCCATGTTGCACTGGAGCTCATCGAAATCTGCGCAAGTGTGCTTCTTACGCACCCACAGAGGTACCCTTCTTCCCAGATTCACGTCTCAGGAACATAGGTAGGCAAAATACACGGAACTCAGTCAGACTCACTCACAAAATGTATTTTTGCTTAAGGCTCACTCGGATTCAGACTTCCGGCCCAACGTCAGTCTGTATGAGTCCGAGTGCGTCCACTCGTGAGTGAGTTTGCCGACCTATATGTACAGGGAGCAGCGGGATCGATTCGAGACAATGAGAACAACAGCTGTCTCCAATACTCCTTCCAGCAGAGCACTCGCCTACTCAGAAAATAGGCTTTTTTTTTTACACGAAGCGGGCTCAGCTAAAGAAAGTTGTTTTAGATTGAGGAAGCAAAAGAAGGAGAGTTGTGCGTTGTAGGTTAAACCATCTCTCCGTAACAACGCCGAACAAAAACCCGGCTGGTGGGCTGCGACGTTCGAAAGCAAGACTGCCTGCTAACCATATCGCAGCGTTGCAGTCTTCTTTGCGCGCTTCCAACGGCTGTGCTCAACAGAAGGACAAGCGCACGCGGCACTGCAGGGTCCACAGCTGTGTGGGTTCTGTTTTGCCCAAGTGTCAAAGCAGCGGTGGCGGATCGCAAACTCATTGTTTGAACTGGGTCGCGGCACGCACCTCCAGCAGCGGGGTTTCGGCGCACGCGCCATCCCTGCACCGCGAGTATTCTCAGCGACCGTTAACAAAGTTTAAGCCCACTCGCGGGCCCACTTTTAAAAACGACCACCTTCCTGCATGCTGTGTCGCGGGGCAGGTCGCGTTTGCCGGTGTGGATCGTAGCAATTAGAGACGCGCCGGTCGGCTCATGCTGCCGCTCCGAAGTGTCGTGTTCTGTAACGAACGCCCAAATATTTTAATCAAATAACAGCACGCGTGCACTCTCATATAGCCCGACGAACCCCTCAAACTCCTTCATCCCCTTCGCTTAACTCCCTCATCTTTACTTTTTTTTTAACTCGATTAATTGCGCCAACATGCCGAGTGGTTTTCATAATTCTTGCTTCGGCTCGTGGTGCGCAGGCTCCTTGCGCGTAATCGTCTTAAGAAACCATGCGCTAATCAAATAAGTGCTCGCGAGCTGGCCCGTGCTGGGCAGCCGCTGGCGCTGCTTCCGGGCGAAGGCTGGCCCGCAGCCGGCGTGCGCGCGCTGCTCATGTGTGCTGTCGATAACCTGGTTAACGGGCAAATCTATTTTCGGGCTCGTCTAAGGCCCCGCGGCGGTGCGCGCAGCCCTATCCTGCAGCCCGGCATGGGCATCACGCGCCCTGCCTCGTTGCCTCGTGTACAGCTGGTGGAATACGCTCCCGGCCAGGTGACATGGCAGGCACACTTCGCCACTGCCCCCCCCCCCCCCCCCCCCCCCCCCCTTCTTTGCTCAGTAGCTTGTTTTCTGTTTGCGAGCGATCGCTGCATGATCATGTCGGAAATCGGGAATTCCTGAGAGTGAGCGTCCCAAAGGTCCCTGGTATGTCCTTTCCAGCGACACCTCGAGGAAGTATAGTGAGTGGCACTGCGCTCAGCGTTGGACAGAAGGGATTTTTATTTCTTAACTTCGATAGCTCACAGAGTGGTATGCCGAGTACTACACATTTAGAGATAATAGTGTGTGACAAGGGAAGAGGAGAACAAAGAGGAACTAACGGCAGGTGCTCTTGAAATTTAAATACATACGCACACATTAGCACCACTTAAGACGACACACGCGCATATTGCCATGCGTACATTATGTTACTTTTTTCCAGTGACCATTCATCACCAGATTGCCACCCTCACTACAACTGTAACGGCTAGTGTTTCTGTGATGACGGTGATGACGACGACGATGATGATTGATGATTTCTAATGGCATCCCCTTTGAATCAAAGTGGTGATAAATAGTCACGTAGGCTGTATGAGCTACACACATGTTGGAATATATCGCAGTCTATCCCTCTGCCTATCTCTGCATTATCTCGTTACCTATGCATCTGAGCATGCCGCTGCCATCTCTTCCATGCGTTGTTTTTTTCATAAATACTACGAACGGTTCTTGCTATATCGCGACCGCTGGCCAGTTAACGCTAGCTTTGATGACGATGATGATTTCTTATGACATCTCCTTTGAAATGGGGTGGCGACAAATAGTCACCTAGCCTGCTTGAGCTAATCAGGCTTTACTATACATCTATAGGAATATACCGATGTTGGCTATTTCAACTTTATCTATTCTGTCTTCATTAAAACTCTATATTGTGCAGTTACCTATGCCTGTAACAACTTCGGCTCTTTATACCTCTTCCCTGCTTTTTTCTATCAATACTTAAAAAGTCTCTTGATTTTTTTCGACCGCTGACCAGTTAATTCTTCCGTGCGCTTTGAATTCCGGCACTTCGAGAAATTGGACGTTTCCTACGGTTCTTGTTTCGGTGAATATCTCGCAGTCTATTGCGATGTGCTGGGCGTCTTCGGACTTTGATGCAGCGTGCCCATGCATCCTCCTGTCGCGAATATTTGCTTCGGTATGTTTTTATCCTCAGGCAGCCAGCTGGGGCCTCAAATATCAAGGAATTTCTCTTTGTGTTATCGTGCGGATTTTGTCTTCTGACTTCTTTCTTGCCGTATTCGTAATTTCCATGAACTTATTTTTTTGTTCCCCATCTTTTGCATCCAGTTTATCCAGTCTCTAAGCAGAACGTTTTGTTGGGCTAGTTGGTGCATGTTACTGAAGTCTTAAAGCGCCAAACAGAGGACAGAAGAAGAGACACGGACGAGCGCTTTCTCTTCCGTGTCTCTTCTTTTGTCGTCTGTTTGGCGCTTTAATACTTCAGTAGTATACCATCTCTGTTTCTCTCGCTTTCTTTTTGATGACACCGAGCTGTCTATTTGCACTCTCAGTTACCTTGTACTTAGTTGACAACTTTCTTGACCTCTTCCTCCATTTCGTGTCCACGTTTTTCAGTTACAGACATTTGTTCACATTAGCCGACCATTTATTTTCATCCCCGTTCCTGAATTTTGCTTCAAAACTGATTTTTCTCTGTCACCCTGCAGTGCTTCATCTGTGGTTTTACCGTGGGCCCTCAATGCCCAACGGCCCAGCGATGTTTTCGTCAACTTCCAACCTGGTGGACCTCTGGTTGAAGATCTTTGTAAAAGTCGGTTCGACCACCCCGACAAGCAACTCTCCGACACCCGCCTCATTCATGTTCCGGCAGCTGTTTTGCGGCTCCACTTGCCGAATGGTTGGTGCTCTGCTAAAGGGAGCTGCCTCGTTCTGAGAGTGGTCCAACTAGTTGCCATTGTCTTCTCTCTTGCAGATTCCTCCAAAACCCAGTTTGAACGAGGAAACCACCTAGAGAACGGGGCATGCCTCCAAAAGCGACGTCCTGAGGCTCTGCTTCAAACCTTCCAGAAGCACCCAAACGAGTAGACGACCGTTTACGCAAAAAAAAAAAAAAAAAAAAAAACGCAGAGGCTAGAAAGCTTTAGAATAGCGCTAAACGCTTTACGTACGTTGAACGCAAGCACTTTGTAAAACGAATGGCAACGCATGGGAGAAGAAATCATAATGATGATGATAATTATCGCTAATGGCACCCTTCTTTTTTTTTTCTTACTTTTTTCTTTTTTTTCCCGCAGGCGTTCATTCCGTTATGAGTGGTATTTGTGGCGTGCGGCTAGGCTAGCTTATTCAACCCTCATTAAGCAGTCTCGCGTTCTTTGTACGGTATCAAACATAAAATATTTTACGTTTTACGTAGCGGCTCTTAATCCTATAATTACTTATCAGGTTTCCTGTGCATGTCGCCTGTCGCGGTGGCTGTCGCGGTGGTGTCGCGTTTTCCGCTGAACACGAGGTCACGGCCTATGTGTTCTAATTTCCACACACACAAACAACAGGCTATGTGTTCCAATTTACTCCCTAATGGCTTAAATACAATAATCAATTTATTTAAATAGCACAGCCACGCAGCTACTGACAAGTCGACAGTTTGTAGCCATTGACCAGGTGATGTCACTTTTCAAATCCCACAAAAAGTTATTCTCCTAGCCCTTGCAGCACGGGTAAATTCTTCTCTTTAACCGCAGTGGTAGCCCAGTGGCTATGGCGCTGCGCTGCCGAGCTCCGTGTCGTGGGTTCGATGCGGGCCGCGGCAGCCGCATTGCGATGGTGGCGAAATGCAAGAACGCTCGTGTACCGTGCATTGGGTGCATGTTAAAGAACCCCAGGAGGTCAAAGTTAATCTGGAGCCCCTCGCTACGGCGTGCCTCACAATCAAATCGCGTTTTAGAGCGCAGCTCTGAGGCGCCCGTTCCTCTGGCGAGCGTCCGTCGGCGTAACCGAGCGAACGAGCACAGCGAAAGATGAGAGTCAACGCGGAGCGCCGCGGGAGATGAAAGACGCGAGGAGGATAGCGAACAGCTAGGAGGGTGTAGCGGGCGGAAAGCGGAGGAGGGTATGGCGAAAGCGTGAGAGGAAAAGCGTAGTGCGGCGACGAGATGGCGCCAGAGCAGCGGGCGTCGTCTGGAAGGTCTGTCGGCGTCACCCACGGGCTGGCTTTTGCAATCTTCAGATTAGCGAGGCAATCACGCCACACTTCCCTGCGTTTGCAATGTGCCGCACGAGACAGGTTGTCCGCGCCAGCCAATATATCGCGAAATGAAAACGCATATGCAGCTGCGCTCAAATTTCACTTAGGGAGTACAGTATCGTAATCGTCGGTGATCTTTTTTTTTTTTGTACGTAAAGCCTGAGAATTAAATTTTTTAAGCTTCTCACTATTTTGCTGGGATATTGGAACTGAGATCTTGAGAAGCGCAGGAAACTACGTGTACAAGAAACGTCAGCTGTTGACGTCTTATCACGTCTCCCGATCCGAATCACGCAAGCAGAACCATCTTCCTTATTTAGACGTGGTGATTACGGCTTATGGCGTGCCCTTGTCTTCACTCCGAGATCGGCACTCCAGAACATTGGCCATGATTTATCATACGCAAGCTAGATGTTAATTTAAATGGTCACAAATGGCGCGATCATCACTTTGTCAGTACTGCGACAGGCACAAGCAAAAACAAAAAAAACGAAGAAAAAAGTTTATCTTTATTCTAAAAAAAAAAAAGAGAAAACGGGAAAACAGCCCTGTTACACGTGTCGCCAAGCAAAGCTCTAGACAAGCGTGGCCAAACAGCTAGTGCATGTGCTAACCATCGTTTTGGCGCATCGATGAATTGGTGACGAAAGTGCATGCCACGAGTCATAATCACCACGTTGAAATAAGGAAGATGTTCGGCTTGCGTGGTGCAGACCTGGAGACGTCATAAGTCCTCAACAGCTGACTTATGTGTACTCGTGGTTCACGAGTACACATAAGCTCTGAGCTCGCTCCTCAAGCGAGCTGAGTTCCTCTATGAGTTCCAGTTTCCGAGCGAGAAAGTAAGAAACATTCTCGTTCTACAGGGGCAAGGAGAAGAACTTTTCGTGTGATTTGAAAACTGATGCGAGATCACCACGTCAGTAGCTACATACATTACATTGTCAGTAGCCGCGTAACTGCGCTAATTAAATAGATTATTTAGTGTATTTAACTAATTAGAAAGAAAATCAGAGCATGTAACCTGTTTCCTAACGCGCGCCATTTTCGAAATCCGGATTCTAAAAAATTGCGTTTTCTGTTTTGAGGGTTCTAATTTTAGGAATTATTGGCATTCTTCTAAAAAAACTCCCAGTATAAAGGATGCTTCAGTCTAATTTGTGCAAAGTCTATAAACAACAGTGAGGGCTACGTAAATGCTACCTATGCAGTAGTGTTGACTAGCCTCTTGGACAAATCAGACTATGGTTTGCGATGAGAATAATTGAATTATTCACCAAGTTGACCAACCTATTAATTAACTTGCATATGAATGCATATAAATACAAATCACTCAATGGAAAGGTTGTAGAACGTTTCACTAATCCAGGTCATATTCAAAAGGCTGAAGACAAACGAAACGATAGTGACGTAGGGCCAGGACTTCTAGGAAATAATTTCTGCCTCAATGCATAAAGCGACGTTTCGTGAAGAAAGTAACTCCGCAAAGTTCGGGAATTAATATCTCGAAACTGGTGCCATCCTGAGAATTCGTTCCAAGTGGATCCATCGTTTTGCGAGCTCCTCGGCTAATATGGATCATAAGGTAACTAGTTAAAAACTTAATTAGTGAATTTTTGTCAATTAGTAAATTATGCATTTAATTTTTTTGTGCAAGTAATGACCGCCTCTTCGAGTAGACCAGCTCATCAACTAGAATTGTGCTATCTGCCACAGGCAACCTTCAAAATTTTTTGAAAGTGTTCGCTGAAACACCGTGTATATATCTTGCCTGTTGAAGTTATGCGCCCATGCGAGAAAATGATAAAGCGCATAGGACAATTAATAAGGCTGTTTCAGAGTTTTCGCCACTGACAACCTGCAGAAATGGTGAAGCGGTTGTGGCGGCCTGTGGAGATGCATTGAAGACGGTGACCTTGACTGTGGCTGTCGCCTCTTAAAAGGGACGCTATAAAGAGAAAGATAAGTTGAGCAGTACTTGTAAATTACGCTTCCACAATACCAGAAAAAATTAGAGGACGCTTAAGCTTCGCCTTTAAGAGTGGAACGCGACAACGTTATCGGGCCCGTTCGCATCGCATTTTAGGGGCGAAGCTCCTTAGGGTGTAGGTCTGTCCCTCCTCTGTAGTATGTAGTAGTAGTAGTCGTCGTCGTAGTAGATAGCCACGTCTACATTTATGAAAAAAAAATTCCGAAAGTTCTGTCCGTAGCGCGGAATCGAACCAGGGACCCCTCGCTTCCGAACGCGCGGCGCTAACCACTACGCCACAAAGCGCACATGGACACACGCACCACGATGACAATAAATACCCAACATTAACGAAAGACTGCGCGTTTCTAACGCGTCTATGCTAGCGCATTACGTCCCGTGTAAGAAGCTGGTGTAAGACGCTGTGGCTTCTCCGCCTTACCCCCGTATTCATAAACGCTGATGGCGTCGGCAAACGCGGTGCACGTTCCGGCATGTGTAAACGGCTGCGTAAGACGCTGTGGCCTCTCCCCCTTACTAGAGAGTACTGCACGTTTCTAACGCGTTTGTGCTAGCGTCCCCTTAAGCGGGAGATGGTCCAATTATAATGAAGGGCGCTGTTATAAAATAGGAATGACGTCACATATGGCGCGTGTCATTGGTGGAAGTCAATCGTTCTATTTAGTGCGGCGAGACTGGGCGAATTACACGGAAGATTCACGGTTTACCGATGATTCCCTGCGGAGCTTCGCCCACTCATCATCATTCACCCCGTGGATATGCGGTGTTTTTTTTTTTTCTTTGAGGAGGCTTCACTGCAACACAGAACGTTGGAAAGCCAGCTTACACCAATCTCCTTAAAGCCGGCTTCACTATTAAACAGAAATGCATTGCAGGGAAGGCGTTTTTCCAGGGGAATTATAAGTTGTCTTATATTAATATGTGAAGGCCCTGGGACGTTTTTTCATTCTTTTATTAAGTTTTTGCTATTGCCCCGACGCGCGCGCGTGTCCGAAACGCATTAGGCAGACCAAGTCCCAATTTGACCTGTCGAGGATGCGAGCGCCATCTGGATATGATTTTCATAAGTAATCTACCCGAGCGCGCCGCTGTTGGTATGGTAGAAATGCTGGAAAAGGGGTTTGTGTTTGAGTTTCCTCGTAACAGAATTATGTTTTCTCGTACATTCAAATTACAATCCGACGCCACCATGTCTGTAGGTTGTGTTTAAGTCGTACTTTACCATTTTTCTGACGGATTTCACTGTGAGAAATTCAATTTTTGTTCACTAACACCTTGCGCCACGTGGAGGGCCTGCGCGGTCGCGGTGGTTCGGGATGATTTTCTCCTTCACTAACACCTTGTGCCACGCAGAGGGCTTGCGCGGTGGGGATGGTTAGGGATGATTTTCTCCGTCACGGACGCCGACGCCAAATTTTCTGTGACACGGGGCCCTTAACGCTGTCACGTTAAAGGCTACTGTTACCGTATGACGAGGCTCGGTAAGCCAGAAAAGACGCAAGAAATGAAAGACTCCGGGCGACCCCGCTTTGAAATTCTCGCACCAGCTCGCCGCGATGTCGAGGATTTTGACGGCGTCTGCTGGGGCCTCGTTAATTTTGCATCGGTAAAGACAGACTACGTTGCATTTTAAAAGAGCCAAATAGTCAAGTTAGCAGGTTTCAGGAACTTTGACTGAGCCACAACAGCGCCCCCCGCCCTCCCTAATTAAAAAAGAAACACTTTCAGACCCTGACGTCAAACGTTAGGGTTTTTAGCGCCAAATTCTAAAACTAAAATTGACCTTCACTTTTTGTTCTAGTAATCAACCTATTACCTTAAGGTAATATACCAGGTGTTCAAAATTAAGCTTTAAGAAATTTTTAAAAATCGCCTGTGGCAGATAACATAATTCTTATCTTTAGGCTGGGTTATTCGAAGAGGCGGACATTAGTAGCACGAGAAATCGAAACACATATTCAACTAATCAAAAATAATTCACTAATCAACTTCTTAGTTCATTGCTTTACGACGAGATTATCATCATCATCATCATCATCATCATCATCATCATCATCATCATCATCAGCCTGTATTTATGTCCACTGCAGGACGAAGGCTGCCTGTGATCTCCAATTACCCCTGTCATGCGCTAACTGATTCCAACTTGCACCTGCAAATTTCCTAACTCCAACACCCCACCTAGTTTTCTGCCGTCCTCGACGAGATAGTATTTCCCAAAGTGTGGTATGAAATACATGGGCGTTCCAGTTACTTTTGCGCTTCATTGTATGAAACAAAATTTTGGTAAAAAAGTGGAACAACAGTGCATTAATTATTTCGGCGAGTTTGATGGCACATATCTCCAAACTGGTGTCATTCTGGAAATTCATTCCAAGTGGATACGCCTGACAAGCTCACCGGCTACAGTTCGTATATTTCAATGTGTTGTAAAGTAATGAACTAAGAAGATAATTAGTTGTAAAGTTTGTTAATTATTTTTTTAATTAGTTAAGTATGTGTTTCGATTTCTCGTGCTACTGATGTCTGCCTCATTGAATAACCCAGCTCAACGATAAGAATTATGTTGTCTGCCACAGGCGATTTTTAAAAATTCCGTAAAACTTAAAAATGAACACCCTGTATATAAGAAATGATTGCATAGTGGAGGCGTTGTGGTAAATGAAAACTTTATGTGGTAAATGAAAACTTATTTTATTTATGCCAAAAGTTTCGAGAGTGGAACTCTCTTCTAATGGGCAGTTTCAAAGCTTGTTTATACGTCTGTGTGCGTGTGACACAGGTTGTTGATTCGAAACTTCATTGCGAGCAATTTTCTCGCTGCGCGCGAGTACGTGCCACAAGGTACATTTACACATGCAGTGCGATTTAAAATTTTTTTCCCACTGGGAAACATTTAACCCATTAACGTTCAAAATTGATTGGATGTTCCTGAATACGCTCTACAGTTAGCTAGTTAATCTTCATTACTTAGTCAAATTAGGCTTAAGAGAGCTCCTCAAGGAAACATCCAGCAATAATGAGTTGACTGCATTCGGGCACCGTCCATGGCCTTTCTTCAATACTTCGCTCGTTAGCTGGAACACTCCATATGTTGCGACACTACCCCTACATTTTACTTGTGAAATGCGCATATTATGAACAGGAGGCCACGCCCCTTGGTGAGCAGGAGTTACCGCAATGGCAGTGGATGCCTGCGTAAGGTCATGTAAAGCGCTGCAACTTCTGTGGCTTTCCCAACTAGCAGTTTTCAATGTGCGGACCGATCTATCTGACTGATTGCGTAAACGTTGTTAAGCGCGTTACTGAGCCCATATATTAATATTTTGAACGTGCAGACAGGCGTCGCATTTGCTTACCTTCACTGGCCGCGATACAATAAGCGAAACTAATGCGCTTGCGCACCTTACTTTTAACATTAAATGATATCACCAGGGTGGATTAGCTTTGACAACAGCGCATGTGTTTTGCTACCGCGTTCGCACGGAAGCGGGAAGGGAAAAAAAATATCAAAAAGCCAGTCGTTGGGTATCTCGCATCCCTTAGAACAGCAGGAAGAAAGCACAGAAAGAGAAGTTCGGGTTTTCCGTTGGATAAGCTCGCTGGCGGCAATTGAAGTATAGCGTTTCTCTCTATAGCGGGAGCCTTTTTTTTTCTTCCTACGGAAAACGTTAACGCAAACAAAAAGCGGCGATGTTTTTGCCTAGGGGTGTACCGGCGCGTCTCCAAACAAATCGCGTGCGTAAGAGACTAGAAGGGCCCGCCTGATCCTATATCTCTTCTCCTTCTCTCGACCGGCGTCAGCAGGCGACGTGCGCTCGTCCCGTGCCTCTTAATTAGGACTGATTCGCGCTCGTCGTGGGAGCCTCGCGGAAGGATGCCGTTTTAAGGCTTTAGGAGAGCCACCCGGGAAAAGAATGAAGTGGGGGCGGATAGGAGGCAACGGAGCAAGAGCGGCTCTGAAGTAGGCGCTTTCGAGTCGCATTTGTCTTGGTTACGGATTCATTAGTTCTGTGGTTTCGCACGACACAGGTGCCTCTGTAATGTGTCCTGGCGTCTGTACCTCGCACACCGCGGGTGCGCAAGAGGAAACAATCTATTTCTTCGGGCGCAGCGAGATTAATGGACGAGATGTGCCAAAACTTATGCCACGTCTCATTCCGGTTGAATTCCCTGACACGCGCGTTCAGTTTTCCGATTAAAATCGGGAGTGCGTGAATGCAGTTCTGGTCGACGCTTCCACGCGAGAGACTGCCGGGTTTCTTCGCTGGTACGTGCTCACTTTCGTCTCCCTGTGGCACTAGCACGCTTAAAATGCATGGCGTAAAAAAAAAAGAAAAAAAAAAGAAAGAGAGATAAAACGTTTGTGCCTCGAGGGAGTCAATTCCATTTGCTTAAAACATGGTCCCTATTACGCATCCGCTCGAACGATATCTTGAGTTTGAAGAGTGCGTCAGCAATGGCATTTCGCTCCTTCGTTATAAGCCTTTCAATGAGAAGAAACAAGGCATTTAAGTTTACGTTCAAACTCCTTGTCGCTTGGGTTTCCTCGGATAGCTGGTTTTCCATCGTATTCAATCAATTTAGATTGCGCCATGGTTGTGCGCGAGACCAGCTGCGCATCGTGTTGTTGGCTTGTCACGTGGTGCTCGAGCGAGGCGGTGATCGCGCGGGGTAGAAGAGCCCCGTCGGCGCCGCTGAGCGCATACTCCGGTGTGGTGAGAGGACGCTCACGCAGCAAGAACGACAAGGAGGCACATCGAAGAGAGAAGGCGTGCGGGGCGCCGATGCACAGCCGACGTGAGCAGTCTGCCGTTTGGAAAGTGCCCGCGACGAGGCAGCGTGTGCCATCGCGGCTAAACGGCGCGCGCGCCCCTCGCCTCCGCAAAGACACGCGCTCCCAAGAGGCGCGGTCGCTCTTTCGCTCCGACGCGAGAGGCCGCGTTCCACGGAACCCTTGACCCGTCGCTGCTCCTGCGGTGCTCTTCTTCGGCCCATTGCGAAGCGCGATTAGGGAGAACTACTCCGCGGGGGATGTTCGCGAGATCCCCCTCGCTTTTTTTTTTTTCTTTTTTCCTCGCTTCCTCGAGAGCAGAAGACGCCGGTGTGCACGGCACAATGCTCCCTCGACACCACCCACTGGAACACCCCGCGGGCGTCCCGGGTCGCCTCTCGAGTCGCGGACTTCCCGTCGCGGTCTGCTGGCCGCGATCGATGCCGGTTACGCGGACGCCGGCGCAGCCTCGCTGGCATGCCGTCGTCAACCGCTGCTGAAACTTGTCGGCGTCGCCTATGGAAACTATATATTCTTGCCAAAATTTGGGATAAAATATTAGGTATTGCTAAAGCGAGTAAAGCAATGCTATTGCGATGCAGACAACGAACCCGGTTTGGTATATGCAGTAGCATTGCCTGCACAGCCCGACGCTCGGACTTGGAGACTGTGCGCTAAGCTTTCTGGCTTGCTCTAGCGGCGGTCCGTTGTACCTTTAATAATCCTTCCTCAGACTACTCATTTCCTGCCGTTCCATTTTTCTCTCACAAGAGCACCCCACAGCAATGGCTAAACGGCTATGGTGTTCTGAAGCTAAACAAACGTCACGGGTTCAATTATTGGCCGCTGTGGTAGCACTCTGATGATGGCGAAATGGAAAGGTTCTGGTGAATGGAAGAACTACATGCAGTCAACATGAATCAATACCCGTTGCCTAAATCATCTTTCATAGCCCCTCGTGTAACTTGGGGAGGCTTTATTGCGGTTAAATGTTGGCATGATTGCTATTTGCTTGCTTATTTCCTTACTCTTGTTACGTAGGAAGAATATATGAATATAAAATAGATGGGGATAAAGTATCTGCATTTTGGGCCAAGGTTGTATTATGATATATAGCTATACATAAGACCACTTATCCCATACATGACGACTTATAGTGTATATCGCATATACTGGGTGTGTTTGTGAAACCTTTAAGTAATATTTAAATATAGGCATTTCGAATTAAAGGCATGGTTCCTTCATAGACTTGCCGTCAGCTCTGGTGGCCTTAGGGTGCGTTAGGGTGACGGCATGTCTGCGTAAAAACCGTCCTTTTATTTCAAAATGCCTATTTTTTAAAATATTGCTAAAAATATTCGTAGAAACACCGATATACGACCTCAAAGAGTGGAAAGCGAGGGAAACTGGGTGAAATGCTGGTTACCATCGAATGAAGGACCGAGGAGCAAGAAGTCATTGCTTGCTATGTTGAAAGCTAGCTAAAACATATCTTAATGGAACTAAGTTTTAGAATAAGTTCAGTTCGCCAATACTAAAATATGCAGCACCGTGCGCAGCCCTACTTGAAACGAAGTTTTCCAGGCGGGCACATGCAAAACATCTGGTGATTACCCTTCGATTGATGCAGCGACTTTCGCACAGCAAATCGCTGGCATACTTCGTAAACCACCGGAAGGCGTCATCCCGGCCTCTTGCAAACAAGATAATGAACCCATAAGGCTTGGGTTCGAGCCCCATGTAGGTGCTACAATATCAATTCAATAACTGCCTTTTAGAAGGCACGTGAGTAATGTTATCTCAGATTCCGACGCCGCGATTGTGCTGGCTGAATTCCATATAATATTTTGCTCTAATTTGTGTGCTAAGTTGTGGAGTACTTACCGGGCGATGAGTACCACCCGATGAGTGCGTGACACACATGCATGTTTTATTCTTGTTGTTCTTCACCCTTTTCTTATTCTCTCCCCTTCTTCGCTCAAAATTCCTCCTCCCCCCCTCCCGCCCCCTCTTAATCTCTCACCTGTTTTTCCTTTTTCTCTTTTAGAGCCCGGCAGGTGTTGTGCCCTTCCTGAGGGCAGTTCCCAGCCAACTCTCTTTCTCCGCTCTGTGTTCGTTTCATGTATGCATACCTAATCATAATATTAATAATTTTCCGTCTATAACGAACAATCGATATTAAGAATACCAGATCCCGCCATATTCCAACACCAGCTCCATTCGCAAATGTCTTCAAAGCAAACTTGCACTCTGCTCGAGGATCAAATAGGAGAAGCTCAGCGATAACCATATTAAAGGACAAGAAGATGCTCTGGAGTGGGTTTCATGAAATATGGCACGCTAAGAAGCAAGGCCGGGCTGATGCCAACAAATTCGAATGAACGAAACACAATGCCGGGCATGAAGGTAGGTCTGGCGTTTACATCGTCGATGACGCCAGGCCCTACTATATTCAGCCGCACAACTATAGTGTTAGCCGGCTAAATAAAACTAAAATAAGGTTCAACGTGCAAGAAACGCAGAAAAAGAAAACATGGTAGCACAAAGCACAGGAGTTTTAATATAAGTAATTAAAACGCGTAGCCGCGAAGAAAGCCGATACTTATCAGCGCACTAAGGACGCTACCCTTTGTCACTGATGGCCTGTAATTAGAAAGCGTATTGTATGGAATGCGGCGAAGATGTGAAGAAAGCAGGAGCTCTCAGCTGTGTCGTGTTTTTCATCAGAAGCCCAGCGTTCTCTGCAGCGGTGCTCAGCGATTTCTTTGTGAATGTGCACAAAGCGGACAGACGCACACTGCGTACCTGCAACGGGGTTAACACATGCAGTTTATTATTAATGCTAGCATCTCTCTCTGCCTTGAAACTACAACGCAAGGAGCAACAAACACAGATAGGCAAGGAAACTAGATTGACAGCGCTTCCTCAATGCGCTGTTCATCGTAGCGCAATTAATCTTTGCGATGTAAAGGATGACGTAATAAGCAGCCTAAACTTTACCTTGCTACATGATGATATCTCCGTCATTATGCATCAATACTTGTAAAACACGGTTGAGGTAAGAAGGATGTACATTTTCGCAATGTTGGTGGCCTTTAATTGAGCTGGTCACAGGATAAGAAGTCGCTGGACACAGTCCGAACCTTGCGTGAGAGCGTCAATTTATATTTTAGCACCTAAGTCTTCAGCATCAGTGAGTAACCACCTTAACAGAAGAAAAAAGGGAGCTACGTAAGGTTACAAAAAAAAAAAAAAAACAGGAGAAAGAGCGTCACACCAATGCGGATTGGCTGCACGAAAACCACGTGGTAGTATACGTTGATCGAACACGCCTGGTGTCTAGGGTATTAATGATCAGGTTGCTTTGTCATGATCAGGCACGTTATTCCCGGTATCGGCGTCGCGTTCATCAGCACTCGCGCCTTGAGAACTTCTATGGGTTTATTTCATGGCTGACATTGTTAGTGGCATATTGAAAAATCAATCATGCATGTTGACAACCAAAACATTTTGATTGTTTAAACTTACAAGTTGTGTCATAGCGTCATCTAAAACAATAACGTCCTATCTTTCCGAGGTACACAACTTTTGTTAAGGCAAACCCAGCCTCTGGTAATTGAGAGAGAAGTTACTTGTCATCCACTGCCACGCATGACAAGTGTATTCTGGCAAGCTGCGGCAATCTGGTCACAGAATCATCTTCGTATATTAAGAAATAATAACAATAAATAATAACAATAAATAACAGAAATGCACCACGGAACACGCTGCTGTCTTCGGTTTTCCTTCAAGTGTTAGAACGGGAGCACGGATGCTCTGTAAAGTTCATTCGTGCGCCTTTCATTCACGGGACCATTTTGACTGCGCGAAAAGAAAAGGGAAGACACGAAGAGAAGACAAGTGAAAATAAAAAGAGAACGTCCATTTAGTTCCGAATCACCACACTTGTCTGCTTCATGCATGACTTATGACTTCCATGTTTATTCACGTATAAGCTAGAAAGCAAAAGAACTGCGCATTCAAATACTCGGCAGTAAAGATTATTGTGCACGATTAAAGTACAGCCCGGTACGTTTCCTACGCCGGGCTCACTCATTAGTCATTTTCGTGCGGAAAGAATATTTAATTCTATGGTGAATACTGCCGTCTAGTAATTATGTGTTGAGTTTCGAAAGAGTTGCGCAACCTCTCTGGGAGTATCCGCTTCCAGCACCTTTATTTTTCTTTCCCCCCAGATTTTTCGCGGTCTGTGCAATGTATATTCCCGTCCGCTCACCACTACCACGATTTCAACATTACGACACAGCTAGTGCTCGCGTTCTAAGCAACGGTGTCACCTCCGCGGTCGGGCAGGAAAGTTGTCAGGAAAGTTTGCACCTTGAGTTTTAACATGAGTGTCCTGGCCACTTGTTGCGGCAATTAGGTAATCGCCGGAGAACCGGTGCAGCACGGTCTGCGTTATAAATTATTGCCACGAAGAACGCGCACCTGAGGATTCAAGATGCTGAAAAACACCAAAAACATCGCTATGACTACTCCGCACTGTTGTGGTGAGCGCTGATTGTATATATGAATGGCATGGCGATAATGACGTGACACATTTTGTCCGTATTCGTGTCCGTCCGTCCGTCCATCCGCGCGCGCACGCGTGTGTGTATGTGTGCGTGCGTGTGCGTGTGCGTGTGCGTGTGTGTGTGTGTGTGTGTGTGTGTGTGTGTGTGTGTGTGTGTGTGTGTGTGTGTGTGTGATGCGTTCAGCAGCGTAGCTATAGGATTTTGCCCCTCGGTAGTGAGGACTCTCCGATACCCTATGCTATTATACTACTTCCCCACTCCTTCATATTGTTTTTCTGCCAACACCGCCCTAAGAGATGAACGGGTTACGAGCAGTGTGTCTGCGTGTATGTTTGTATTGCGAGAGTGTGTGCGTGTGCGTGCCTACATGTTCCACGTAGGATGTGGGTGCATGTGAATTTTCCTCTTTAGTGAAGGATATAGTGATGCGAAAAACGCACCAGCCGGCGGCTGAGCTTGCGTTGTTGTCCTCATTTTTCGCAATTACGCAGGCAATCAAGGATTGCGGGGCAAGAAAGAAAAATGATGAAGGCCGGCGTTTCAGCACTGGTAGATCGCTAGAAGACGGGAGCGAAAGACCAGTCAGTCGTTTCTGATGTCTTTAATAACGGAACACCTGCGCATGAAAGCAGTGTGATGAAAAAAGTGGTTTTACGGAAGATTAATTGCTTTTTAAAGGCGCTTAATCATCCCCAGTCTAATAAATAATTTTGGCAAGAAAGTCCAAGTAATCTAACAACGCAGAAGGTGCGCTAAGTATTGCAGTGATTGGTTCTACTCGGCTTAATTATGCGGTATTGAATAATGGCTTAACGAGAAGGAAAGAGCAGCGAACAAGTGTAACGAATAACATATTATTGAGCCGCTATCAAATGTACTCATTTGTTAGCTGGCTGAGGAATCTTCAGTGGCTGAAATAGACGTTCAGTGAAGCAACATATGGCAATGGCTTCCGTGCTCAAAACTTCACGGCAGATTGAGCTTGAGATAAATATGGAACGCCAAGCTCTTAACTTGTACAAAGATAGACAAATCTTGTTTCCTCCATCTATCACCACCCATGCGGTCTCAGAATAGGTCACATATTTTTTCCAGTTACAGAGATAAGCAGTGCGTGTATTCACAAAGCGCTCTTCTCTAGAATCGTTCGTAAGAGAATATCCCAAGCAATCTTGACGCTGGACAGGTTAGTGAAAGTGACCTGCCTATGGCAAAGAGCACTTACAAAGAAACTCTTCGTGAATTTGGCAGTAGTTTTATATAGGAACAGATCGAGCTGATTTCAAAGCAAAATTACAACATTTTTCTAGTAGCACAACAACAATATATGACTAGAAACTCCGTTCTCAGTCACTCAAAGCTCATTCCGTGCATCGTCTCAGTCAGCAATTCAAAATTACTGCTGTGAAACCATTCCACAGCGACAAATATACAGTACTAAAATGGATCAAGGAGTCTCAAAGTTGTATTTTGCATTATGCAGAAAGTGAGAAAACATTAGCTGCCACCTCTTCAATAAAGTTTAGTATCAGGTACATTATATAACTGCATGAAGAGTTAATAATTTTTAATGGTATCATCAGATAGATTTATTGCGCGCTCGTTGCATCGAGAGGACAAAAATGTTATGTAGATTTCGTAGCAAAGGAAATAAAATGATGAACTGGAATAGAAGCTTTCAGTCTGGTTTGATTCAAAGACATGTCGCGCGGGTGTCAAAGAACGCCGCTGAGTCGCGAGAGCGCCTTTCAAGAAAGCGGAATGGTGAATTTTCTTTTCATGACGTTCACGCAGCGTGTTGGCCACGCCGATGGACAGAGCACATACGTCGCTATCACGACCACTCACCATTTCGGCAGAGGCGTTTCGACACTCCTTTCGGCGCTAACGAAACCGCGCTTACGTTGTCGGAGATAAACGACAACAACTTAAGCAGTCTCCTCCGGTCGTCGTCAAGCCTCCTAGCCGAACAGTGGCTCACGTGCGCAGTTATCAGCCCTAGAAAGTGACCAACCCTGGATGCATGGCTTGCCATTCTTAGCGGAAGTACAATGAACAAACTTTGAGCTGCATGATTAAACTTTGAGTGCGGTCGAATAACGCCCGCGCTCGTTATTCGACCGAACACGGAAAGTGTACCACCACTTTCCATGTTAAGAATGGTCTCGAGGATAAGCAGGGAAGCAGTTCACGGAAGATTTCGTACTTACCAGAAATATAAAAAAAAGAAAGAACTGTGCGAGGCTGTGAATGGCGCACGCGTTCATCTTAACACCGGGAACCGTGCACAATAGCTAATGCCGATATTTCCTTATTTTTTTGTACTTTTACTGGTGAGTGGAAGTAAGCATAACTTTATTTTTTCATGCATGCATCCATGTGTCCTTAAGTTTTGACAATACATAGATGAGAGTTTAGTACGAAGACCAAACTATAACAAGCTCAAAAGGGAGCAGGAAGAATAATTAAGGTGATAATATGTTGTGTACTCTCTCAGCGGCGATTTATATTATGATGATTAAAATAAACGGTCACGGGCCTCTAAGCTTCTGTATAGAGGCGGAAGGAAACGCTCACAGACAGAGAGAGAGAGCAAGGAAGGAGAGAAAGGAGAGACGCTCGTCTGGTAGCAACCAGACGAGCGTCCGGTTTGCTACCCTACACTGGGTTCAAGGGAAAGGGAGAATAGAAAGCGGGAAAGAGGGAGAGAGAGAGTGCACCGCGTGCACGCGGGAATACACACAGGCCTATAAATGGTCCCTCGAGCTGGTGCGCTTCAAGAACTATACCAGTGCACGACTTAGGTGAGAAGCTGGTGATGTTAGCCAGGCCGACGACCTGGCATGCTGCCCCAGGTATTGGGTGAGAAATACAATATACACAGTGTTCACGAGACAGTACACCAACATATCTACAGACTAAAATTGCACACAGAGTCTCATTAAGACCTGCAATCCTGGAGAATACTAGAAGCACCTTCGTTGCGAGCCACGTGCAGGCGGTGCTTCCCCACGGGTAGAAAACGTCTCCTAGTTCCAAGCTTGAGAGACGAAGGAAGTGATGAAGAGGTGCGGCATGTTTATATACTTCGTCTCAGCTCACTGTGGAGTGCGTATACCGCATACCTTCAATAACTCATATAGCGGGAACGAAAATTCAAGGTATGCCCATTGCGTGGTCCTTCTGTGTACCTTAGCTTTCATATCGCAGTGTCGTTCTTTTTTTGTCTGCACGTTCACTTAATCGCACCAAAATTGAATCAGCAAGTGACAAAAAAGGGAGAAAATGTTTCTCTTTTACAAATCCGTTTTTACACCTTTGTTGAAGTACGCTGACAAATGTTTTGTTTGTGTCCAGATTGCATTCGCCTAATTGAGAAAGCATATTTTTCGTTCTTCCAATGCATTACAAATTAGGCCGGCCGGGATTAAATCGATCGTTCTTGAAAACTTTTCTCATCTGCGGGTTTTCTTTTCCTTTATATTTGCTATATCTGTAGCGTATGCGCGACAAAACTACGTGCTCGCTTTCATCGCACATGCCGTGTCATACTATATATATATATATATATATATATATATATATATATATATATATATATATATATCGTCAATGTGGCCGCAAAGCGTATAAGTACCGCGACGTCACTCCTCCAGTTATCAAGATTATAGCCTCAGATATGCTTCATCAATATACAAAGCAGAAAGCGCGCTTCAACTACATTAATTCTTTCTGCTTCGTTTTACACTAAAGCCCTTAACAGAAACGTGATTGCGTCAAAATAAAAGAAAACCCAACTGATGTAGTGTTCACTTAGCGCATAAAGCACCTTGTTTTATTCCTTGTTGCGCAATTACTTTTTTAGTTTAGAGGCCATTGATATCACATTTAACATTTTTTTAACGGGTGGGGTGGGGGGGGGGGGGGTAAGAAGGGAGGGAGGCACGAAAATACGAACTGCAAGATTACTCGCTATTACCAAGGATCTGCAAACAGATCTCAAAGTGAAGGCACTTGCAGCTTATTATCGTTCTCAATGCGATATACAGTGCAAGGCGGGTAAACAAGAGCTCAAAAACAACATCAATGTTCTCTGTTTATTTTTAACTGCCTAATGGCCCCTTAAAGGTGCACTTAATTCGTGGCGTGGCGCTTCGCCTGCATTATTCATATGGTAGGAGCTGCCTTGAAAGCACGTCGTATCAATTTCTCGGCAAAAATATCTGGAAGGTGCATTACTTGTGGAAAAGATACTCAGTTTATCGAGGGGACGGAACGAAACGTATAGTTCCGAGAAAAACATTCTTTTTAGAATACTAACAAGATTTTGTTATCACCACTAAAAATGAGGCACGTGTGTTGCTGAGGACAGCATAGTACATTGCCAAGTTCCACTGATACTTGTTGCCACACTGCTGATATCCGTAGTCATACCGAAAAACGAGAAATGTTTGCGAAGCTCGTTTACAAAGTCCATTAAGGGATGGTTTCGCGTTACGGCTAATACATTCTTGTTAAGCTCCATTAAACAAGCTGCTCATGAATGCTACTTTCCTTAAATATCATCGACTCATTAGTTGCCATAAGAAAAATGTAAACACATTTCCATTAATGCTTCAGGAATTCCCGGCATAGAATCTCTTGAAAACATTTGCGGATGCAGCATTTATCAGGGTTCTATTCATGACCTTTATGTTTCTAGTGCGCTGAAAAGCCTTCTGGTAGATTATTTTCCATTCGATGTTTTTTTTTTTGAAAAGCTTGCTAGAAAGGGCGTCCAGGGGGACGTGCTTTATGCACCAGTTTGTCCAGTGTCACTCGAAGCCAGCTCCGAAGTACAAGGACGATCGTGTTATATTGCACATTTTGTGTGTTACGACCGCCGTCAATGTAGTTTGTTGCTATTGAGCAAAGGAAAAATGCCCTGTGCCACAAAATAAACGGCAACGTGCTTGACTTCTGGTCATGGTTGCCTATGTTATGTAGTGAACTTTAGTACATATAGAAAACTCAAATTATAGTGTGCGCTGTGACGCCACAGCTACAATAAGGATTTTCTTTGAACTTTGGGACCTATTTGACAAGAACTCTTTATGATATGCAAGGTTTGCTTTGGAGAGAGGTTGGTAGGAGGAAGGAGATAGTATAAATAGCATTGTTAAGCAACTCACAAGTAGTGCTCGCACGGTATTTTTATCAACACAAATGAGTATATTTCCGGATGTAACGTATATAGCCGTATTCACAGGTTTTGGTGAAAGCGTTTTTTTTTTTTTTTTTTTTTGACGGCCACCCTTTGATAGCGCAAGATCATATGAACAACAACAAGATACTGCGCTTTACAAGAGGTCAAACCATTTGAGCCGGTGAATCTTTTGTTTGTCTCGTAATACGCGTGTTTTGCGAGTGGGCGTCCTGCTCGTAAGGCCTGTATATATAGCGAGCCTTGTCGGGTCGCGCTTGTCGGCAAGGCTTGTCGAGCGGGAGCCAATTAATGAGCTCCGGCGCTCAAATGGCCGGCGTGTCCGGAGTCCAGAGCGCACGCGTGGGCCCCCTGCGGTGTCGCTCAGCAGCGGCGGCAGCTGCAGTCCAGCCGCGGCCCCGCCGCTCTGTTGCTTTTGTCCTACAGCGACCCGGGCGCAACGGGCGCAACACTGGTTTTAATTATCAGCCGACCTGGTGCGCGGGAAGCCGAAAGCGCAACGTCCTTTTGAAATTGGCCGCCTGGTTGGGCCGGCCTTTCATCTGCCTGGCTGGATCTTCCGCTGCTAGTCGGGGGCGGCCGGTGCCTCCCCCCTTTCCTCTTTCTTCCTGGCGTTAATCGAAGCGCATTCCGTTTTGGTGGGCGCGTGTTTGTCGTTGCCAAGTCCGCAATTAACATTCCTCGCGCTCACTCTCGCGGACGGCTCTGTCCCTCTTCCCTCTCGACCGGGCCGGAAAGCCGCGAGGTGTTTTCGGCTGCGCGCCGACGCTCCCGGTTGCCGCCCGTCGTCTCCTCGCGATCGTACCGCGAACCTTTCCGCGCGGTGATTATCAGCTCGATTCCCCGGCACGAGGGCAGGGGTTACCGCGTGTTTGCTTGCAGAAGCTGCTAACACCAATGGCGCTGACCCTGGTAGAACAGCCAGATACAGTTCCCGCAGGCTCCATCTGGCAGCCGCCGGTTGGCTATGCTGCTTCAACAACACGGCTGCAGCCGAGCTCTTCTCTCCACTGATTAGCCAAGTTTTCGTGCTGATTCCACGTTTTCCAGCGTTATGAAGGCAAAAACCCATTTTCCTTGTGGGCATAACAAAGTTTCGGCTACATTCTTTTGGAGGAAACACCGATTGCCGTATGTGGCCTCAGTATATCGTTCTCATATCGCTTGTCGAGACATACTCTATACATAGCAGTATAGAGCGAATGCCACAAGCACATCCCAACAAGCGTACTATTTATAGTTTCCGCGGAAGCGTGCTCACGAATGATTATTAGCACGCGCATGTTCAGGTTTGCGTGAGACACCAAGAGAGAGAGAGAGAGAGAAGGAAGGCGGGGAGGTTAACCAAAAGCGAGTTTCCGGTTTGCTACTCTACACTTGGGTGAGGGATATAGGGGTTGAAAAGAGTTCGGAGAGAGAGCGAGAGAGCGAAAAAACAGAGGAACAGGTAAGGCGTTCTGATCACAGACGTTCACACAGGCCGGTTGACTTCAAGAAGCGCAGTAGGGCTTACACAGCCTTCTGATGAAACATTGAGTCGCGTCAATGTTGCATAATTCTTTCTTTTGATAGAGGCTTGTCGTCCAACTGGTCTCTGCATGACGGAAAGCGATTGTCTCCGCACACTGTATTGTGGGTACTGACAAAGAACGTGACGAATCGTTTCCGCGTCCCCACAATCACCACATGCTGCGCTGTCAGCCATCCCTATGCAGAACGCGCAGGCATTGGTGAACGTGACGCCCAACCATAGCCTACACAGAAGGGTCGCCTCTCTTCGGGGAAGTCTTGGTGGAAGTCGAAGGCTTAAGGTTGGATCCAAGGTGTATAATTGGGCGTGCATAAAATGTGGTTTATTCCACTCTGATGAAGTGCACTGGCGTGCAAGTAGGCGGAGCATCCTTGCAGCATCTGTCCTAAACATCGGGATCGATAGGCGGTTGTCTTCATGAGCTGAATGAGCAGCTTGATCGGCACTTTCTTTGCCAATAATTCCACAGTGACTTGGTAGTCACTGAAAGATGATTTCATGTCCTTCCCCAATCAGGTAGTGTATGGCCTCTGTGATTTCGAAAGCCAACTGTTCATGCGGACCGCGCCGTAAGGCTGACAGTAAACTCTGCAGTGCGTCTTCTAGTCGCAGAAAACAGACCATTTGTGTGTTGGTTCATCATTAATTAAGTGTAGCGCGACTCGAAGCGCAGCGAGTTCTGCTGCCGTCGACGTTGTCAAGTGAGATGTTTTCATCTTGATAATGGTGTTTTTTTTCTTGAGTAACGACAGCTGCGGTAGAGCTGTTCTGCAGGACGGAGCTGCCGGTGTATATGCGGGTGTAATTCCGGTACTTCTGATATAATAGGAGTAACGTCAGCTGTTTAAGAGCCGGAGATGACATACCTACTTTTTTTTTCCGGACGCCAGGTACTGTCAGGTTGATCGTTGGATGAATGAGGCACCAAGGAGGAGTGGAAGGTCTCGCAGCAGGTGTGAAGCAAGATGGTATAGCCTCACGATGTGCGGATGCCGTTCGGCAGAACGAGGCACGTGATCTCTCCACAGACAGAGAGGCTAGGTGGTGGCAAGGAGTTCGGGCAAAGTTCCCTAGGTCCATTCTTAGTGCTTAAACCCTGATGTGGGTCTTGATGAGGTGGTCTCTGGCGATTGCAATAGTTGCCGCCGTTGACGTATACTTCGACGAAGACCTAGACAAATCCGGAGCGCTTGGGCCTGCACACTTTAAAGTATAGTAAGTAGGCTTGTTTTACTTGCGTTAATCAATTCTGGCAAGCTGTACCGCAAGAAGCCGAGAAAAAGTACTCTATATAGTTGAAGCATAGCGCTTGTCGACATTCCCCAGGTCTTTCCAGCGAAGAACTTCAAATGGTGACAGAGGCCTGTCAACCGCTTTTTCATGTACAATACATGGGGTATCCATGAGATGTCTCTGTCAATTATATGACACCCAAGAATTTGTATGACCGTACAAATGGTAGCATCTGCCCATTGATTAATACACTGTAGTGCGTCATGCGCTTACGCGTAAGTGCCAGAAGTGCATATTGATCAGATTAAATCTTCAGGCCTTGATTCCAGAGGTAGAGTGTAGTCTAAGTGGCAGCTTTTTGGAGCTGGCGCGCAGCTGCTGTAAGCGTGTCACTCCGACGCCCAAATGCATATGTCGTCCGCGTACATTGATAATTTAAATGTGCTTGGAAGGGGATCAAGGAGACCAATCAGCGTGAGGTTAAACAACGCAGGGCTCAGTACGCCACCCTGGGGGACGCTACAGTAGGTGTAATGTAAAGAAGTGCGGCCGTCCTCGGTGCTCACAAAGAAAGATCGCATAGAGAGATAGCTATATATCCATCGAAACATCTGACCACCGAGGCCTATCTCTTCTAGAGCGGCGAGGATGGCTTCGTGTGTAACGTTGTCATACGCCTTTTTGACATCGAGGAACAAAGAAGCGCACAGGCGTACGTTTACATCCTTTTTGGTGCTGAACATAGGTCACCAGGTCGACGACATTATCAATCGATGAGTGGCCACGTTGGAAGCCTGCCATGGCATTTGGGTAGACGTCGTGGTATTCCAAGTACCACTCCAGGCATCCGAGGATCATCCTCTCCATCACTTTGCCCACACAGCTCGCCAATGCAATCGGGCGATACGTTGAAAGTTCCAACGGAGACTTGCCAGGCTTCCAGAACTACGCGAATAGTCTTCCAGCTTGTGGGAAGTGTGCCAGCTCGCCAGGATTCATTGTAGATTTCAAGCAGAACACTCCTCGCCCGCTCACCCAGATGACACAGAGCTCTGTAAGAAATTCCGTCAGGTCCTGGCGGTGACGTACGTCTGCAAAAAGCTAGCGCCGCCTTTAGTTCATGGATGGAAAATGGTAGATCCATGCGCGGGTCACGTGGTGGCGGAAAGCTGATGGAACGTGATAAGTTGTTGGAAGCTCTGAGTTTCCCAGATAATCTGGCGCAGAAGTCTTCTGCGACATCAATATCTGGTCGTTATTTGAAGAGGGCCAGAGCGTTGAAGGGAGACCGCTGTACGGGTGGTGTCCTGAGCCTTCGCACCGTCCTCCATAATTAAGTGCGATAGGGGCCTGCGAGGGTCTAGCGATTCACAAAAAGCAGTCCAGCGTTGTGGCTCTAGCTTATCTAACCGGCGCTGGATCTGCTTTTGTAGGCGTCTAGCAGTCAGTAGATCGTCCATTGACTTCGTGCGTCGGTATCTACGTTCGGCACGTCGCCGGATTGCTCGAAGTCGCTCTAATTCTATATCAAGTTCAGTGAATTTTGAAGAGAACATTAAAGTACGCGTATTGTCTTGTACTGTGCTCTTGATTGTGTTTTCCAAATTATGTAATAAATTACCTTGACATTGGTCTTCCATAATAGACTAGAATTTGGGCCAGTCCACTCTTTGGATGGTATCACTTGACTTCGAAGAGGACAGTCCTCTGATCTTGACATACGTGGGGATATGGTCACTCCCGCGCGTTTCAATGTCCGTAAACCATCCTGTACGCCTGACGAGACTTCGTGAGACGAAGGCCAAGTTAAGACAGCTGCTGTATGTGGAGCCGCTGAAAATGTAGGACTGCCGGAATCGTGCCTGTCCGACGACTCGCCGCTTTCTCCCCAGTTCGGGTGACGGTTGTGCTCGCCGTCCGAGTTGGGTGTTTCCCATGGGGATGCAGGTGTAACCCTGAAACCGCTACTGACGTCGAGGTCCACTGTTGCGACGTTGAGAGCTCATTTGCCTGCTGGTGCAGAGATAACGCCTCGCCGCCGAGATTCCCTGAGTAGTGGACCGCCGTTGTATCAGGCTGCAACCTCCTGTCGGGGGAGCTTATTAATGGGCGGCGCTCTCTTGTCGCGGGTCGTGTAGCGCTGAAATTCGTCGACAATGCGCGAGTGAGCGGATGCCTAAAAGAAGATTGCGGTGGCCGAAATGATTAACTTCCTTGGCGCCTGTGGCAGGAGCCCCTCCGAAATCTAGGCCGCAACCGACGCTCTACTCAACGGTCGTGGCATCTAGCTTGCTACCGCACTTTCCAGCCACCTGATTTAACACCAGTTTGCCCGCAGGAAAGAGGAACCGCTTTAAGCCTTCGTGTCTGAATCGCCGAGATATGTGTTCCGGGAGAACTTAGTCTCGAGGCTTGCCGCGGAGCGCTTTTCTCGCGAAGTTGGTGCATTTCACAAAGCAAACAACTACAGGCGGTCGCGGGTCGCTTGTGGTCTAATCCCGTAGACCATGCAGTTCAATTCTGCCTATTAACATTCATTATTTGCTGGGCCAAAATAGATAGATAGATAGATAGATGGATAGATAGATAGATAGATAGATAGATAGATAGATAATAGATAGATAGATAGACAGATATATATATATATATATATATATATATATATAGATAGATAGATAGATAGATAGATAGATAGATAGATAGATAGATAGATAGATATTGTATCGGGGCGGCGCGACAAGTGTCAACTTCTAAGGAAGAAAACTTTATTCAGTTCTAAATCCCTTATTGCCCTATCAGATATATCCTACTCTTTCCCAGAAACTCTCTAGCCTTTTCTTGCTAATATATATCTCTTGCA